>NW_026570971.1:24212790-24523084 GCF_026225935.1 Boleophthalmus pectinirostris | reverse complement strand
CTAATGACTGAAATTGGGTTCCTTTTATTTATTATATAAGTTGTCATGTTCACGACTCTGTTTGAAAAAGACAAACACGATGTTTTTTATTGCAGTTTTGATATGTTTTTGTCTGTTTTGGTTTGTTTAAGTTGCAGTGACTTGGAATAAATTTTAAAATCTGAAAGTTGCATGATTTTGTTTTTCTACTAGTGCTCATAAGGTAATTACATAAGCTGCAGATTGTAATATTATAAAACTAAATATTTATGTTGCTGTATTGTCTCAACAAGCAGCTGCACTGTTTTATTAAAACAATTTGCACATTAAAAGTGGGTGTGGCCAACTGAAATGTATCTAACTTTTGAGGCAATGTGGTTTTTGTATTGAGAAATGGGGGCTTTTATCACTGTGAAAGAAGCTGCACAGTAGTAGATTGCACTGCTCGGCTCCTCTATGGTTAAAGTTGAAATTTTGCCCTTGTTTGCTTCTCCTCTAATTTGTACTTTAGCCCCAGACTCTGGAGATCCTGAAGTGCCATAGATGTAACCCAACAACTGCAGCTGTCCATCATTCAGCTGTTTGTACCAAAAGATTTGGTTGTAGTTATCGATGTCATGGGAACACTGGATTTCAGCGATGGTTCCTTTTGTGTTGTATATGTCCTTTGGAGTCTGGTGGACCTGGTCATTCAGAGAAGAACCTACAAAAAATATAGTTAAGTAGAAAGTTGAACAAATTGTACAGTGCGTTGTTATGGAATTTATATTACCTGAAACAAAATTAATATGAAAAGATAAAATCAATGTAACGAACATCTTGCTGTTTTTATGATCAAATGGGGAATCAGTTTGGAGACATTGTAAGAACCACCAAGTAATCGTCCAATCAGGAAAGAGTGTGTATGTAGTGGGTGTGGTCAAATGTGTCTAGTTCCTGATTTACCTTTGTAGAGACTTTGCATTCTGCAGATTTATGTTCACCTGTTAGATATAGAATAAGTCCAAAACATTTCATAGTGGCCATGTTGTGTTGTTCAGCTGAATTTTACATCACTTACAATGAATAAGAAAAGCATTGTAAGGACATGATTCAAAACCATTAAACAGGTTTTTGTACAAGGAGAACATGATATGAATTCATTGTGCAGGGCTCGCTGCACAGTAATATACTGCACTGTGCTCGGGCTGTAGGTCCTTTATAAACATGGAAGCATTTTTGGCTTTTCCCGCGCTCAAATCTCCAGTAAATGTAAAATGTTTCTTATAAGATTCCTCATAGTCATTGCTTCCATGGTAGATATGTCCAATACGTTTGATTGACAGGTCGCCAGGTAACTTTTGGTACCAGTGCATCATATAATAATCCATTTTCTCATGACTGCAGACTACTTGGATCTGCTCTCCTGGGTTTTTGAAGACATCTGATGGAGACTGGTGGATTTGAACAGAAGCAAGGCAAATGTGTAAAAGTGAAAACCAAATCAATAATGTTTGCATGTTGTCTGGTCTGAGACTTCACATCTACTGTGACAAGTCTGATTCATAGATGTTCTTTTTGATCAAATCCAGGTGGTGTGTAGATTCAGTCTGGTGTGTTCCTGAAGCTACAGCGCCACCTACAGGGAGTTATAAACACAAACCATCCACTACTCCAATGGAAAGTTGTAATGAACTTATCCTAATGACTGAAATTGGGTTCCTTTTATTTATTATATAAGTGGTCATGTTCACGACTCTATTTGAAAAAGACAAACAAGATATTTTTTATTGTAGTTTTGATATGTTTTTGTCTGTTTTGGTTTATTTAAGTTGCAAAGACTTAAAACAGAATAGATCTTACTACCTTAAAGTTTAATCATTTTTTCTACTAGTGTTCATAAGGTAATTACATAAGTTGCAGATTGTAATATTATAAAACTAAATATTTATGTTGCTGTATTGTCTCAACAAGCAGCTGCACTGTTTTATTAAACACATTAAAACTGGGCATGGCCAACTGAAATGTATGTAACTGTTGAGTCAATGTGGTGGTTTTTGTATTGAGAAATGGGGACTTTTACCACTGTGAGAGAAGCTGCACAGTAGTAGATCGCACTGCTTGGCTCCTCTATGGTTAAAGTTGAAGTTTCACCCTTGTTTGCATCTCCTCTAATTTGTACTTTAGCCCCAGACTCTGCAGATGGTGAAGTGTCCCAGATGTAACCCAACAACTGCAGCTGTCCATCATTCAGCTGTTTGTACCAAAAGATTCGGTTGTAGCTGTCGATGTCATGGGAACATTGGATTTCAGCGATGGTTCCCTTTGTGTTGTATATGTCCTTTGGAGTCTGTTGGACCTGGTCATTCAGAGAAGAACCTACAAAAAATATTGTTAAGTAGAAAGTTGAACAAATTGTACAGTGTGTTGTTATGGAATTTATATTACCTGAAACAAGATTAATATGAAAAGATAAAATCAATGTGATGAACATCTTGCTGTTTTTATGATCAAATGGGGAATCAGTTTGGAGACATTGTAAGAACCACCAAGTAATCGTCCAATCAGGAAAGAGTGTGTATGTCGTGGGTGTGGACAAATGTGTCCAGTTCCTGATTTACCTTTGTAGAGACTTTGCATTCTGCAGATTTATGTTCACCTGTTAGATATAGAATAAGTCCAAGACATTTCATAGTGGCCATGTTGTGTTGTTCAGCTGAATCTTACATCACTTACAATGAATTTAAAAAAGCATTGTAAGGACATGGCAGCTGTGATGGGCGGGGCTAATGTCGTTTCTGATTCAAAACCACTAAATAGGTTTTTGTACACAGAGGACATGATATGAATTCTTTGTGCAGAGCTCGCTGCACAGTAATATACTGCACTGTGCTCGGGCTGCAGGTCCTTTATAAACATAGAAGCATTCTTGGCTTTTTCTCCACTCAGATCTCCAGTAAATGTAAAATGTTTCTTAAAAGATTCCTCATAGTCATTGTTTCCATGGTCGATCAAATCCAGGTGGTGTGTAGATTCAGTCTGGTGTGTTCCTGAAGCTACAGCGCCACCTACAGGGAGTTATAAACACAAACCATCCACTACTCCAATGGAAAGTTGTAATGAACTTATCCTAATGACTGAAATTGGGTTCCTTTTATTTATTATATAAGTTGTCATGTTCACGACTCTGTTTGAAAAAGACAAACAACATATTTTTTATTGTAGTTTTGATATGTTTTTGTCTGTTTTGGTTTGTTTAAGTTGCAGTGACTTGGAATAAATCTTAAAATCTGAAAGTTGCATTATTTTGTTTGTCTACTAGTGCTCATAAGGTAATTACATAAGTTGCAGATTGTAATATTATAAAACTAAATATTTATGTTGCTGTATTGTCTCAACAAGCAGCTGCACTGTTTTATTAAAACATTTCGCACATTAAAAGTGGGCATGGCCAACTGAAATGTATCTAACTGCTGAGGCAATGTGGTTTTTGTATTGAGAAATGGGGCCTTTTATCACTGTGAGAGAAGCTGCACAGTAGTAGATTGCACTGCTCGGCTCCTCTATGGTTAAAATTGAAGTTTTGCCCTTGTTTGCATCTCCTCTAATTTGTACTTTAGCCCCAGACTCTGGATATGCTGTAGTTGCCAAGATGTAACCCAGCAACTGCAGCTGTCCATCATTCAGCTGTTTGTACCACAAGATTCGGTTGTAGCTGTCGATGTCATGGGAACATTGGATTTCAGCGATGGTTCCTTTTGTGTTGTATATGTCCTTTGGAAGTTGGTGGACCTGGTCATTCAGAGAAGAACCTACAAAAAATATTGTTAAGTAGAAAGTTGAACAAATTGTACAGTGTGTTGTTTTGGAATTTATGTTACCTGAAACAAGATTAATATGAAAAGATAAAATCAATGTAATGAACATTTTGCTGTTTTTATGATCAAATGGGGAATCAGTTTGGAGACATTGTAAAAATGCCAAGTAATCCTCCAATCAGGACAGAGCGTGTATGTAGTGGGTGTGGTCAAATGTGTCCAGTTCCTGATTTACCTTTGTAGAGACTTTGCATTCTACAGATTTATGTTCACTTGTTAGATATAGAATAAGTCCAAGACATTTCATAGTGGCCATTTTGTGTTGCTCAGCTGAATCTTACATCATTTACAATGAATAAGAAAAGCATTGTAAGGACATGATTCAAAACCATTAAACCAGTTTTTGTACAAGGAGGACATGATATGAATTCATTGTGCAGAGCTCGCTGCACAGTAATATACTGCACTGTGCTCAGGCTGTAGGTCCTTTATTAACATGGAAGCATTCTTGGCTTTTTCTCCGCTTAAATCTCCAGTAAATATAAAATGTTTCTTAAAAGATTCCTCATAATCATTGCTTCCATGGTAGATATGTCCAATACGTTTGATTGACAGGTCGCCAGGTAACTTTTGGTACCAGTGCATCATATAATAATCCGTTTTCTCATGACTGCAGACTACTTGGATCTGCTCTCCTGGGTTTTTGAAGACATCTGATGGAGACTGGTGGATTTGAACAGACGCAAGGCAAATGTGTAAAAGTGAAAACCAAATCAATAATGTTTGCATGTTGTCTGGTCTGAGACTTCACATCTACTGTGACAAGTCTGATTCATAGATGTTCTTTTTGATCAAATCCAGGTGGTGTGTAGATTCAGTCTGGTGTGTTCCTGAAGCTACAGCGCCACCTACAGGGAGTCATAAACACAAACCACCCACTACTCTAAAGGAAAGTTGTAATGAACTTATCCTAATGACTGAAACTGGGTTCCTTTTATTTATTATATAAGTGGTCATGTTCACGACTCTGTTTGAAAAAGACAAACAAGATATTTTTTATTGTAGTTTTGATATGTTTTTGTCTGTTTTGGTTTGTTTAAGTTGCAGTGACTTGGAATAAATCTTAAAATCTGAAAGTTGCATTATTTTGTTTGTCTACTAGTGTTCATAAGGTAATTACATAAGTTGCAGATTGTAATATTATAAAACTAAATATTTATGTTGCTGTATTGTCTCAACAAGCAGCTGCACTGTTTTATTAAAACAATTTGCACATTAAAAGTGGGCATGGCCAACTGAAGTGTATCTAACTGTTGAGTCAATGTGGTTTTTGTATTGAGAAATGGGGCCTTTTACCACTGTGAGAGAAGCTGCACAGTAGTAGATCGCACTGCTCGGCTCCTCTATGGTTAAAGTTGAAGTTTTGCCTTTGCTTGCATCTCCTCTAATTTGTACTTTAGCTCCAGACTCTGGAGATGGTGAAGTTGCCAAGATGTAACCCAACAACTGCAGCTGTCCATCATTCAGCTGTTTGTACCAAAGGATTTGATTGTAGTTGTTGATGTCATGGGAACATTGGATTTCAGCGCTGGTTCCCTTTGTGTTGTATATGTCCTTTGGCGTCTGGTGGACCTGATCATTCAGAGAAGAAACTACAAAACAAATCATAACTGAATAGAAAGTTGAAAAATTACCACACCCAAAATTAATGTTGAATGTTTTGTTTTCAATACCTGAATCTAGGATAACACTGAAAATAATAAGAAATATAATGCCCATCTTGCTGTTTTTATGATTAAATGGGGAAGCTGTTGAGACACATGTAAGTACGCTAAGGAATCGTCCAATCAGAAAGGAGGATGTGTTTAGTGGGTGTGGTCTTGATTTATGCTTGTATTGGTATATAAATAATAATCTAAGTTAATATGAGTAATTGTATCTTGGGTTGTAGATAAAACATTTTAATCATCAGTCCTGTATTTCAGTAAGATCACTGAAAGCCCCTGTGAGCTGCTGTGGCCAAGTAATTTTCCTTTTGGGTCAATAAAGTTTGTCAAAGCCCAAGAAACTGCTTTAATGCCTCAAAACAGGGGCTACATATGTGTCTTATGTGACCTCACCTGACTTTTCCTTGTGCAGAGGATCTTGTGTGGGCTGATAAATTGCCTTGTGGTTCATTTGCGCAGGTGTTTTCCAATACAAATGTGCTTGAAAGGAGTTTGTTTTTGATATGAGACTAGGGAAAATGTACCACTGTGCATACTGGGAGCACAATAATATACTCCACTGTCTTCTACTGTGAGATCTGAGATGGAGACACTTGTATTTGAACGACCATCTCCGTTAATGTTGATTTTGTCTTTAACAGCATCTTCAACGTTAGGAAAGTTAAGATTCATAAAACCCAGAAGTGTCATGGCTCCATTTTTCTCCTGTTTGTACCAAAATGTCCGATCGTAGCTGGATATACTGTGAGAACATTTGAGCTCATTGTTGATTGTTTCGTTAGAGAACTTTATCAGGTCTTGAGGAGATTGGGAAATTTGGTCATAAAGGGATTTCCCTGTAAGAAAAAAGAAGTTCATCTAAAAATTCAAAAAATATAAATATGCTTTAAGAATTCTTACCATTTATTCCATGAATTAACATAAGAATTATAAGGATCATATTTACAAGGCTACAGTGAATAGTTCTATGCATAGAAAAAGACTGATGTAATTGCATTTGGAGGTGTCTCATTTAGTAACTGTGGGAGTGTTTGTTAAAAGGCAAGTCATCTGGTAACAACTGTCTCCCTCTTGTGGTGTGATAGAGCACGATTCACCAGGTCTTTATCATACTTAAGGTGCATTGTGTAACTGTCATGGCAACAGAGTGGTTGGCTGCTTTTGTGGCTACCAGGCTCACACACTCAGGAATTTTTAGATCTTTTGTTTGTTTAAGCTCAATTTTTATCATCATGTCATGGGATTTTAACCAAAAAATGCAACATGTGCAGTTCCAAGCACACAAGTGAGGGACTCTTGGATTGTATGAAATTACCATTCTGTTTTTCCCATATCCATGGAGACCACGTACGAGGCTAACTAAAAAGCTAGCTATGAGCTTTTGAGATGCTACAAGCTTTTTATACCATATGTAGCAGGAAACGCGTCAGAAGACCTTCAAAAGGAATTTCTCTGAGACCTTCCAGAGGAAATACTTTAAGGGAATTAACTATTTAATCAAATAAAACAACAGAGAGGAGTGAGAGTGAGGTCTTTTCTGTTGTGTTCACCTGGCTCCCTCCGGAAGCTGCTGTGATGCTGCATGACACAGAGGAGAGACACTTTTGGTTCTTCCTTTCCTCAAACTGCCCTGACACAAATTTGCTGACCCTCCCTGACTCTTGTTATACTGCACTGAGACCTTTGACTGAGATACAAAGGTGACAGAGAAGTGCAGTGTAAATGTTGCTGTAGCAAAACTTGAATTTCCTTCTGGATCAGTAAAATCTCTCTCTCTTTTCTGTTGGGGTACACCACCTGCTTGTCTCCATGGAGATGTTATTGCTTTGCATGAAATGTTCTACAGTATGCCACAAACTTATCTACAGTATCATGCGCTTATTCAGTGATAGTAGTTTTTATAGCTCAAAATGCCCTGGAAAACATTCTTACTATAAGTCTCATCTCAAATCTGACCTGTAACATGTCCTTGTGGTTCCATCTGCTGGATGTATACATTTAATGCCTTACTTTGGAACCAGACAAAGTAATTACTTCCTTGGAGACAAGCAAGTGGCAAACCCTGCACCAAAAATGTTCCACGGTACACCTTTAACATCACAAATCTCATTGTGGATGACAATTGTCCAATAGCCCAGTTTTACCCACTCTTCTCTGGTGAAGTTTGACTGTATTCTTTTCAAACCAAAACATCTCATACAAATACATTGTGTTGCTGTGTGCACCTTCCACACCTGTCACACCCATGCATGACCCTGTCCATACCTCATCTCAAAACCAATTTCAGAACAAACATCTGGAAGATATTACATTTATGTGCCAACTGAACAGTGACTTTGACAGTCTGGGCTTCAAACTACATTAGAGGTGAATAGACAGTGTGAAAAGGAGACAATAACAAGGAACTTTTTGAAACTTAACCTCCTAGGACTGGAACTCTTGCATGGCATGCTTTATTGATTTCTCTTTATTATTTGGGCTGTTTGGGACCTGATGAGTGCAAAAACAGATAATTTTATATTTATTTATTTATTTATAATACTTTTATATTTTTATATTTATATGTCCACATTTGAATGATAAAACATTCATTTGTTTAAATCATTTTGATGGAACACAATAAAGTCATAATTGAATAATGATTTGTTAAAACAATTTCTTATCTGCCTGAACTCAAAATGTGAAAATGTGCACATATGTGGACGCCAGGTCCTAGGAGGCTACATATGTAAAAGATGTGGGTAATAGGACTATCATTGAAAAAATCATGGTATCATGATTTGGCAATAGTCTATGTGCTTTTTTCTTATGTGACTATAAATTCAATATCTGATATCATTCAGTAATTGATTTATATAATTACTTACACATATCTCCATGTGAATGGTTGTTACCATCACATAAATACTATGATAATAAAACACTATGTGTATTCTTTATCCCTCGTTCATCCCCTGAGAAGAGCTGACCACAACATTATACATCTGTGGCCTGTGCAGTGTTAACTAGAAGGGATACTGGACTACCTTACAGTTAGTGAGAACACGGGACTGTATGTCTGACCTCCTGACCTGCAATGTGGGGGACCCCAGGGGACAGTCCTTCCTCTTCACTCTTCACCCTTTAAACTGCAGACCAACTCCTTCCTGGCCTGTCCTCTGGAATCAGTGCAGGGCATGGGGACAGGAGGGTCCTGCCTTAACTCACATCGATGATGGAGCATGTGTCACCTCCTGCAGGACACCCTGCGCACTCTGGAGAGCAGCTTTAGTAAGAGACTGATCCACCCTCACTCTGTGAAGAAGAGGTTCTACAGGTCTTTGCATCTTGCTGCTGTCAGACAGTACAATGAACAGTGCTAACCCTGTACATGTGTCATCCACACAGTATCAGAAATAACATTGCAACATACTGTGAATTATCTCCTGTATAATACACTTTACCTGCTGTGGATCCCATTCATGCTGCATTGTGCAGGAAAACAGTCAAAGTCACTTACTGTGAACAATACTGCTGTAGCACTTTATTTTATTATACTTGGACAGTGTTGGTTTCTAATATTTATTATAATGATTGAATGATTGAATGCCTCATTTTATTCTCTTGCTGTTCCTAAACTGTATGTTGCAACAATGGAATTTTCCCAGTGGGGGACAAATAAAGGTTCTCTTATTTGATCTTATCTTCCTTTGATGACCTGGTGCAAAGAGATGCATAGAGAACAAAATGTCATTCCTACTGTAACTGGAGTTGTCAATCCTACCACCAGGAGGAGCTAAAATACAGTATATGTATGAGTATTAAGTAGAGCTCTTCCTACAAGCCCCCATTACACTAAACTTTATTGAAGTTCAGACAGCAAGGCTTCAGAGACAGAAATCTGACACAAGATGCTAATACTTTTTATTTGGTTTAGTTTTTACATTTGTGGAACTAAAGGTAAGCAAATACTACACAAACATAATAGATTCAGAAATCTATTGAATTCTTGTTATAATAAGTAATTTTCCCCCCAAAGCTGCACAAAATGTCTCACAAACTCCTCTTGAGGTTGTGAAATTTGCCGGTGAATCAACCAACGAAATGAAATGCTCTCATAAAGATTCAACATTTGAACAGATCCTCTGGTACAAACAGGACAAAAGCGCTACATTCAAATTCCTCGGCTTCCTGAACTTGAAAAATGCCTACCCCGAAGACGATGTCAAAGATCGCATTCAGTTAAGTGGAAATGGACGTTCCGATTCCACTCTCTCTATAGGGAACCTGACAGTAGAAGACAGCGCTGTGTATTTCTGTGCAGCCAGACGCCACAGTGCTGCAGAGCCTTATAAAGCTCTCACAAAAACCCTCCATGTGAAATATCAGACCAAAGAGCCACCTGCAAACAGAAAAACCACTACTCAAGTCAGATAAAAACTATGTAGACTATGAAGCCAGCATCTATCTACACCCCAGCTCAGTCTAATACAATAGTTATAAGTTACTGTAAATACAAAGGGAATATGAAAATTACATTATCTTACTTATAAGTAAATAAGTACATGTATGAAAATCTATGTATTTTTGAAATTAGTGTTTAATTAATATTATATATATATATATATATATATATATATATATATATATATATATATATATATATATATTTTTTTTTTTTTTTTACAGAATCATATCTTCCACTCTTTTGGTCTTAAAAGGTTGCATTCAAAATTCACCAGATGAAAGTGGGCTGAAAAGGTGTCCAAACAGGATCACAAAACAATTTAGATATAGTAGATTTCTAATGTTCAGTCTATAAATTTTTGGTGATTTGGTGGATTATCATCACACCATGAGAGGGAGACAGTTAAGAAATGACTTGCCTCTCAACAAACACACCCACAGTTACTAAGAGCCACCTCCAAATGCAATTACATCAGTCCTTTTCTATCCACAGACTTCATTCATTGTAGCTTCATAAATATGATTTTTCTAATTCTTATGTTAATTCATGGCATAAACGGTAAGTATTGCAAAACATATATTTGTAATTTTTATGTAGTCTTTTGATTATCTCTTCTTTCTTACAGGAAAATCCCTTGACGACCTAATTTTCCAATCTCCTCAAGACCTAATAAAGTTTTCTAATGAATCAATCAACAATGAGCTCAAATGTTCCCACACTATACCCGGCTACAATCACATATTCTGGTACAAGCAGAAGAAAAATGGTGCTATTAAACTTCTTTATATGAATCTTAAATTTAAAGACAACCTTGATATGGGTGCAGATGGTCGTTCAGATTCAAGTCTCTCCATTTCAGATCTCACAGTAGAAGACAGCGGGGTGTATTATTGTACTCCCAGTATGCACAGTGGTATAGTTCAACTCGTCCCCTATAAAAAAAAACATTTCATCCAAGCATGTGTGCATTTGAGAACACCTGCAGAAATAAAACACAACACAATTTACTTGCACAAAGTGTTCTGGTTTGAAAAGAATACAATCAAAATAAAAAATAAAAAAGTGGGTTATTGGACAATTGTCATCAACAATGAGATTTGTAATGTTAAAGGTGCACTATGGAACATTTCTGGTGTAGGGTCTGCCACTTGCTTGTCTCCATGGATGTAATTGCTTTGTCTGATTCCAAATTAAAGCATTAAACTTATACATCCAGCAGATAGTACCACTAGGCCAAGTTACAGATCAGATCTGTGGTGAGGCAAGCCCTCTCTCAGCAAAGGCCTTACTCTGTTGCTTCAGTTGACAATGAAATGTATTTCCTCTGGAAGGTCTTCTGCCACATTTTCTGCATCTCAAATGTCCATAGCTAGCCCCTCAGCTAGCCTCTTGCACAGTCTCCACGGTTATGAAAAAAAAAAACTGTGACTTTTACAAAGTCCAGTTGATTAAAATCCTATGATATGGGGAAAAAACTGAGCTAAAAAACAAACAAAAAACGTTTTCAAAAACTCCTGAGTGTGTGAGCCTGGTAGCCACAAAAGCAGCCAACCACTCTGTTGCCATGGCAGTTACACAATGCACCTTAAGTACGATAAAGACCTGGTGAATCGTGCTCTATCACACCATTAGGGGGAGACAGTTGTTACCAAATGACTTGCCTTTTAACAAACACGCATACAGCTACTAAGAGACACCTCCAAATGCAATTACATCAGTCTTTTTCTATGCATAGAACTATTCACTGTAGCCTTGTAAATATGATCCTTATAATTCTTATGTTAATTCATGGAATAAATGGTAAGAATTCTTAAAGCATATTTATATTTTTTGAATTTTTAAATGATCTTCTTTTTTTCTTACAGGGAAATCCCTTTATGACCAAATTTCCCAATCTCCTCAAGATCTGATAAAGTTCTCTAACGAAACAATCAACAATGAGCTCAAATGTTCTCACAGTATATCCAGCTACGATCGGACATTTTGGTACAAACAGGAGAAAAATGGAGCCATGACACTTTTGGGTTATGCATATAGTAACGTTCCTAACGTTGAAGATGCTGTTAAAGACAAAATCAACATTAACGGAGATGGTCGCTCAGATACAAGTCTCTACATTTCAAATCTCACAGTAGAAGACAGTGGAGTATATTATTGTGCTCCCAGTATGCACAGTGGTACAGTTTCCCTCGTCACGTATCAAAAACAAACTCCTTTCAAGCACGTTTATATTGCAGAACACCTGTGGAAACCACAACACAAGTTATCAGACCACACAAGATTCTCTGCACAAGGGAAAGTCAGGTGAGGTCACCTAAGACACATAGCCTTTGTTTTTGAGGCATTAGATTGAACAATTTCAATAATATTACTGAAATCCAGGAGACTCTACACAAAGCAAACTTTAAATGAGACTGAAAATGCAATGTTAATGTTTTGTCTAAAGCCCAATGTGTAGTTATTCATATTGAAATACATTACCAATTATATACCAATACAAGCATAAATCAAGACCACATCCACTAAACACATCCTCCTTTCTGATTGGACGATTCCTTAGCGTACTTACATGTGTCTCAACAGCTTCCCCATTTGATCATAAAAACAGCAAGACGGCCATATATTTCTTATTATTTTCAGTGTTATTCTAGAGGGAATGAAAACAAAACATTCAACAGTTTGGATGGGGTAATTTTTCAACTTTCTATTCAGTTATGGTTTGTTTTTTAGGCTCTGCTCTAAATGACCAGGCCCACCACACTCCAAAGGACATGTACAACATAAAGAGAACCACTGCTGAAATTCAGTGCTCCCAACTACAACCGAATCCTCTGGTACAAACAGCTGAATAACATACATGCTGTTTGGTGCAGTATATCTAGAATCTGGAGCCAAAGTACAGATCTGAGCTGGTTTACAAGCCCCCATTCCTCAAAACAAAAAACACATTGATTCAACAGTTGGACACATTTCAGTTGGCCATGTCTACTATTGATTATGTTGAGTGATTTAAAAAATAAAACAGTGCAGATATTTGTGTGGATGGTATAAAATACATAATAGGAATTAATAGTTTTAGCATTCCTATTTGCAACCTGTACAATTCACTTATGAGGACTACGCACAGACAGAAAAAAGGAAACATTCACAGTAATATCTATAATATAAAATCATATCATCATAATCATATCTAATATACATAACAATTGTATATATCAATGCATATATCTGTACAATGTGATGCTCTACAATGTAAAATCAAGAACTTGACACATTTGGCCACACCCACTACTTACACGTTCTTTCCTAATTGGACGATTACTTGGTGTTCTTATAATGTCTCCAAACTGATTCCCCATTTCATCATCAGCAAGATGTTCATTACATTGATTTTATCTTTTAATATTTATCTAGTTTCAGGTAACATAAAAAAGAAAATGTTATATTTTGACTAAGCATTTCTTTAGCTTTCTAATCAAAATATGATTGTTTTTGTAGGTTCTTCTCTGAATGACCAGGTCCACCAATTTCCAAAGGACATATATAACACAAAAGGAACCAGCGCTGAAATCCAATGTTCACATGACATCGTCAACTATGATCGAATACTCTGGTACAAACAGCTGAATGATGGACAGCTGCAGTTTCTGGGTTACATCTTGGGCACTTCACCATCTCCGGAGTCTGGGGCTAAAGTACAAATTAGAGGAGATGCGAACAAGGGTAAAAATTCAACTTTAATCATAGAGGAGCCGAGCAGTGCGATCTACTACTGTGCAGCTTCTTTCACAGTGATAAAAGCCCCCATTTCTCAATACAAAAACCACACTGACTCAACAGTTAGATACAGTTGGCCACACCCACTTTTAATGTGCAAATTGTTTTAATAAAAAAGTGCAGCTGCTTGTTGAGACAATACAACATAAATATTTAGTTCTATATTACAATCTGCAACTTATGTAATTACCTTATGAGCACTAGTAGACAAACAGAATCTTGTATCTTTTAAATAGTTTGGTTGTGCTCTCCTCAAATATCATGTTTCTATTCAGTTCATCCTGGAAATAATATTTCTAAACTATATGGTCCTAAGAGCTCTCTATTATTTTATTGCCTTTGTTGCTGAGATGTATTCTGTTTAAATGTTTACAATTCAAATGAACCAAAACTTAACAAAATTTAACAAAATAATAAAATATATCATATTGCTCTTACTCATAATGACTCTTGAACATGACCACTTATATAATAAATAAAACCAATTAAACCCACTTTCAGTCATTAGGATAAGTTCATTTCAACTTTCCATTGGAGTAGTGGATGGTTTGTGTTTATGACTCCCTGTAGGTGGCGCTGTAGCTTCAGGAACACACCAGACCGAATCTACACACCACCTGGATTTGATCAAAAAGAACATCTATGAATCAGACTTGTCACAGTAGATGTGAAGTCTCAGACCAGACAACATGCAAACATTATTGATTTGGTTTTCACTTTTACACATTTGCCTTGCTTCTGTTCAGATCCACCAGTCTCCATCAGATGTCTTCAAAAACCCAGGAGAGCAGATCCAAGTAGTCTGCAGTCATGAGAAAACAGATTATTATATGATGCACTGGTACCAAAAGTTACCTGGGGACCTGTCAATCAAACGTATTGGACATATATACAACAGAAACAATGACTATGAGGAATCTTTTAAGAAACATTTTACATTTACTGGAGATCTGAGCGGGGTAAAAGCCAAGAATGCTTCCATGTTTATAAAGGACCTGCAGCCCGAGCACAGTGCAGTATATTACTGTGCAGCGAGCTCTGCACAATGAATTCATATCATGTTCTCTTTGTACAAAAACCTGTTTAGTGGTTTTGAATCAAAAATTATATATAAGTCCCACCCATCACAGCTGCCGTGTCCTTACAATGCTTTTCTTATTCATTGTATCAGCTGAACAACACAAAATGGCCACTGTATCTAATAGGTGAATAAAACTAGCTTTTTAATGCAGGGAATGCTTTATTGTAAAGTGCTTTTCTAAGAATAACAATTTCTAGTTTGTTTCTATTTATTTATTTGATGATTATTATTTAAATATAATATTTATTTCCTAGTTATAAGCCTAAAATGCCATTGGGTGGGTCTTGATTGTGTTCATTTAAAGTTGCACTATGTAACTTTTCCACTGGGTCCGCCACCTACTTGTCACCTTGGAGATGTTATTGCTTTGTTTGAAATGTTCCACAGTATGGCATATAATTTATATGCTTCTACTTTAGTCAAAGCATATTAACAGATAATTCTAGTATTTCAGGTTTAGTCTTATTTTGTCAGTTTAATTTTTTTTTTTTTTGTAAGTTGTAGTTTTGCTAAAATTGAACAGTACCAAAATTATTCATAATTTGTTGTTATGACATTCATCAAAGTTCACCAAATATCATCTCTGACCAAAAAGTGAAGATCCAGTGCACTCAAACATTTCAGACAGTGTATTTGGTTTCATCAACCGAGCAGAAGTACACTCTGAAGCAAATAGGCAGTGTCAACTTCAAAAAATTCACCATAGAGAGGCCCTACAGAACACATTTTGAAATTAGGGGAGATTTCAACAGTGACAACTATGACAAAATGAGTGTGTTGGGGATGAAAATGGAAAATCATCAGCAGAATGGACTATAATACTGTGTAGCAGGATGTCACAGTGACTTGGGAAGACATGAGAAGATGACAAAAACCTGTGCATAAGAAACAGCTGTAACAAACAGGCTGGTTTGTTACCCAGAACCACACTTAGCATCTTCACCCTTCACTAGAGCACTTTAAAACACTGACCTTTCCTTGCACACAGCACTTTTAACATATTTGCACATCACAAAATAAATTGCACATAATTGGTTTTAAAAAATATTTATTGTCTTTCCTTTTACCATTTTTTATTCCTGAGGCACAGCACTTTAATTGGAAGCTGCTTGCCCCTGAAGGAAAAGGGAGACAATTACCAATTACATTTTAAATTGACTTAGTGCAATATATGGTGCAATATCTGTTTTAGAATGTTTTAAGTGTTGATGTGTATAGTGTATTTTATTGTGTTTTAATGAATGGTGTGGATCTGCTTTTACTTACCTCCCCTTTTTATCTTCTGTCCAGGTGTGAAAAGGGTCCCCCGGAAACGAGCTCCCTCTTTTATGGTTCCCGGCTGGACCATGTGCATTATTTTGTACAGGGGTTTTAGGTTAGGTGTTTTATTGGTTTATGGGTTTTAACATTTAATTGGTGTAATGGTTTTAGGGTTTTTATGTATATAGTTGGTGGTTTTAATTGTTATCTAGGTTTTGGGTTGTTTTATGGAGGTTTAGGTTATGATTTTACACTAATGATAAGTTTTACCATCCCTGTTTTAGCATAGTGGTTTTAGCCAATCAGTAGGACCAGCATAAAAGGCGCCTTCAAAGATCAGTCTGGGTTCTGCTGCTGGAGAGGAAACTGCTGCCTGCTTACATTTTGCACCCTGCACTTTTTGCACTTGCACTTTTTGTAATAATTGAAAAACAAAAGTAAACCGTGGACCACAACTACCTGTCTGTGTTTGGATTTGTTTTTAACCTTGTTCACTGAACCCCAAGCCACTCACGGTCAACCTACGTCACACAGCACCTGTTGTAGTGGCTAACTTTAATGTTACTCACCAATACTTGTACTGTGAAACTCTTTGGGCAATTGTAACCCAATGGAACCCAAAATCTCAAAATGCTGTTAACTAAATTGCATAGGACTTATCTTATGTGTCGTCATCAAAATATGTATAAGTAATAGGATCTATGACTAGATACCCATACACATTTTTTTTTCAAATGCACCTTGACCACATGGTCAAATTAAACTGTAATTATTCTCTGTTGAAAACTTATATTGTAAACAGTTATGATCATAATATTGAAAAGGTGAAGATGACTGCAGTGTAAATATTTGCATCTTGTGTTTAAAAAAATTGTTTTTTTCAATGCTGTATCAAAAATCAGTATTGAGTATTGAGCACTGCGCTCTTTCTTATTGAAACTGAGTTGGAAACTGCAGCCATTTTAGCAAGCATATTTCTATTGCACAAGTTGCAAACAAAGACATTAAAACCACAATTTGAAGTCAGCACTTAAATTTGTTACATTTGTCAGTCTAGCTTTGCTCAAATGAAAGTAAATTGAATACTTTCACTCTTGAATACCTTTTATTTTAACAGCCTATTGTGCATCACATGATTTTGTCATCACTTCCTCCTCCTACATGTTTTAGCTCAAGTTCAATCTCTCCATCAGTCTTCTCTCATAACTCACCACAGTCAGTGTCTTCACCAAAGCCCCTTACAAAAATGATACATCTGTTATGTTTATGTTATCTCACAGGTAACAGACTAAGGCCAAAACAACACTATTGCATTTCTATTGCATAACTTCAGTTTGTGTTTTGCAGGTATTTCTTGGGCTGTGCTTATCAATCAGCCTCCATCTTTATTTGTTAACCTTGGTGCTACAGTCAGTCTCGACTGCTCACACAACCGATCTGACTACAGAGTGATGCTGTGGTACCGTTTAATATCTAATAACACTGCTCTAGACCTCATCGGATATGGATACAGTGACTTTACCAAAGACAGCGTGGAGCAGCCTTTTAAGGACAACTTTAAACTAGAAGGAGATCTGAAGGCCGATGTAAAAAAGGGATTCTTGGTTATTACAAATATAACAGAAGAGCACACTGCCACGTATTACTGTGCAGCAAGAGAAGCACAGTATTCAAACAGAGCCACAGTCACAGCACAAAACCTGCTCTGTGAGTCTCCTTATCTGATAGAGGTACAGTCAATACAGGGGGAAATATGAGAAAATTAATTACGGCTTTATTATTAATATTGAGTCGCTTTCACATTGTATTTTAAATAAGTAGAAGTATAATATTACAGCACTTTTGTATATTTTTGAAATCTTTTTTGTGCTCATGAAAATGGTAATTTACATGACAATAACATGACATGACATTATTCAAAACATAGATTACATATAGAGTTGTACAAATCCAAAAATGCTAAAACTTTTTAAAGAAGGTATATTGTGCTTACGTCTCCTATATAGTTCAATTCTATGACATCTGTGGATCATTATGTTATAATTCGCAATATTAATCTAAAACGACTAAGAAATAAGTATGCTGAAGTCCACAAAAATGGCAAAATGCCATCTTGAAAAAAAAAAAACAGTCAAAGATTGTGCAAGCATGCAATAAATCACAACAATCACAACTTTGGGTGAGTAAATGATGCGGTGAAGCTCTGAAAAGTCCATTTTGAAGCATACGTTTGCTTTAAAGTAATCTGCAGCCCAAACCTGCACTAACCTGGCAAAATGTTCTTTGACACAAAAGCCTCATTACTGTCTGAGAGCCAAAACTGTTTCATTATTATTACATTCATATGAACCCATCTATTCCAACCCCCCATGTCCTTCTAACATGGTAAAAAGGAATGTAAAATATCTGCCTGCTTTTTGTAGTACCATATCACCAAAGCACATTTCTAGTTTGTGAATTATGCTCAGTGATTGGCTGACTACTTAACATTACTACCATGCATCACTTCCTGTTTACACCTCTTGTATATAACATGCCACATGTGCACACACACTCACAGTTCAACTCTCAACATGAAGACATCTCTTTACATCCTTCTCTTTGCTACGGCCATTATCAAAGGTTCTGTTGAACTCATTACTGCACATTGTTGCCTAATTCTAGTGTATCTGATTATATCTAACTAATGATTTGCTATGTTTTTTTTCTATAGGGGTTTTTCTCAAAGATAATCAGAAAATAACACAGTCTCCATCTTATGTGTTGAATGAACCAAAAACCTTTATAAATCTGAATTTGAGGCACAATTTGTCCAACCATGACACTATTCTGTGGTACCAGCGTCTTAAAGGGGACATGACTCTCAAACTCGTGGGCTACCTGTACTACAACAGCCCAACAGTTGAGGACCAGTTTAAGGATCGGTTTAATATAACTGGGGATGCACGGACATTTTCCAATCTCCACATTTCTGATGCAAAAGTGACAGACAGTGCGGAGTATTTTGGTGCTGTACGAATTCCACAGTATCAACATTAGTGAAGTTCTTCTACAAAAACTGGAGACCACGAAACCAAGATTATCTGACAGAGCAGCTGTTCACCTCAAATGAACCTGTCAAAAAACAGGGCCATATGCGTGTAATCCAAGCACTCCTCACACTTCACATACAAACCCCCTTCTCCAACGCACTAGAAGAAAATGTCTGAACACTGAACACATCATACACACAATAGTTAGAGTTAGTTATATAATATATCTCTGGATTATATTAAAGTCTGTGGGTCACATTTAAAACATTTAGACTTGCATGGGAGATCCAAATACAGAAAAGATGCAGTGATCTTCTAAACTGGTTTTAATGATATATTGATATTTCTGCATTTCTGTTGTTAAAGGTACACTATGTAACTTTTCTGGTGGACAGTCTGCCACCTTCTTGTTTTCAATGAGACCCTATTGCTTTGCCTGGAAATCCACACAATGACTTTAAACTTATTTCTCATCTTGGAGGCAAGGTGATGCCAGCAGGCCAGGTTACAGATCAGATCTGTGAAGAGGTGGCTCTGCTCTGTAGACCTATAAAAAGACATTAAATCACTGAACAGGATTTTAGCTGCAAATTAGTCGCCTACAGACAAGTAACAAGCTGGTGGACAAGTAACTTTTTAGGTATTATCCAGAAAATGAAAATGTATTTTTGAGACTGCATGTAAAAACATGGTGTTGTATAATTTTAGCTTGTTTGAATTGATTAAACCATTTGGGGGCAGTGTAACACCAGCCACACGCTCTCAGCAGGAAATGATGATGAATAAAACCACTGTAATGAACTGAACCCTCCCAAATGATCCAACTCTCAACATGTCTCCACCTCTGTTCACGTCTGCTGCTGCATTCTGTCTGTATTTTTCATGTAAGACTCAGATTATCACATCTTTTTGAAATTATAAATTATACTTTAGTTAAGACATTTTAAATTCACATTTTATCCCTTCTTCTTGATAGTTCTAATTAGTCTTTGCTTAGATTCAGTTTTATAACTCCTGCTTGACTTTTTGATGTTTAGTCATATATTTCACATTTGTTCAAATCACATTTTCATCTCTGTTTTTTGCATATACAAGAATAACTACCATTTTCAGAGACTGGAGATTTTGACCAATTGCTACAGCTACATTTGAATATTTTTTACCTCCACAGATCTAGCAGCGGCTGTTAAATTTCAGCAGTCTCCCTCGATAATAGTGAACCAAGGTGTTAGCGTGTCTATAGAGTGCAACCATGATGACAGTTCCCTCACTGTTATGCTCTGGTACCAGCACCGGACAGACACTCAGTCTATGATGTTGATTGGATACAATTTTGTGGGAAGTGATAACTATGAGAAAGAACTTGAAAAGCAGTTTAAGATGGAGAGATCCTCTGTGAAGACCGGCTCTCTCACAGTGCTCAGTACAAGCCCCTCACACTCGGCTGTGTACTTCTGTGCAGCCAGTATCACAGTGATGAAGTATAGAGCCACTCCCAGCTAAAAACCTACTGCACACAACATACAAGAAAGTACTGTGACCACGTTTACATGTCTACACATCAAACACTGCTCATCTAATGCTGTATATGGACACACCTCTTTTATATAAGAAACTATGATAAATGTTTTTACATCTACAAAACAGGACCTAAAAATCGGACTGAAACTTTAAAATTAGCATGTGTGCAAGTCTTAATCATTTCACTTTTATGGAAATACAATACTGATCATGCATTAATATAGTTTTAATCCTATTGTATTTTATTGACTGTGGAAGTTTACTCAACCAGACACAACTCATTTGAACCAGGAAATGATGATGAATAAAACCACTGTAACAAACTGCACCCTCCCAAATGATCCAACTCTCAACATGTCTCCACCTCTGTTCACTTCTGCTGCTGCATTCTGTCTGTATTTTTCATGTAAGACTCAGATTATCACATCTTTTTGAAATTATAATTTATATAATTTTGTTTAGTTAAGGCATTTTTAAATTCTTGTTTTATCTCTTCTTTGATTGCAAACATGTAAACTTAATCTTGATAGTTCTAATTAGTCTTTGCTTAGATTCAATATTTTTAGTCCTGCTTGACCTTATGAATTTTAGTTGTAGTTGACATTTGTTTGAATCATGCTTTATTCCACTTTTAGACCAGGTTCATCTCTGTTTTGTGCACATACAAGAATGCCATAACTACTATTTTCAGAGATTGGGGATTTTCATCGATTTTTACAACTGCATTTGAATATTTTTTATCTCCACAGATCTAGCAGTGGCTGTTAAATTTCAGCAGTCTCCCTCCATGATAGTGAACCAAGGTGTTAGCGTGTCTATAAAGTGCAGCCATGATGACAGTTCCCTCACTGTTATGCTCTGGTACCAGCACCGGCCGGACACTCAGTCTATGATGTTGATTGGATACTATTATGCAGGAAGTGACAACTATGAGAAAGAACTTGGAAAGCAGTTTAAGATAGAGAGATCCTCAGTGGAGACCGGCTCTCTCACATTGCTCAGTACAAGCCCCTCACACTCGGCTGTGTACTTCTGTGCAGCCAGTATCACAGTGATGAAGTATAGAGCCACTCCCAGCTAAAAACCTACTGCACACAACATACAAGAAAGTACTGTGACCAAGTTTACATGTAATACTGCTCATCTAATACTGTATCTATAGTGATACACCTTTACTTTTATGTACAAAAAAAGTTAATTGAAATTAATATTGAATTAATAAATATATTTTCACATCTATGAAACAGTACCTACATTTGGGGGAAAAAAAGTAAAATATACAGTATGTGTATTGTTTTTATGGAAATAGAAAACTGTTCATTTAGTTTTTGTTCTACTGTATTTCATTGACTGTGGTTTACTCTAGTTTACTCAGTTACTACTCAACTAAATTACTACTTGACAAAACTCATTTAAACCACCAGTGGCTCTGCACCAAAACACAAGAAACAGTTTCAAAGGTGGTTTGATTAAGAAGTAACTGAAAAACTTAGAGAGATACTTTATTGATCCTGAAGGAAATTCAGGTTTTGCTGCATCATTTCCACTCTTCAGTGACCTTTGTGTCTCAGTCAAAGGTCTCAGTGAAGTTTAACAGGAAGGCTGGTCAGGTAGGGTCAGCAGATCCTGTGTCAGGGCAGGTTGAGGGAGAGCTAAAAGTCCCTTCTCTGTGTCCTGTAGTATCACAGCAGCCTCCAGGGGGCGCCAGCTAAACACAACAGGAAAGGCCTCACTCTCACTCTGCTCTGGTGTTTTGGTTGGCGATGAAATGGTTCATACCCTCATATTATTTTTTCTGGAAGGTCTTCTGCCACATGTGGTGTAAAAAGCCTGTAGCATCTCAAAGTGGGGCGCCAGTGGCAAAAAAACGTTGTGTCCTTAGGCAAGACATTTCAACCACATTGCCTAGTATGAAACTGGTGTGAGCGTGAGTGATGGTGGTGGTCGGAGGGGTCGATGGCACAGATTGGCAGCCTCACTTCCGTCAGTCTGCCCCAGGGCAGCTGTGGCTACAGTAGTAGCTTACCACCACTGAGTGTGGAGTGACTGAATAATGAACTGTTAATCGCTTTAGGTATCTTGAAAGGTGCTATATAAATGCTATCAATCACTCAAACGTCCATAGCTAGCTCCTTAGCTCTAGCTCCTTAGCTAGCCTTATGCATGGTCTCCATGGATATGGGAAAACTGTTCATTTCACATGATCCAGCAGCCCCTTTCTTGTGTCCTTTGAGCTGCACATGCTGCATTTCTTAGTTTGTTAAAATCCCATGAAAAAATATGTATTGGAATATTGTAATTGCAATATTTTTGTGTATTTACAGCTACTGAAGCTATCCTCACCAAAGATAGTGAACCAAGACACAAATGTTGAAATGAATGATGTCATCGTGACAATAATAATATGGATATACTTTGGTACAAACAGGTTCAGGACAGACAGTTGAAGTTAATTGGTTTCAGCTACAGTGGCTTGTCCCTTGTCCTTCAGGATGATTTTGAAGAGAAATTTGTGCTAAAGAAATTAGACATAAGACAGAAGATCTGAGCATCTTGAATGTGAAATCATCAGACTCTGCAACATATTTCTGTACTGCCAGGGCACAGTGATGCAGGATAAGACCACTCCCAACTCATACCCCTCACACAAACATGCATGAGCTCAACTGCCACTGTATGAGCTGAGTTCACCATGTCCCTCTTATAATTTCAAATGGACCATGTAATCATACTTGGAACACATCAAAAACACAGCAAAATTATACTAAAAATATTCAAGAAATGACCAAAAATCGCCCTTACTCTTGAGTTTCATCACACATACTGGAATGGTCAAAAGGTTATATTGAGTTACACTTCACCTCTCATCAATCATCTGTAAAATTTGTATTTAATTTACCGTCTAAAACTCTATAAAAAGTAATATTAGAAGAGAGCTGGAATACTTTTTGAAACATTTTCTTACCATTGACCAAACTGTGAAAATGTTGGACTAAATCAGAATCATTCTAATGCTCCAACATGATGGTCCATTGCGAGGTTGAGATGGAAGGTAAAATAAAATATTATCAATAGAAAAATGTACAGTTTAATCATCAACACAGTGCTGTTTTGCCTTGGGTTATGATTAATATATAATACAGTTAAAAAGCAAAACAAATACTAATACTGACATATAAGGACAAGACAGTTTTCAGTTACAGACAGATTAGATTTCACAGAGGGGAAGACAGTGAGCTGAAGTTTTAAAGGGTGTCACTTTAAGCCACTCCCTCACCCCTCAACAAATCAAAAGCTAACTGCATAATTTCACATTCAGGACATGGAAAAGTCTTCTTGTTATTTGTGAAACATGTCGAATAAGATTAAGTTGCCTCTTGCTGTGGTCGGATTCATTCTCACTTTCTTATTAAGTAATGTTTATTTTTTATCACAACAATATATTTTGAAATTGTTTTTGAACTTTAAAATGTATATCTGTGTTTTTATTTACAGAGGCAGAAGCTATAACATTTGATCCATCTCATCCCAGGATAGTTAATAACTCCACAGAAGTACGGATCAACTGTCACCATGATGATAATAATATGGATATCATGCTTTGGTACAAACAACTCCAGGACGGACAGATGAAGTTAATTGTTTACAGCTACATTGGAAGTGACCCTGTTTTTGAGAAAGACTTTTTGAAAAGGTTTGAGATGAAGAGAACAGACAGGCAGACAGGAGCTCTGATCATCTCCAATGTGGAGCCCAATGACTCTGCGATGTATTTCTGTGCTGCCAGTACACAGTGATGTGGTTAATGTGAGTCTGATATTAAAACCTGCTCCTGGATCTCATTCAGCGCACAAAAACACACATGTTCAAACTGAGAGGATTCAACTAGACACACGACAATGTTGTTTCACTAATTACTATCTCACAACTATTGATACTTCATTGCTGATGTCATCAACAATCCCTGTGGGTGTGACGCTAACTGGAGGCACTGCTCTGTCTGAAGCTCTATTACTCAAATTAGCCTTTGATCTGAGCCTTGTTTTAACTCAGCAGAGCTGACTTAGCTGGAACTACAACATGTGTTGTTTAAATCCATTTTGTATTTATTCTTGAGTTTTCACACCATCTTAAAAAAAATTGACAGTGTTTGCTAATGTGCGGACTGTGTTACCACGCTGAACATTCCTCCATAGACATACATGTAGAACACCCCCAGCATGATATATTAAAGGTATCAATATCACCCCATTTGGTTTCATTTCTAGACTAAAGGGACAGTGTTTATCAGAGCTAATATAGGCGATATGCATTTTTTTCATATATTGAGCTGGTACAGGGCTTGAATGCCAAATAAATAAATAAATAAATATATATATATATATATATATATATATATAATATATATATAATATATATATAATAAGGAGTTTTAAAAAGTTAAATTTCAATTTAAACAAATTAATAATATGGAGCTAATTTCTTGAGCTGCGAAATTGAAATGACAAAACTGTTATAAGTTGAGCTTTGTCACCAGTAGGAGGCACTGTTGTTGTGTATAAAACCAGCTCATAGAGGAGGAGTGTATACCACAACACAATTTACAGTAGTGCATTTGATATCTGTTGAGTGCTGGTAATAACATGTAACTATGGCTACTACAGTATTAAGACTTCTGCAGCTTTTAATTCAAATTAGTAAGAAAAACTATTTCAAGATTTACCATTGTAATGTACCAGTTGTATTTTAATGTATGTCTTTTGTTTTTCATATTTCTGCCTTGCTGTGCATATCAAACAACTTCCATTTGTGCTGAACTATCATGATTTTATTGCATCTTTTTATTGCTCTCATCATCACAAAGACCACCATTACATGTACTGGTATAAACAGAGTGCTTCAGAGGGCATGACATTGGTGGCATATTCTGCTGGAAAAGATACAGCCACTTTTGAGAGCACTCAGCACAAATCCAGGTTTATTTTAAATAGACCAAATGTGTTTGAATGCTTCCTGCACTTACATAATCTGACGTTTGAAGATTCAGAGTCTGTTTTTTACTGCGCTACAAGTCGAGCACAATGATACAGGGAAACACAAATGTTTAACAAGAACTTGGCATTCACTCAAAAACATGAAATTTGATTCTCGACACAAATTTGAGATAAACATGCAGGTGTCACATAGAGTCTAATACTAAATGAAACCTCAAGGCTCCAGGTTCGAAAGACAAGAAAGATAGTGAAACATAGAGCCACTCCCAGCTAAAAACCTACTGCACACAATATACAAGAAAGTACTGTGGCCAAGTTTACATACCTAACAGTGTATATAGTGTATAATGTTTTTGATTAAAAAAAATAAGACTAAACTGTATTGTCCAAGTAAACACAAAAGTACTCAACTAAATAATTTGGATTCCAAAATGATAAGTATATTTTTTACATCTATAAAACAGCACCTAAAAATGTACGTAAACCCTTAAAACTATACAGCATGTACCATTAATAATATCACTTTTATGGAAATACAATACTGTTTATTAATATAGTTTCTGTAATATTGTATTTCAGTGGCTGTGGAAGTTTACTCAACAAGGCAAGACAAAAGGCAGAAATTTAAACAAATGAAGAATATGGTATGACATTGGTGGCATATTCTGCTGGAAAAGATAAAGCGATGAATAAAGTGCAGATTATATCGTGCAGAGTTAAACATAAATATGAATGATGAGTTGTTGTTTTTGTTATATGAAGCTTTGATGTAACAAAAATGAAATGTAGTCCTCACCACAAAAGTGAGATAAGCAGCAGGTGTCTTTCACACACTATAGACACAGTACACTGTCATTGTCTTGTTTCAATGATGATACAGCTCATGTCACGAAATCTATGTAATTATTCAAAGGGAGATTAGATCAGTGGATTGTCTTCAGATGTGAAACGATAACAGGTTTAAGTGAGAAGACACTGACCTCTGCTGGTGGGAAACAGGATTACATTTATAAAGTATAGAATTCAAGATGTGATGTTAACTCAGTCACTCGTAGGCTGTGTACGTTTGTGTTTGTATTCAGCTACATACCCCATACATTAGGCCTGTAGTTGTAGATACGATTCATCATTTATCTTACTAAAGAAGATGAAATTATAAGCAAAATGCAAATAGTTTAACTTTTTTTCCTCAAGCTCTGTGTATATACTATTATGGTATGTCTGTGTGTGGTCTCCATGATATAAAATTATATTAAGATCAACTTTTAGCATCACATTAAAGATTAAAAAACTATAAAAAGTAAACAGAGCAGGCTCAAGACCCACCTGTTCAGCCTTTGATTAAAATGTTATTCTTTTACTTGTTTTTATTTATTCATTTTAGGCATACTGTTAACTTGAACTCATATTCTTTTATCATTTTTAGGATTTCCAGTGTTTCCTCTGTAGGAGCCCTCTGCACAGGGAGCGGTGGTCGGCTGCGGCTGTCACGGTCTGTCATGTGGGCTCCTGGTGGATCTCTCTGCTGGGCCTGTGGTGATTCCTGGTGGCGGAGGACGGCTCTCTGCTCCTGGTGCAGATGGCTCCACTGATGGTGCGATGTGCAGTTTTATGTATTTTAGTATGTTTGTATGTGTGTGCGTGCGTGCGTGTGTGTGTGTGTGTGTGTGTGTGTGTATGTGTTTGTGTATATGTGTATGTGTATGTGTGTCTGGGTTGTTTGGTTGTGTGGGGTCGGGCAGCTGTGGGGTGAAATAATAAAAAAAAAAAAAACTTTAAACATTACTGATTGACTTAGGCAGTAAGGCATGGATTTCAAATGAGCATTTCCTAGTGATTTTGACTTCTTAAGGGAGTTTATAGAGTGTTCAAATACAGATGCCATTTACTAACACAGAGTTTGCCTATAAAGAGAAGAATTCTACCCAAAGCTGCTCTAACGTTGTGATGTAGATCTTTGTTTTTTGTATCTGATTGGATCTGAGGTGTGGCCAGGAAACGTGTCACTTCCTGTTCTTAAAATTGCCTTCTGTATATGTATTATGTATATATATTTTATTGCCTTGTGCTCCTACTTTGAGTTTGATAGTCACAGCTGCTCCTCTCTCTCTCTCTCTCTCTGTCTCTCTCTCTCTCTCTCTCTCTCTCTCTCTCTCTCTCTCTCTCTCTCTCTCTCTCTCTCTCTCTCTCTCTCTCTCTCTCTCTCTCTCTCTCTCTCTCTCTCTCTCTCTCTCTCTCCTCTGTGTCTGAGGGAGCGGAGCTTTTTGTATGAAGTGTTTTCATGGTGGGGACAGGGGGCACCGTGATACAATCCTATAGAGACGCCATACAAAAACCTCTGTGCTCAAACACAGGGCTGTACTGACAGGACTGGGACAGGAGCAGAGACAGGAGCAGAGACAAGCCCACATGGACACTCCCCTCTCTGAACTGGACACTACTCTCATTGAAGACACTGGCCTATAATAAAAACACTTGATCAGTTTAATACCTGGATGTTGTAATATAAAGACAATATCAAATACAACTAGAATATGAACTGACTTTTTTTTTTCTTTGGCCCTTTTTGAACAAATTTGGAGTATTGAGGAACATTGTTTGATCAAATGAGTATCACAAACAGACTTCTAATCAAATGAGACAAATAAAGTGAACGGAAACATCAAACATCTGGATTTTTTGGATTACCCTGAACTAATTTGAACTTTTTGGACATTTTAAACTTTTATAATTGTAGAAATATCCTTGAGGTTTTGTTTTTGAATGGATTCAGTTTGACAAAGAAGAAGCAGAAGAGGAGGGAGAGAGATTTTCAGTGTCAGTTTTGATCTTCACCAACAACACTGTGGCCAGCACTCAGCCTGCGTACTTTGGACCAGGCACCAGGCTCACTGTACTAGGTAAGTACTAACAGTTATTGTGTATTTTAATGTATTTTGGTTTGAATGCATCACTTTGGAAATAGTTTTACAATCACACAAAATAGAGAGGTTTGAGGCTCCATATAACGTCACTGTGAAACATGAATGAAGCCTACTTTGGGCAAGGAACCAAGCTGACGGTTTTAGGTAAGTGATAATACTTCAAAAATATGGCTAGATTATTACAAGATATGAGTTAAAAATATAACGCAATTAAAGAAGTTGGTGTAACAATGTTTTGAGATGAAGCTTGAGCTCTGTGTCAACTATGAAGCTTATTTTGGCCAAGGGACCAAGCTGACTGTTCTGGGTGAGTAAACCAATAGTGTAGCTTTGTGAAAATTACTCCAGATTGTCTCTATATTCATTTCATTTGTGAGTAGAGTACTTTATAAAATACTTGGTTGGATTTCATGAGCTGGTTTGGACACCAATTAAATTCACTGTGCCTTTGGTGAGAGTGAAGCATACTTTGGTGGAGGAACCAAGTTAACTGTTTTAGGTAAGAAAAGACTCAACTATCTATCTATCAAATCTGTTGGCATCTACCTTTTAAAAAATGTCATGTTTTGTAAAAGAATCAGTGATTATAATCACAGTGAAATGGAGAGATAAAAAGCAGGTGGTTTTTGAATAGTTGAGTTGATCTGTGTACATACAGTGAAGCTTACTTTGGAACTGGCACCAGACTCACCGTTTTAGGTAAGAAAAATAAGAAAAGTTTTGAGTGTCATTATATTATTATGTCATTATAAATCTCCTAATTGAAGCTTTTGAGGTTGGAGAACAGAGTTGGTAGTAGAAAAATACAGTTGTTAGTGAAACCAGTGCTATAATGAATACTTTGGCTCCTTGCCCAGTCTACGTGGTCTAGTACTGAAAGAAGTTCTTAGTATTCAGATGTATTACTGTGAACTACCAAGCAGAGGCTTACTTTGGACCAGGGACTAAACTTACTGTTTTAGGTAAGAACAACCAAAATTATTACAAAAATAACATTATGTCTAATGTTGTAACTTAAAGAGGCACTGTGTAACTTTTCTGGTGGATTATCCGTCAAATGCTTTTCTCCATGGAGAAGTTATTACTTTGTCTTGAAAGTCTCACAATGTGGTATTAAACCTCTGAGCTATAAAACCACTTGTGATTGAAAAAATGTAAAGTAGAGCTGTTTAATGTTGTACTGTGGAACATTCCAGCCAGAGCAATGACATATCCATAGAAACATGCAGGTGACAGACCCCCAACCAAAAAGTTTCATAGTGCACCTTTAATAAAAAAAAAAAAAAAAAAATATGCCAGTATGGATTATAAAATGTAAAGTTTGTCTATGATTAGTTTGGTAAAGTTATTGTGTTTTGGCTAGTTGTAAAAGTGTAACCTTCATTTGTAGAAGAACTTAAGAGCCTGTTTTAGGTACAGAAAAAAAAAAAAAAAAACTCTAAACATTGACTGATAACAGCTGTAACACAGTCACATTTACTATATACTGCTCAATATTGGACCCATGTGTAACTATATTTTGAAGCACGATATACTGCTACAGAGATATACTGAGATAAACAAACATATTTAAACTTCTTTATGCCACTGAAACAAAGTAAAATAGTCCCAAAGTCTGTTTTAAAGACATCAAAATCTCTCCACTATTGCACAGAAAAAGTACCCACGAGAAATACTGGGCCCCAAAATATATTGTTCAATCTTTCATATATTGAATGATAAATGAATATATTAATTATCGTGACAGATCTTTGTGTAACAGAGCCACAATGAAGAGAACCCAGTGATACACCCAGTACTATACTTGCTTTGTGAATTACTCGATTGTGCTCATAATTTTTTCATAATTCATCTTTACAGAACCCAACACTGAAATCAAAGAACCACAAGTGAAAATCTTCAAACCATCAGATAAAGAAGGTCCGAAAACCAAGACCCTGGTGTGTGTGGCCAGTGGATTCTACCCGGACCACGTCACTGTTACTTGGTTCATTAATGGAGATGAAGCTGAAAATGGGGTATCTACAGACAGCGCCCCCCAGAGGGAAGACAACAAGAATTACACCATCACCAGCCGACTCCTGATCCCTAAGGCAGTGTGGTACATCCCGCACAACACTTTCAAATGTGAAGTGCAGTTTGTCAACAGGCTTTAACGTCACAAAGCATGCTGATGAAATACAAGGTAAAGGAGGATACAAATGTGTTTGAATGAGATGAATAAAAAGGCAGAAGTTTTTTGGTTCTAAATCACCTTTGTCTCAACAGGAGAAAAGGACATCGTACGGGGTATGTATACTTTGTACTTGTTGTCTTGATAACTGCAATTCTAATGCTGCATTCATGTGGTCCTCGAAAAGCTGGGACTTCTGCTTCTGCATCTGAAGTGAACTGCTCTGTGCAGATGAATCAAACTCTGATGATTCGTCAGTTTAACACATTTGAGCTCTTTGACCAAAGTTGATCACATTTTAGGGGTCAATTGTCACTTCCTCACATCATTAGAGCAACAGATCTGCACACTGACACTACAACTGTTAAATCACAGGTGTAACGTTGACTAGCTAAAGTAAAAATAATATTTAGTTTTAAGAGAGCTACAACAACATCTCTGTTACTGAGCGGACTCATTGTATCGATGGTGACATCAAAATCCAGACTTTATGAGAAAAACAACACAAACAAAGTCTAAATCCTGTCTCATCTCAGAACCCCGAGTTTATTATTTGGATTACAGTATAATCCTAAAAATAATAATAATTGTGAAAAGTTTAGGAGTAAAAATAAGTCATGTCAATTCAAAATATACAAAAAAGTATTTTTTATTTAAACTACAATTAATTCACATTAACTTAAAGGGTAATACATAAGACAGTACATGTAGGTTTTTTATGTTGTTTGGTGATGATGTCAGTGAATTGTGAGAAACTGCTGAATCATAACTAAACATTAACACTAAAATGTCATATCTCTAGTTGGTTACGTGTTTAGTTTTCCCATAATATTCATATTATTTGTTTAATTCCTCAGAAAAATACATGAAGACCACTCAAGCTGGCAAACTGTCGTACACTGTTCTGATCGTCAAAGGGCTCATCTATGGAGTGTTTGTTGGGGCTCTGGTCTGGAAACTTCAGGTCAGTGTCACAACATATAAAGTATAGTAAAAGAAACAGTAATGATTCAATGCGTTTGAAATCTAATATAAATGTCTCTGTTTTGGTTTAGGGAACAACTGGGAAACAGTGAAAGAAGTGGAGCGCATGGATTAAATGTTATATTTTAGATTATTATAGATTATATGTTATGTTTCTGGTTGTGAAATAGATAGTCTAATGCATGTTTATGTCTGAATACTGAATAGAAAGAGTTAAACAGCTTTTTGAATGATAATGTTTCCTTTTTCTTTACCAAAGATGGTGCACATCTGCCAAATTAGACAATATAGACTTGAGAAGAAATGAGATGTATCATAAAATCTAGGTGTAAAGTCCTGATGATGGGCTGTGAACTCTGTCAAATTATCAAATTATGTCATTTGTGTTTTCGGTTGAAAAAGAAGTAAAAAAATACCTTAAATGTTGTATAATCTATGGATCTTTAAGAGTCTCTGTTTCATTGCAAATACTTTGAGCTCAATCCCTGATATACTGATAATGTTAAGATGTAAATAATGTATCTTTGTGATTTACGCTGTATTGATACAAATAAATGTTTTGCATAGTGTCCAAGAAGTCACTCTTATCTCAAATTATCTCTACATTTATGGAAATATAAAATTAATAAAATAAAACCATACAAATAATATAATAAATAAAAATAATTTTTCAAATTATACATGGACAAGTTGATGTGGAAGATAGACTGTCTCACTGTAATATGCATTATACACTGTATTGCCAGTCCATAAACGCACATAGCCCCTTTAATTAAAATAATATTATTATTCACAGTAATGTCAAAGTCTGACAAAGCTGAAGTTTTGAAGTCAGCGTGATGGAAAATGACACGTTTTACAGGAAGTGGTCTGTGGTATCGGAAAAACCCGGTTGAAGCGCTTGCTGATGTGAGAGGCATTTTGTGAAAGTGCAAGAGACAGGATGCGGTCACAGCAGCTGCAAAAGACCATGTTTAAGTAGAAGCATAAGCCCCACCCCCTGCACCTGTGCCCGCTAACCTGACCTCCATCTATACATTAGCAACACGAGCTGCAAATACAGCTGGTTATATGTGCCAAACAAATGTACTTTTTCTGATCATGAAGGGTTTTATTAGAAATGAAAACACTAAATACAGTAAGAATAATTCGTCTGAACAGCAGCACAATCACACACAACAATGGCTGGAGTACATTACAATCTAATGGTAATTAAAAAAAGAAAAGGAACACATGAGATTTACTAAGAACAGTAAAAAGGTTCTAGTTTCGTTTTCTGGGTTGCCTGGATTTTTCTGTGTGGAGTTTGGATGTTTCTTTCTGTGTCAACCCAAATCACACCAAAAGTAAAATCCTCCAGCTAAGATAGTCCTGACCAAGCCTAGTTCAAGATCTGAAATGGGTCCCCGGGTGCAGCGTTGAGCCAACTGCTCTTGACAGTTTGCCCCAGCGTGATGTGAAGGATGGGTCAAATGCAGAGAGTAAACTCCCCTACAGTGACAATAAAGGTTAATCTTAAAAGTGCACTGTGTAACTTTTTGGTTGGGGGTCCATCATCTGTTTGTTTCTATGGATATGTCATTGCTCTGTCTGGAATGTTCCACAGTGTGACATTAAACAGCTCCTTACATTTATTCAAGTGCAGGTAGTATTTTTGAGCGACTGTGTGTGGGGTTGCCTCTCCACAGATCTGACCTGTGACTTGGTCTGTTTTTTTCTCCATAAAGATAGAAAGGTTTAATAGCACATTGTGACGTCTCCACAGAGAACAGCATCTGATGGACCCTCCCCTGGAAAAGTTACACAATGCACCTTTAAGATTTATTTGATATAGTATCTCTTATTTTTCTGTGACATGCCCAAACTGGTAGTAAGTAAATATCTGGTCTGAACTAGGACAAAACCTAAAACATGACTCAAGTATTGTCAATAAGGACTATACGCGGAGAACAAAATACTGCTGAAGACTAAACATTGTGGACCACCAACCTCCAACTCTCAGCCAATCACAATCTTATATCTTTGACTCTAACCAATCCCGTTGCTCCATATGTGTTTTTCATGTAATCACAGCCCTGTATCTCTCATCCAGTCACAATATTTCAGTACCACCACTCACTTACAGCCTGGTTTACTGCGACGAAAACCCCACTAAACTATGGACAGTGTCAAACGTTACAATTACTTTATTTTTCTCCTTTGGATTAGTGGTAATTTTTAAAAAATCACTGCATATTTCATGTTGATTAGATAAGAGAATAGAGAAAAATTAATTATTCTCTTTCACTTTTAGCAGGTCAAATTGATGGGACAGTGGTCAAGCAAAGTTCATATTTGGTCACAGCTGTGGGAGACAATGTGACAGTGAACTGTGACCAGTCTCTAGGTTTAAACACAGACTGGATTTATTTCTTCAGACAGCGTCCAGGACAAAGAAGCTTGGTGCTGGCGGCTCAAACTACACTAACTTACATCACTTATGCAGAGAAGCGATGGAGGCAGTATATTCATAGGGAATGGCAACCTAAAGTAATTGGTTTAAAAACACTGAATGTGAGCAGAGAGGATGAAGCTGTGTACTTTTGTGCTGTGAGCCTCTTATCTACCACAGTGAGACAGGAAGAGAAGGCAGATGAACAAAATCTATACACCTGCAAACACACACACCACAAACATAACACATTTCAGTAGTAGGTACTAGTGCTACAGTTTTAAAACTAGCTCCAAAACTACTCAATTGTAAATAGAACAAAATGGACATTCCTATGTATTTTTAGAATGGTCTTGGTCAAGATAAGTGATACAGGAAATAAGATTGCAGGCAAATTGGTCAATGCTCAATCTTGTCTGTTCTCTACTTTTAAATCATGACTTTATAACTATGAAAATGAATATAGATTATGTTCACTAGGGGGCACTCACTTCTCAGTCATGTGGCATTCATATAAAGATATTATAAAGTGAGCCTCTTATTTCAAAGAGAAACAAAATGGCCAAACATGTTCTGTTCTTCTTAGTGATGCTGGTCTGGCTAAATGAAAAAGGTAAAGCCTGTTTACAGATGCATTATGTACATTTCTTGTGGAGGGTTTGGTACCTGGTCATCTCCTTGGACATGACTGAACTTATCTATCTTGCGTTTCCTCAATTACAGGGACATTTGTAAAGATAGCCATAGTGTGGAATATGGAACAGTCCATTCAAAGCACAAATATCTCCATGGAAACAACCAGGTGGCAGACCCTCCTTAAAAAAATTCCATATTGCACCTTTAACAACATACAAAACAAAAATGACTGAACATTTAAATTGAGTATAAAACATTATTTTGAGTATGCAGGTCGCGCTACAGATCGAGATGTCACCCAGTCGGACATGTTGTGGAATCATAAAGGGGAAACAGAAACAATGAAATGCAACCACACTAAATGAGCTACTTATTTCAAAATGTACTGGTACACACAGAGACCTGGAGAAAACATGAGACAAATCGTATTTAAATCCAAATTCTAATCCAGATTTTGAGTCAGATTAGAAACAAGGGAATTACAGTTATAAAGCCAAATGCTTAAAATGGGACATTGACAGTGGAAAAGCTGCAGCCTGGAGACAGTGGAGTGTACTTTTGTGCTGTCAGTGAACACAGTGAAACAAACTCATTTCAAACATGAACAAAACTCAAGATAAAACTAATAGAGAAGATCAGAGAGTCACTGACACCTACTGCACTTGGCAAATACTCAGTACACAGTGGTTAAAGACTACAGTTATGACAATACACTTAATGTATCAATGATTTATAGAGGCGTTTGCCAATTTACTCAGAATCACATCAAATGATTTAATTTATTGTTAATTAATACTGCTGTTGATGGAGCACAGATATTAAATCTGTGCTGCATCAACAACAGAGGGTTTGTTACCACAAAAAAGCAGTTCTGAAAAATAAGAAGGGCCAAGAGATGTTATAACAGAGGTCTCCAACCTGTAGCTCGGGAGCTACCAGCAGCTCTGTATCATTCTGATGCCTTTGTGCACTAATAAATGGATATAATTATGTAAATGTTTTATAGGCATCAAACTGTACCCCATCTAAAGCTGTAATATTTATTCCATTTCTTGTGACCACTAAAATGAGTAGCTCACTGGCATTTTTGTTTTGTAAGGGTAGTTCATCAGAAAAAAAGTTTGGAGACCACTGTGTTATAAGATGGTTTGTGTGGGTCAGTGGAGTGTTATAAGAAAAAAAAAAAAAAAAACATTTTAGTATGAATAAACATATTTGTTGATTAATGTTCTTATATCTTGCAGTGTCACATCATTGAAATGGTTGTTGTTTGTCATTACCACCAGGAGGCGCTCACTGAATAATATCAAATACAGAAAGCCTCAATAGTGTCATTTCATTTGAATAGACCCAAGACACAAACATGCTCAACCATCTCCTAAAGTTGCTAATCATTTTAATTCGGACTAAAGAAAAAAGTAAGTTCATTTTCACAACACGAAATGATTAAAATATATATTGGTTAAAGGTGCACTGTGCAGATTTTCAAGTGGAGGGTCCGCTAAGTACTTGTCTCTGTGTAGATGTTACTGTTCACCTGGAATGTCCCATGGGATGACATTACATACATACAATCACAGATCTAGCTTCTACTTGTTTTGGGTGTTACTATTGCTCAAAAATACAATAATTGCTTATTTGGATAGGGACGACTTTCTCTGGTGACAAGCAAGTGGCAGACTGCACTGGAAATGTTACACAGTGCATCTTTAAACTGCAACTATCCTCCACAGGTACAGATAATGCAGATGCTGATGTGACCTAAACACAAACAATATTGACAAAAGATGGAGAAAATGTCACCATGGACTTCAGCCACAGAAAAGGGCCCACGTATTCTCAATTGCACTGGTACAGACAGAAACCTGGAGAAAACATGAGACAAATTGTATTAACAACTCCAACCACAGAGTCAGATTTTGAGCCAGATTTTAGAAACAAGAGATTTAAATTTACAGAACCAAATGCTGAAAATGGGACATTGACAGTGGAAAAGCTGCAGCCTGGAGACAGTGGTGTGTACTTTTGTGCTGTCAGTGAACACAGTAAGACAGACTTATTGCTGTGGCAAATATAAAGTGGTTAAAGCAAAGTGAAGTGAAATAGCATAGTAAGCACACCAGACACTAAGAAACAAAAGCCAAGTCTCAATGTAACACTTTTAAAATGGAAAAATATAAAATAAACAACCTATTAAAATTCAAATTAGTTAAAGCAAAGACTACCCAGTTGTTTTATGTGTAGAATACCTCAGTTTGTGGTGTTGTTTTAATATTTATTATGCCTCAAAATTAGCATTAGCATTAGCATTAGCATTGAGACACAAACACACAAACATCTCTCTTTCTAAACATTTCTAAACAAGTATTCATTTTATTTGTACCATATGTTGTCAGTCACATCCACCCGCAGCTCTCTGTGCACTTCCTTATCCTTAAATATTTTAATCAATTTAGCACAACTCAGCAAAAGTGAGGTTGCCAGGTGCTATTGTGAACAGAGCCTATTATTCACTGACTTTGAATTTATTCATTTTATAAACTGCCCTGATTGTACAAGTGACTTCATTGTATTATTCTGTGTTTTTATTCTTTTCTCTGTACTGTATCTTTCTATGCACAAGTTTCAAGTTTACATTATATCAAAGGATAAAGAAAGTTAATGTTTACCCTTAACATTTAATCCTCTTTGGTCTTCTTCTAGGTTTCTTCTCTGTCTGCTCTATTCTCAGCATCATACATTCTCTCTATAGCTCCTTTGTGCATCACTATGTCACAATCATGTTGATGCAGTGTCACTTTCTGCACATAGGGGGCGATCTACCCTCAGTCTGGGAAGGTCATATAAGGTGACACAATATAACTACATATCTGTACTTCCTCCAATTCATTTCAGTCACTCAGGCCCCAACATGTTCAGACACACAATCACCTTTCTGGTGGTTTTGTTTAGATTACAGGTAAAAGGTAAGATCCATGAAACTTTACATTATGTATTTACGTATTATCGTAGATTTTTTTAAATGACCATTTATATTTAAATTATAGGTCAAGTTGAGGGTTCAGATGTGACCCAGGATGGATTGATTTGGGCACAAGAAGGAAAAGAAGCCAACATGACCTGCACCCACACAAAAGGAGCTAGCTATAATCAAATGTACTGGTATCGACAGCTGCCCGGAGAAACTATGAGACTCATAGTTTTTACATTATATGGCAAAAATGACCATGACTTTGGAGATTTCAGCAAAGAAAAATACTCCGCTCACCGGGCCAAAGCTGAAAGTGGAACATTTACAGTGAAAGATGTAACAGCTGCAGATAAAGCCATGTATTTCTGTGCTGTAAGTGAACACAGTGAATCAAACTCATGCAAAACCTCAACAAAAACATATCAAGAGTCTGGATGTACAGTAGGGGGATTATCAATCCACAGCTGTCTGAATGAAGACAAGCCCACCTACAATGGAACTACTCTAACATATGGTTTTCTTCATTAACACAAGAGTCTGTCTCCAGCTCAGACAACATGGGCTGTTTTAATCATGCGTTTCTAAGAGTATTTCTACTAATCTTATTTTATGGTAAGATTTTTTTTGTTATTATCAACATTATTTTGTGATAGTCCTTCTCCATGGCCTCCCCGAACTCCTCCCAGCTCCGAGTTTTTGCCTCCGCAACCACACGGGCTGCAGCACGCTTGGCCCGCCGGTACCCATCAGCTGCTTCAGGAGTCCCCCGAGCCAGCAAGACCCGACAGGACTCCTTCTTCAGCTTGACGGCATCCCTTACTTCCGGTGTCCACCACCGGGTTCGGGGATTGCCGCCGCGAGAGGCACCACAGACCTTACGCCCAGCAGCCGCATCGACAATAGAGGCCGAGAATGAAGCCCACTCAGACTCCATATCTCCAGCCTCCCCCGGAATCCGGGAGAAGTCCTCCCGGAGGTGCGAGTTGAAGGTCCCTCTGACAGAGGGCTCCGCCAGACGTTCCCAACAGAAGGAGTACTTTGAGGATCTCCTCAATCCCACCGTCACGTCTTCCGAGGAGGAAGCTGAGGCTGGGTACTCGGAGGCGGACTCATCCATCACCTTGGCTGAAGTCACTGAGGTGGTTGGAAAGCTCCTTGGTGGCAAGGCTCCGGGGTTGGATGAGATCTGTCCTGAGTACCTTAAGTCTCTGGATGTTGTGGGGCTGTCTTGGCTGACACGCCTCTTCAACATCGCGTGCTGGTCGGGGACAGTACCTCTGGACTGGCAAACCGGGGTGGTAGTCCCTCTGTATAAGAAGGTCGACCGGAGGGTGTGTTCCAACTATAGGGAGGTCACACTCCTCAGCCTTCCCGGTAAGGTCTATGCCAGGGTACTGGAGAGGAGAATCCGGCTGATAGTCGAACCTCAGATCCAGGAAGAGCAGTGTGGTTTTCGTCCTGGCCGTGGAACACTGGACCAGCTCTACACTCTCCATAGGGTGCTCGAGGGTTCATGGGAGTTTGCCCAACCAGTCCACATGTGCTTTGTGGACTTGGAGAAGGCATTCGACCGTGTCCCTTGTGGTGTCCTCTGGGGGGTGCTCTGGGAGTATGGGGTCTGGGGCCCTTTGCTAAGGGCTGTCCAGTCCCTGTATGACCGGAGCAGGAGCTGTGTTCGCATTGCCGGCAGTAAGTCAGACCTGTTCCCGGTGCATGTTGGACTCCGCCAGGGCTGCCCTTTGTCACCGGTTCTGTTCATTGTATTTATGGACAGAATTTCTATTCGCAGTCAGGGGCCGGAGGGGGTCCGGTTTGGGGACCACAGGATTTCATGTCTGCTGTTTGCGGATGATGTTGTCCTGTTGGCTTCATCGAACCAGGACCTGCAATGTGCACTGGGGCGGTTTGCAGCCGAGTGTGAAGCGGCTGGGATGAAGATCAGCTCTTCTAAGTCTGAGGCCATGATTCTCGACCGGAAAAAGGTGGCTTGCCCTCTCCGGGTGGGTGGGGAGTCTTTGCCTCAAGTGGAGGAGTTCAAGTATCTCGTGGTCTTGTTCATGAGTGAGGGAAGGACGGAACATGAGATTGACAGGCGGATTGGTGCAGCTTCGGCAGTGATGCGGTCGCTGTATTGGACCGTTGTGGTGAAGCGGGAGTTGAGCCGAAAGGCGAAGCTCTCGATTTACCAGTCAGTCTTCGTTCCTACTCTCACCTATGGTCATGAGCTCTGGGTAGTGACCGAAAGGACAGGATTGCAGATACAAGCGCTCGAAATGAGTTTCCTCCACAGGGTGGCTGGGCACTCCCTTAGAGATAGGGTGAGGAGCTCAGTCACACGGGAGGAGCTCGGAGTAGAGCCGCTGCTCCTCCACATTGAGAGGAGCCAGTTGAGGTGGCTCAGGCATCTGTTCCGGATGCCTCCGGGCATGTCCCGCCGGGAGGAACCCCCGGGGGAAGACCCAGGACACGCTGGAGGGACTATGTCTCTCGGCTGGCCTAGGAATGCCTCGGGGTTCCCCCGGAGGAGCTGGAGGACGTGTCTGGGGTGAAGGAAGTCTGGGAGTCCCTGCTTAGGCTGCTGCCCCCGCAACCCGGCCCCGGATAAGCGGACGAAAATGGATGGATGGATGGATTATTTTGTGAAACCAAATATTATCTCATTGCATCATAGATGCATGTAATGTAATTGTTATGTTTTTAACTATTAATTAAAACACATGAGACATACTTAATTCTGTTAGAATTAAGTATGGATCCCACTAAGGCCAGCCTGCAGGCTCAAGTCTTTTTTCCATTTAAAAACCATGGAAGAGAACAAACTATTTTCTGCTTTAGTTTGATTTTTCAAAAGATAGAATATTTAGTTTTAAGTTGAATTTTGAATTGCTATGGTAACAGCCCCACATTCATACTCAAGATACAACTAATACAGAAGATTAGAGTCACTCACACCTGCTGCATTTAGCAATTTATGCAGTATCACTTTCTGCATATAGGGGGCGATCTACCCTCAGTCTGGGAAGGTCATATAAGGTGACACTATATAACTACATATCTGTACTTCCTCCAATTCATTTCAGTCACTCAGGCCCCAACATGTTCAGACACACAATCACCTTTTTGGTCATTTTGTATAGATTACAGGTAAAAGGTAAGGTCCATGAAATTTTACATTGTATGTTTATTATCACAGAGTTTTAAAATGATTCTTTCATATTTCAATTACAGGTCAAGTTGAGAGTTCAGATGTGACCCAGGATGAATTGATTTGGGCAGAAGAAGGAAAAGAAGCCAAAATGACCTGCACCCACACAAAAGGAGTTGAATATTCTCAAATGTACTGGTATCAACAGCTGCCTGGAGAAACTATGAGACTCATAGTTTTTACAATGTATGGCAAAAATGACCATGACTTCGGAGATTTCAGCAAAGAAAAATACTCTGCTCACCGGACCAGTGCTAGAAGTGGAACATTTACAGTGAAAGATGTAACAGCTGCAGATAAAGCCATGTATTTCTGTGCTGTAACTCAACACAGTGAATCAAACTTATGCAAAACCTCAACAAAAACTTATCAAGACTGTGGGTGTACAGTAGGGGGACTATCAGACCTCAACTGTCTGAATGAAGACACGCCCACCTACAATGCAGTTACTCTAACACATGGTTTTCTTCATTAATACAAGTCTGTCTCCAGATTATATTTGCCAATGTTATTTAATGGTAAGACTTATATCAGCATAATTTTGTGAAACTCAAAATTTCTCATTGTGTCATAGATGTATGTACTGTAATTGTTATGTTTTTGACTCAATTTTAAAAACAATGCAAAAGCACAAACTATTTTCCTCTTGGGTTAAGTAAGTCTTTATTTATATAGTGCTTTTCACAGACATATGTCACAAAGACGCTTTACAGAGGATTATTGATTCACTACATACCCGGTGATGGTAAGCTACTATTGTAACCACACCTGCCCTGGGGTAGACTGACGGAAGCGCTGCTGCCAGCCAATTAGCGCCATCGGTCCCTCTGAGCACCACCATCACTCACGCACACTCCATTTTTATACTTAAGCTATTCATGGATGTAAGTTTCATGGTACAGCGTGATTTTGAGGATGTTTGATCTTTCAAAAGACACAATAATTAGTTTTGAGTCGTTAATTGCTATGGTAAAAGTCCCACATTTGCAGATTTCTTAATCAAAAGATCAAATTCACAACATAAACATAACTTGTATTTCTCTGTTAAGGTGTGTGTTTTTCCACTGTGATCCAATTTAGCAATTTATGCAGTATCACTTTCTGCACATAGGGGGCGATCTACCCTCAGTCTGGGAAGGTCATATAAGGTAACACTATATAACTACATATCTGTACTTCCTGCAATTCATTTCAGTCACTCAGGCCCCAACATGTTCAGACACACAATCACCTTTCTCATCATTTTGTATAGATTACAGGTAAAAGGTAAGGTCCATGTAACTTTACATTATGTATTTATTATCAGAGAATATTCATTTCTGCTTATATTTCAATTATAGGTCAAGTTGAGGGTTCAGATGTGACCCAGGATGAACTGATTTGGGCACAAGAAGGAAAAGAAGCGAGCATGACCTGCACTCATACAAAAGGGATTAACTTTATTCAAATGTACTGGTATAGACAGCTGCCTGGAGAAACTATGAGACTCGTAGTTTATACAATGTACGGCAAAAGTGACCATGACTTTGGAGATTTCAGCAAAGAGAAATACTCCGCTCACCGGGCCAGTGCTCAAAGTGGAACGTTTACAGTGAAAGATGTAACAGCTGCAGATAAAGCCATGTATTTCTGTGCTGTAAGTCAACACAGTGAATCAAACTCATGCAAAACCTCAACAAAAACATATCAAGAGTCTGGGTGTACAGTAGGGGGACTATCAGACCACAACTGTCTGAATGAAGACACGCCCACCTACAATGCAACTACTCTAACATATGGTTTTCTTCATTAACACAAGTGTCTGTCTAAAGCTCAGACAACATGGGGTGTTGTGATCATGGGTTTCTCAGCTTCTTGTTACTAACCTCATTTAATGGTAAGATTTTTTTTTTATATCACATTTTTTTGTGAAACTCAGTATGATCTCATGTATGTACTGTAATTATTATGTTTTTAACTTTTAAATAAAACATAAAATACATAATTAATACTACAAGAATGCTTCTAATCATACTAGATCCCTAAGCCCAGACTGCAGGCTCAAGTCTTCTTCCATTTAAAAACATTGCAAGAGAACAAACTATTTTCCTCTTTAGTTTGACCTTTTAAAAGACAGAATATTTATTTTTGAGTTGTTAATTGCTTTGGTAACAGTCCCATATTCGTGGCTAGATTTCATAATCAAAAGATCTAATTCACAACATAAACATAACTTATATTTCTCTTTAGGTCTGTGTTTTTCCAGTGTGATCCAGAAGAACATTTTGTGGGAATCTGAAGGAAGGAATGCCACACTCCACTGCAGCCACACTAAAGGAGGATTATATTATCAAATGTACTGGTACAGACAGAGACCTGGAGAAAACATGAGACAAATCGTATTTACAACTCCAAACTCTAATCCAGATTTTGAGCCAGATTTTAAAAACAAGGGAATTAAAGTTACAAAACCGAATGCTGAAAGTGGGACATTGACAGTGGAAAAGCTGCAGCCTGGAGACAGTGGAGTGTATTTTTGTGCTGTCAGTCAACACAGTGAAACAAACTCATTTCAAACATGAACAAAAACTCCAGATTAAATTTATACAGAAGATCAGAGTCACTCACACCTGCTACACTTGGCAATTGATGCAGTATCACTTTCTGCACATAGGGGGTGATCTACCCTCAGTCTGGGAAGGTCATATAAAGTGACACAACACATATCTGTACTTCCTCCAGTTCATTTCAGTCACTCAGGCCCCAACATGTTCAGACACACAATCACCTTTCTCGTCATTTTGTTTAGATTACAGGTAAAAGGTAAGATCCATGAAACTTTACATTATGCTCTTTTTTTTTTTTTTAATTACCATTTATATTTCAATTATAGGTCAAGTTGAGGGTTCAGATGTGACCCAGGATGGATTGATTTGGGCAAAAGAAGGAAAAGAAGCCAACATGACCTGCACTCATACAAAAGACATTACCTATACTCAAATGTACTGGTATAAACAGTTGCCCGGAGAAACTATGAGACTCATAGTTTATACAATGTACGGCAAAAATGACCATGACTTCGGAGATTTCAGCAAAGAAAAATACTCTGCTCAACGGGCCAGTGCTCAAAGTGGGACGTTTACAGTGAAAGATGTAACAGCTGCAGATAAAGCCATGTATTTCTGTGCTGTAAGTCAACACAGTGAATCAAACTCATGCAAAACCTCAACAAAAACATATCAAGAGTCTGGGTGTACAGTAGGGGGATTATCAGACCACAACTGTCTGAATTAAGACACACCCACCTACAATGGAACTACTCTAACACATGGTTTTCCTCATCAACACAAGTCCGTATCCAGGTCTCTAACATTATATTTGCCAATCTTATTTCATGGTAAGATTTTATATTAGCATTATTATTATTGTGAAACTCAAAATATCTCATTGTGTCATAGATGTATGTACTGTAATTTTTATGTTTTTGACTCAATTTTAAAACAATGCAAAAGAACAAACTATTTTCCTCTTCATTTAACCAATTCATGGATTTAGGTTTCCCGGTACAGCGTCATTTTGAGGACATTTGACCTTTCAAAAGACAGAATATTTAGTTTTGAGTTGTTAATTGCTAGGGTAACAGTCTCATATTTGCAGATATATTTCCTAATCAAAAGATCAGATTCACAACATAAACATAACTTGTATTTCTCTGTTTAGGTGTGTGTTTTCCCAATATGATCCAGAAGGACATTTTGTGGGAATCTGAAGGAGGGAATGACACACTCCACTGCAGCCACAATAAAGCATATTACAATCAAATGTACTGGTACAGACAGAGACCTGGAGAAATAATAAGACAAATCGTATTTCCAATGACAACAACCAAACCTGATTTTGAGCCAGATTTTACAGATGATATATTTAATGTTCCCAGGCCAAATGCTGAAAGTGGGACACTGACAGTGGAAAAGATGCAGCCTGGAGACAGTGGAGTGTACTTTTGTGCTGTCAGTGAACACAGTGAAAAAATCTTTTTAAAACATAAACAAAACTGCAAGAGAAAACTAATACACAACATAAGAGAGTCCACTCACTCCTGCTGCATTTAGCAATTTCTGCAGTATCACTTTCTGCACATAGGGGGCGATCTACCCTCAGTCTGGGAAGGTCATATAAGGTGACACTATATAACTACATATCTGTACTTCCTCCAATTCATTTCAGTCACTCAGGCCCCAACATGTTCAGACACACAATCACCTTTCTGGTCATTTTGTATAGATTACAGGTAAAAGGTAAGGTTCATAAAATGTAACATTATGTATTTATTATTGTAGAATTTTAAAATGACTATGTGCCTAAAATATTATATTTCAATTATAGGTCAAGTTGAGGGTTCAGATGTGACCCAGGATGGATTGATTTGGGCACAAGAAGGAAAAGAAGCCACGATGAGCTGCACTCACACAAAAGGAGCTGGTTATCCTCAAATGTACTGGTATAGACAGCTGCCTGGAGAAACTATGAGACTCATAGTTTATACAATGTACGGCAAAAATGACCATGACTTCGGAGATTTCAGCAAAGAGAAATACTCTGCTCACCGGGCCAGTGCTCAAAGTGGGACATTTACAGTGAAAGATGTAACAGCTGCAGATAAAGCCATGTATTTCTGTGCTGTAAGTCAACACAGTGACTCAAACTCATGCAAAACCTCAACAAAAACATATCAAGAGTCTGGGTGTACAGTAGGGGGATTATCAGACCACAACTGTTTAAATTAAGACACACCCACCTACAATGCAACTACTCTAACATTTGGTTTTCTTCATCAACACAAGTGTCTGTCTCCAGCTCAGACAACATGGGCTGTTTTAATCATGCGTTTTTCATTTTATTTTTACTCATCTTATTTAAGGGTAAGATTTTTTTTGTTTTGTTTAAGTATCAGCATTGTTTTGTGAAACTCAAAATATCATCTTATTATGTCATAAATGTATGTACTCTAATTGTTCGTTTTTTAACTTTTAAATAAAACACACAAGACATATTACTTATACTGTGAAAATGCTTTTAATTATATTGGATCCCTAAACCCAGACTGCAGGCTCAAGTCTTCTTCCATTTAAAAACTTTGCAAGAGAACAAACTATTTTCCTTTTTAGTTTGACCTTTTAAAAGACAGAATATTTAGTTTTGAGTTGTTAATTGCTTTGGTAACAGTCCCATATTCGTGGCTAGATTTCATAATCAAAAGATCTAATTCACAACATAAACATAACTTATATTTCTCTTTAGGCATGTGTTTTTCCAGTGTGATCCAGAAGAACATTTTGTGGGAATCTCAAGGAGGGAATGCCACACTCCACTGCAGCCACACTAAAGGAGCTACTTATTATCAAATGTACTGGTACAGACAGAGACCTGGAGAAAACATGAGACAAATCGTATTTACAACTCCAAACTCTAATCCAGATTTTGAGCCAGATTTTAAAAACAAGGGAATTAAAGTTACAAAACCGAATGCTGAAAGTGGGACATTGACAGTGGAAAAGCTGCAGCCTGGAGACAGTGGAGTGTATTTTTGTGCTGTCAGTCAACACAGTGAAACAAACTCATTTCAAACATGAACAAAAACTCCAGATTAAATTTATACAGAAGATCAGAGTCACTCACACCTGCTACACTTGACAATTTATGCAGTATCACTTTCTGCACATAGGGGGTGATCTACCCTCAGTCTGGGAAGGTCACATAAAGTGACACAATACATATCTGTACTTCCTCCAGTTCATTTCAGTCACTCAGGCCCCAACATGTTCAGACACACAATCACCTTTCTCGTCATTTTGTTTAGATTACAGGTCAAAGGTAAGATCCATGAAACTTTACATTATGTATTTACGTATTATCGTAGATTTGTTAAATGACCATTTATATTTAAATTATAGGTCAAGTTGAGGGTTCAGATGTGACCCAGGATGAATTGATTTGGGCACAAGAAGGAAAAGAAGCCACGATGAGCTGCACTCACACAAAAGGAGCTGGTTATACTCAAATGTACTGGTATCGACAGCTGCCGGGAGAAACTATGAGACTCATAGTTTATACAATGTACGGCAAAAATGACCATGACTTCGGAGATTTCAGCAAAGAAAAATACTCTGCTCAACGGGCCAGTGCTCAAAGTGGGACATTTACAGTGAAAGATGTAACAGCTGCAGATAAAGCCATGTATTTCTGTGCTGTAAGTCAACACAGTGACTCAAACTCATGCAAAACCTCAACAAAAACATATCAAGAGTCTGGGTGTACAGTAGGGGGATTATCAGACCACAACTGTTTAAATTAAGACACACCCACCTACAATGCAACTACTCTAACATTTGGTTTTCTTCATTAACACAAGAGTCTGTCTCCAGCTCAGACAGCATGGGCTGTTTTAATCATGCGTTTTTCATTTTATTTTTACTCATCTTATTTAAGGGTAAGATTTTTTTTTGTTTTGTTTAAGTATCAGCATTGTTTTGTGAAACTCAAAATATCATCTTATTATGTCATAAATGTATGTACTCTAATTGTTCGTTTTTTAACTTTTAAATAAAACACACAAGACATATTACTTATACTGTGAAAATGCTTTTAATTATATTGGATCCCTAAACCCAGACTGCAGGCTCAAGTCTTCTTCCATTTAAAAACTTTGCAAGAGAACAAACTATTTTCCTTTTTAGTTTGACCTTTTAAAAGACAGAATATTTAGTTTTGAGTTGTTAATTGCTTTGGTAACAGTCCCATATTCGTGGCTAGATTTCATAATCAAAAGATCTAATTCACAACATAAACATAACTTATATTTCTCTTTAGGCATGTGTTTTTCCAGTGTGATCCAGAAGAACATTTTGTGGGAATCTCAAGGAGGGAATGCCACACTCCACTGCAGCCACACTAAAGGAGCTACTTATTATCAAATGTACTGGTACAGACAGAGACCTGGAGAAAACATGAGACAAATCGTATTTACAACTCCAAACTCTAATCCAGATTTTGAGTCAGATTTTAAAAACAAGGGAATTAAAGTTACAAAACCGAATGCTGAAAGTGGGACATTGACAGTGGAAAAGCTGCAGCCTGGAGACAGTGGAGTGTATTTTTGTGCTGTCAGTCAACACAGTGAAACAAACTCATTTCAAACATGAACAAAAACTCCAGATTAAATTTATACAGAAGATCAGAGTCACTCACACCTGCTACACTTGACAATTTATGCAGTATCACTTTCTGCACATAGGGGGTGATCTACCCTCAGTCTGGGAAGGTCACATAAAGTGACACAACACATATCTGTACTTCCTCCAGTTCATTTCAGTCACTCAGGCCCCAACATGTTCAGACACACAATCACCTTTCTCGTCATTTTGTTTAGATTACAGGTAAAAGGTAAGATCCATGAAACTTTACATTATGTATTTACGTATTATCGTAGATTTGTTAAATTACCATTTATATTTCAATTATAGGTCAAGTTGAGGGTTCAGATGTGACCCAGGATGAATTGATTTGGGCACAAGAAGGAAAAGAAGCCACCATGACCTGCACCCACACAAAAGGAACTGGTTATACTCAAATGTACTGGTATCGACAGCTGCCGGGAGAAACTATGAAACTCGTAGTTTATGCATTGTATGGCAAAAATGACCATGACTTTGGAGATTTCAGCAAAGAAAAATACTCTGCTCACCGGGCCAAAGCTGAAAGTGGGACATTTACAGTGAAAGATGTAACAGCTGCAGATAAAGCCATGTATTTCTGTGCTGTAAGTGAACACAGTGAATCAAACTCATGCAAAACCTCAACAAAAACATATCAAGAGTCTGGGTGTACAGTAGGGGGACTATCAGACCACAACTGTCTGAATGAAGACACGCCCACCTACAATGGAACTACTCTAACATATGGTTTTCTTCATTAACACAAGAGTCTGTCTCCAGCTCAGACAGCATGGGCTGTTTTAATCATGGGTTTCTCAGCTTATTTTTACTCATCTTTTTTAACAGTAAGATTTTTTTTTTTTTTAAGTATAGCATTATTTTGTGAAACTCAAAATATTATCTTATTATGTCATAGATGTATGTACTGTAATTGTTAGTTTTTTTAACTTAAAAAAAAAAACCCACATGAGACATATTATTTATACTTTGAGAATGCTTTTAATTGTATTGGATCCCAGACAGAATATTTAGTTTTGAGTTGTTCATTGCTATGATAACATTCCCACATTTGTAGCTAGATTTCCTAATCAAAAGAGCAAATTCACAACATAAAAATAACTCGTATTTCTCTGTTTAGGTGTGTGTTTTTCCAGTGTGATCCAGAAGGATATTTTGTGGGAATCGGAAGGAGGGAATGCCACACTCCACTGCAGCCACACTAAAGGATCTTCTTATTATCAAATGTACTGGTACAGACAGAGACCTGGAGAAAACATGAGACAAATCGTGTTTACAATGACAACAACTAAACCTGATTTTGAGCCAGATTTTAGAAATGATAGATTTAAAGTTACCAGGCCAAATGCTGAAAGTGGGACATTGACAGTGGAAAAGCTGCAGCCTGGAGACAGCGGAGTGTACTTTTGTGCTGTCAGTGAACACAGTGAGACAAGCTCGTTTCAAACATGAACAAAAACTCAACTGAAACTAATATAGAAGACACCTGCAGGATTTGGCAAATACTTATTTACTCTACAGATGCTGGTGGTGGGAAATCAAACCACATGAGTGAAGAAAGAGTACTGTAATGCAATCAAACTCCATGTTGAACTTAAGTTAATACTGACTTTAAAAATAAAGTACTTAATGTGCATGCACTGTATAAAGTACTATGAATTACTACTATACTACAATATCTATATTACTACCACTACTATATCAGTTCATTTGCATAACAATTTGTCTCTATTCAATCATGTCCACTAGGATTGTAATATAGTGTTAGAGAATGCACTGTGTTTTTCAGCACCATGGACAGCAGTAGAGGTGCATTGTGTAACTTTTCAGCTGAATGGTCCATCACCTACTTGTCTCCATGGTCATGGTATTGCTTTGAACGGGGGAATATTTCAAAGTTTAGCATTAATTCTTTTCTTTCCATGGAGAAAAGCAAATAATGTCACCAGGTTAAGTTACAGGTGATCTGTGGAGTGGGATGCCAGTACACCAAGTCCCGAGAGGTACAGCGCCTCTAAACCTGATGCACAGAAGAGGTCTTTGGCAGTGATATGTGTAGAGGCAGAGGACAGTGGAGTGTACTTCTGTGTAATGAGTTAAAATACTACAACTACTGTGCTTTTCAGTCATGTGTGCCTTATCAAACCTTTTGAAAAGCTCTATAAGAAGTTTGAGTGGTAAAAAATACATCAATACTGTTTATGTACGAGACATAAAATAAAAAATTTCTAGCACCGAGTACCCAGAGACATTGTGGTAGTATTTCAGTCTAATACAGTCCAGTCTGGCTATGCTTCTGTTGTAGGGAGTATTATACCTCTGACGACGTAGGCCAAGATAGCAAGGTCTGAGATGGCAATGAGTGTCCACAGTGCAGCACAGCAGTGAACTCTCTCCAACAAATATCAAACAGAGAATAGCCGACAGGGCACAAAAGAGTAGACAGAGGTTAAAGTGCATGAAATGGGTGTTAGAATCTTCAATTCAAAAGGAAGTTAGTATCATTTTTGGGTGATTTTACAGAGAGATGGGGAGAGAGAGAGAGAGTGAGAGTGATACTTTTTTTAAGTTTTGTTGCAGTAATATTTCCACAGCACATCTCAATCTCCTTTTTGTTTCAATCAATGGTCTCAGTGCAGTTTAACAGGAGGACTGGTCAGGTCAGCAAATTCTGTGTCAGGGTAGTTTGAGGAGAGGAAGAGCTACCAATGTCCATCCTTCTTATCCTGCGGCATCACAGCAGCCTCCAGGGGGAGCCAGGTGAACACAACAGGCGATGCCTTACTCCACTCAGGTGTTTCAGCTGGAGATGAAATTGTCTATTCCCTCAGATTGTTTTCTCTTTTAGAACATGCCAAAGTATTTATTCTGGAATGTCTTCTGCCACATTTGCTGCCACATATGGTCCAAAAAGTCTGTAGCATCTCAAATGTCCATAGCTAGCTCCATAGCATTTTTTTATTTGTTAAATAAAACTCCTTAGCTGATTTTTTTAAGTGTTTAAATGTTTTGATGATAAAGATACATATTTTTTTCAACTATTTTCAAAAACTGCCATTGACGTAAAACTGATAAACATTTTGCACAGGTACCACACCAAACAAAGTCACATGCACTTAATTATTTTCCCCTGCTTTTTTGGCGTGTTATGTTTGCTCCACAGACATCATTTATTCTGTTATTTTGACACATTCAGAGAAAATGAGACTCCTCCTATCCTCCTATATCTTTGTCTCATCCTCAGAAGGCTACACACTCCGCCCTGAGTTACCATCATGTTCAGAGTTCTATTCTCTTTAGTTACACTGCCTCTGTGCTTTTCAGGTAAGATTGGAAAGACTTTTATTGTATTTAATCAATCAACTTTTTTTTTTTTCATAAATTGTTTGCCTGTGTATATTTTATGGTGGTCTGCCGTCTGGTTGTCTCCATATGTTACTGTTTTGCCTGAGATACTCTATATTCATCTATCTATCTATCTATCTATCTATCTATCAAATGCTTCTAACCGGTTCTGTTGCTCTCACCTGGTTTTGTTAATGGAGATAGATGGTTTAATTCTATATTGCTGAATGGTCCAGACCCTGCACAAGAAAAGTTACATAGTGCATCTTTAAATGTAATTAAATGGGAATAAAAACATAATATGAATTTAATTGTTTTTCCTTTTTCCACAGATCAGTCGAAATATGCTGTCACCCAAAGTCCCAAAAACATCATCACAGCCCCAGTGAACGTCATAGTGATAGACTGCAGCCATTCAAACTCAGACTTTGACATGATCCTGTGGTACAGACAGACTATTGGACTCACAGACCTGACCCTCATTGCTTATGCCAGATTTTCCAGTTTAGTTGTTGAAAATACATTTGAATCCTTGTATAATGTCAGTGGGAGTGGGTCCAGTCGATCGTCTCTGCATATTTTGAAAGTGAAAACAGCTTCAGACAGCGCTGTGTATTTCTGCGCTGCCAGTAGCCACAGTGAGAAGAAAACTCCACAACTTTAACAAAAACCTGGCGTTCACTATAGAAACCACAGGTATACTGACTAATAACTGTGATCACACACCTGCAATGGGCTATTTGATATGTTGATGTAATTTCATACGCATTAGGACCATTGGGGGGCGCTGTTTTGCTACAATAAAAGACAGCATTTCCAAAACCTCTACAATGTGATTTTCAACTGGACAGCAATAAGGTGACAATTTGGGAAGAAATATATGTAATTTTCATCTCCAAAACACAGTATGACATGAACCTTACTGCATTTTTTTCCATTACAATTTTATTTGCTAGACGTTTTATAAAACATATTCATTATTGTAAGCAGGCTTGCCACTCTATAGATCTGACCTGTAACTTGGCCGAGAGCTTTTGCTTGTTTCCATGAAGATAGAAGAGTTTAATGCAGTACTGTGGAACATTCTACGCAAAGCAATGACATCTCCATGAGCCAAGCAAGTTACGTAGTGCACATTTAAGTAAAACAACATATTTATACACATACTGCCCACTGAACAAGAACCAATAGGATCAGCAGTGTTTCAAGTACCTCCCACTTTTTCAAAACCCGTATTGCATTGAACCTTCTTACAAACCATACAACATACATAATTAATCATGGAACTTCATATCATTTTAATAGCCTTTAAGATTATATTGGCTTCAGGTATTATTCATATATTTTATATTTTTGGCATATCATTATGTACTAGTATATATTTGTTGATGTGACTACTTAAAGTGCAAATTATTAATTATGATTTTTGTTTTTAAGGCTCCACTTCCAAAGTCCACCAATCTCCATCAGATATAGTCGTCCAAATAGGAGAACCAAGTGAAATAACGTGTTCTCACAGCATTCAAGACTACACTGCTATATTATGGTACAAGAAGACCAAAGACTCCACTCAACTACAGCTTCTCGGACTCATGAATGTGAAAGACGGACTTCCAGAGAAAGGAATAAATGTGGAGATTAAAGGGGGAGCATTAAAGGACCAAAATTGTACTTTAACTATTCCACAAAATGATGAGAGTGCCACGTATTATTGTGCAGCAAGTAGCACAGTGAGAAAAAGAGGTCTGCCCCACTACAAAAATATTCACGTGATTAAACTGGGCTCACATCCATTTGCACCTGAGGGATGAAGAACACAGCCAAATCTGATATAAAAGTACAGGAAATAATGAACAAAACACAAACGGAACCACAGAGGGATAAGACACGTAAAAATAATGTGGAGAATTCTGACACCTGCAAATGTGGATTTCAATGCATCAAAATATCAGAAATGTCAAGGTTTTAATACTCCGGTAGAATAAACTTGGGGGAAGCCAGTTTCTAAATTGTGCAATAAGTGCTGTAGCATTAATAGGACAAGGTAGGTTATAAAATGTTATTATGTTATTGTAATTATATCAACACAAAATGCATTAAGGATAAAAGTATAAACAGCCATACAAAATCTATATTGATTTGTGTCCTGTAGATGGGGCTGCAACTCAAGCACTCAGTGTCAACATATGACTTTCACAATGTCAGCACATGATTTTCACAATATGACCTTACTATCTGGAGCATTTTTGGAAATTATAGCTGCAAATATAACTAATAATAATCTAAACTAATAAGAAACTAATAATATATCTAATTTGATTGGGCAACATATTTTAACAGAGTTTTTTTTTCTGCTGTAGGATACCTCAGTGCAGTATTTGGTTGTCAAAAGAGAGAGGGATATACTTTATTGATCCTGAGGGAAATCAAGTTTTACTGCAGCAATATATCCACCGCACTTAGTCAGTTAAAGTATTTAAAAAATTCTCTGGAAAATCTTCTGCCACATTTGCAGTCAAATATGGAGGCTCCTTAGCTAACCACAGATATATAAAGGCACATGGTAATATAAATGAAATGACATTCTATTGACTAAAGAAAGAGTGTATTTATAATTGTCATGGTATCGGTATAGATATTGAGTATTGCCTCTTAGTATCAAAATCAGGTTTGAAATTTTAGTATTGTCACAACACTAGAGCAGTACGACAGTTAAAACAGATGACGAATTGATGCAGGATAATTACGAACTGCTAAAGATCCAAGTCTCGTAAAGTCATCATTTTATATAATAAGGATAACATCTCCATAGCGACAAGTAGGTGATGTATACCCTCCAGCAGAAAAGTTACATAGGGCACCTTTAACTCTTCCCATACTGTAATGACATTCAGACCCACTCACACAAACACACGTCTTATACTTTGAACCAGCACCATACACATAACCAGAATGAGGCTCTTTTGGATTGTGTGTTGTATTGCAGGTATTTCTTTCAACTTTAACATGATCTAATTTTATGTGTATGGAATTTTTATTTTAAACCTATTTCCAGGTTGCTGCGTGTGTTTTGACATCTACCAACCCAAAGACCTGTTCGTACTCCCTGAACGAAGAGTAGAGATGTCTTGTTCTTATAATAAAAGTGACCACAGGGTGACGCTCTGCTACCAAAATCCAAGAATAGCTGAATTACTTTTTGTTGGATATCTGCACTATACTTATACCTCTGTAGATGCACAATTTGAGAAAAGACAGTTTGACCTGTCTGGAGATTTGAGCGGTAATGGTTTACAGGAATCCTTCTTGTTAATCAAAAAGGCTGGACCAGAGCATACTGCCATTTACTATTGTGCAGCTCAGTCGTCTATCAGACCCACAGTAACAGCAACTGCACAATCTATAGGCCAAAAAGTATACACACATACTGAATTATATGGTATATGTCAAAGCTCCACCTACAAGCACCTGCCATGCCAACTAATGATCATTACTTCCTGTTCAAATTGAGGAGAAGAAATTATCAGTTGGAGACTTGACTTGAACTTAGAATGATTTACAATGATCTACTTTTGTCTATTCTTCCTTATGACAGGTAAAACAATTTTAGTAATGGGTGATTCTAAGCTGTTATGTTTTTTGTGTGATGGACACTACTTAAAACAACTACATTAATTAGCTGTATTTTTATATTGTTTCTTGTTTTTTCAGGTTGCTGTCTTGGTCTTAAAGTCCACCAATCCCATTCAAATGTAATCGAGAAACCCAATGAAAAAGTGCATATATATTGCACTCATGAGAAAACGGACTACAGGCTGATGCTCTGGTACCAACAGCCATTTGGAGACACGGCCATGAAATTAATCGGATATTTATATTTTAAAGATGTCACTATGGAAACGCAATACCAAACTTTATTTAACATTAGTGGTGATTTGGGGGGAACTACAGCCAAGAATGGGTCACTGTCAGTCCAGTTAGAAGGACCGGAGCAGAGTGGAGTCTACTTCTGTGCAGCCAGCCAAGCACATCAATACAAAGACAGTCACAAAGTGAACAAAAACTATAGGTTTGATATTTTCATCAGTGGTTTTCAATGAGAGAGAGAAAGAGAGAGAGAGAGAGAGACAAGAGGGAGAGAGACAGAGAGAAAGAGAGAGAGAGAGAGAGAGAGAGAGAGAGAGAGCGGACGACGCACCTGCTATTGTGGGTTTATTCTGGTTTGGGATTATCAAAAGTATTCTCACATATTTATTGTCTGTATTAAATTTCAGATGAATTGTGTTCTTAACAAAAAGGGTTTCCTGTATAGGACTTTTGACATTAACTTAAATTGTATTGTAATGTGTCTCAATAAAAACATGTCTGTAGCTGTGTGGGGTTTGTGAAGTAAGAGCCCTCCTCTTCCTGTCTATCCTGAAGTAAACCTCAGATGTCTGTGATGAGACGAGACATTTTCAACATGAAGTCCACTGAACTTATTATTCCTTTAATCACCACATTCATGATTACAGGTATGAAAACATTTCAAAATGACATCAATTCTATTTAATCTCTTAAAGAATGAAACATATTTTTATGACTCTCTTTTGCAGCCGCGAGTCTTAACAAACACAAGGTCCTCCAGACTCCTCCTGATGCATTTTTTGAACCTGGGTCTGAACTAAAACTGACCTTGTCTCACCAAATCAACAGCTACGATACAATTTTATGGTACCAGAAATTAACTGGAGACACCTCACTCAAACTTATAGGATACATATACTACAAAAACCCTACTGTTGAAAATACATTTAAGGGCTTATTCTCTGTCAGTGGAGATGGGGAGAAGGCGGCTCATCTTCATTTCCTAAATGTGACTCCCTCAGATAGTGGAGTGTATTTTGGTGCTGCAAGCCAAAGCACACAGTTATTGTAACCAAGGAAATGCTCTTACAAAAACCTCTGAAATTATATGTGTGAATAAGTTTACGACCAGGAAAACAAAAGGTGAAAAGGTCAGTTAAGTATTCTGTGGAAGCACTGCAGAATGCATAATTTTTTCCTTCAACCAGGTTAGGCCAAACAAATGCCACTTTGCATTGGTGGCTATGTGAGAAAATAGCTGATTTTTACCTTTTCTTTTTTTTTTTTTTTCCACAATCAGGGTTACGATCAGGGTTAGGCTATACTAACCAGGCCCTGCCTTGTTTAGTTTCTGAAATCTGACAAGATCAGGTTTGACCACAAGATTTAGAAAACATTCATTTGGTTATGGTTAGAGTGTAGGGACAGGTTAGCTAACAGAGTTTTGACAGAACTGCATTGGAGGAAAATGTTAATTAAAATAAATGCAAATGAAAACTAAGTATTTGCTACAAGCCTGTTTCATTCTTATTATTTTTTAAGTTTTATGTGATATTGCTTTGCACAATGAGAGAAGAGAAACTAAATAAAACCTTGAAACCATAGACTGTATAAAACGATGTGATGAAGCGATGGGGCAATGGTTACAGGGGTGAATTTGGGTCAGAAGAATCCACATGCGGACTTCCTATTTGGAATGCGCTGCTAGCACACTAACGATGTCCATTTATACATACAGTCTATGTTTTGTAAGACTTTGGCTAATTTGTACATCAATGCAAAGTGAACAGCAGATGATAACTTAAGTTCATCTAATGCGTTTGTCCAACCCACTGATCATGTGACCACACCTTTACTATGAGCTGTATTCACCACTATAGCTCTGAGACAACAACATGCTGTTCCTTGGTCTGTCTCTGTCTCTGTCTCTACTGTTCCAACTAGGTCAGTCTTTCTGATGTGTTTTCTTCTTTATTTTCATTGAACTTGAATCTAATCATTTTCTGTACCCCAGGTCTTTCCATCACAGTTCTCCAGCCAGTGAGACACATATTTACTGACCCTGGCTCTTCCATAAAGATTGACTGCAGTCTGGAGGGATATTCAATGAGTAGTGCTGCAATGTACTGGTTCAGACAGAGGGCCCATGCAGAGATAGAGCATGTTTGTAAAGAATACGATAAAAAAACAGATCATTTTGAGTGTTTACTCGATGGATCCAAGAATAACTTTTCTGTAGTGATCAGTGATTTGGCCACAGACGACACAGGGATGTACTACTGCGCTGCCTCTCACAGCAACACATTCAACCACATGACTGCACCAAAACACTGAGGCTGCTTCTGAGGAGAGGACAGAGTCTGACCAACTTCAACTGTTTGTTAGTCAAAATAAATTTAGAGTAAAAATTCAGTTGTTTTGTTTTATCTTGTTGTTGTTTTTTTGCAACTTATAGTGCCTGAATTTGTAAAGTAACCTGATATCCGATACGTTTAATATGTACGCTATGAAGAACTTGTAGGAACATACTTTCTCAGTATAATGGAAAATAAATAGTTTGACTTAACAAAATACCTGGTCCGTGTTTCCCAGCAGTTACACTTTTCAGACAATGGACAGTCCCTCCATTGTCCCTCCGACACTGTTGTGTCCTTGGGCAAGACACTTAACCCCCCTTGCCCATAGTGTCTGCGTACACTGGTGTGTGAATGTGTGTGTGAATGTGTGTGTGAATGGGTGAGTGGTTCCTTGTTGTAAAGCGCTTTGAGTGGAAAAGCGCCATAGAAAAATGTGACCATTTACCATTATAATCATGTGGCCCCACACTGACCTCTACAGGCAACATGTGTCATTGCACTGCGAAAGACCAACATTTTGGACAATTTAATTTACTGAAATAGTGAATTCATGCCATAGTCTTCATTTATTCAAGTTATTCAAAACTTTAAAAAAAAAAATCTGATCCAAAAATAATATTGCCACTAAAGTCTTAAAGCACTACATCACATAAAATAACCACACACTGCACACTGGTCTTTTTCAGTATCATAACAGTTAAAGCACTGCTTTATTATGATATTGTAAATAGTAATATATAATAAAAACACAAGAACTTTGATCAAAAAAATACAAAAGACTGAGTCAGAAAGACTCCACACAGTGGAGTAACCGCAACTTTGTCCTTTCACACGTGTCATGTGACGTATGTCATGTATGTGCTGTACACAAACATGTCATGTCCTATATCTTCTTCCTGTTCTTTAAAAAGCCCTTCTCTTTGTGTAAACTCAGTGAGATTTATAGATATGAGCCCAGCAGCTGCTCAGAGGAGGCGCTGAGAGCGGAGCTTTTTGTATGAAGTGTTTTCATGGTGGGGACAGGGGGCACCGTGATACAATCCTATAGAGACGCCGTACAAAAACCTCTGAGCTCAAACACAGGGCTGTACTGACTGGACTGGGACAGGAGCAGACAGGGACAGGACAGAGACAAGGCCACATGGACACTTCCCTCTCTGAAGTGGACACTACTCTCACTGGAGTCAGAGGCAATCATACAAAATGTAGATTTTTCATGCAACTGTCTCCAGATGTTTGTGGGTCTCATGAGAAAGACACAGATCTGTGACTGGAGCAGACGCCTGTTCAGGAGACAAGACAAAAGCAGTCAGAGCTGTGGAGGATCAGAGCCACAGTCTGGTCTGAAGAACACTTTGTTTTATGAATGAGATCAGAGGAACAGAGAAATTTGAAGTTTGAGTTTTGATCTGCACAAACAGCACTGTGACCTACTCTGAACCTGCGTACTTCGGATCAGGCACCAAGCTCACTGTTCTAGGTAAGTATTATAATGTTTATGTTTGAGTTTGGTCTTATATTAAGTCAAATCACACATATGCTGAGTGGATACAGATACATTTGCATGTAAGTCAAATGACAGTGAAAGACGCTATAGAGTTTGTTGCTCTGTAATGGTGCACTGTGATAATGTGAACGAAGCTTACTTTGGAACAGGAACCAAGCTGACAGTTTTAGGTGAGTAAATACAATTAAAAGTTTCAAATTTAACTGCTGTGGTGTGAAAAACTGCCATTTGAGGCTGGGCTTCATATGATGAGTTTTTGATATCAAACTTGAGCTCTGTGCCAACTATGAAGCATATTTCGGCCAAGGCACCAAACTGACTGTTCTGGGTGAGTAGGACCAATGTAGCCTGGAAATTATAACGTAAAATAGAAAGTGAATAATGTTGGTTGTACATATGAGTTGTTATTTAGTAGTTGAGTTGATAAAAGTAGCTGGTTCAGTGTTATGGCAATGGCTGAGTACAGTGTGCTAATACTGGCACCGAGGCTTTCTTTGGTGGAGGAACCAAGTTAACAGTTCTGGGTAAGACATCATATAATATTCATTTAAATACCTTGAGTGTGCTCTATGTTGGGACTATTTGCAGTATAGTAAATTATGGATTAAATCACACATTTCCATATTACACTGGCTGTTAAGTTATAGGAAAGAAATCAAATGCTCCAGTGTGATTTTAGTATTGAACAAGTTCACTGTGACTCTGGGACCGCTGAAGCCTACTTTGGTGGAGGAACTAAACTCACTGTTTTAGGTAAGGTCTGTGTGTTTAATACATAATTAGTCTGACACAGTGAGTGGATGTATGGATGGACTGAGTTATTATGTCAAGCCTTATTGCTGTGCTAACAACCGAGAAGCTTACTTTGGCCAAGGAACTAAACTCACTGTTTTGGGTAAGTCAGAATGCTGTAGTTATTGGTAGCAGTAGTAGTAGTAGTAGTAGTAGTAGTAGTGTTGGTAATAATACTAGTAGTGGTAGTAATATTAGTAGTATGTATGTATGGACGGTCCAGTTGGTGTCTATTGATAAGCACTCCAGTATTTGGACATAGTATTTCACACTGTGACTGGCTCATATGAAGCCTACTTTGGTGGAGGAACTAAACTCACTGTTTTAGGTAAGTCAAAATGTTGTAGTAATTAAAACTAGTAGCAATATCAGTAGTAGTAGTAGTAGTAGGAGCTGTAGAAGTATGGTGTCTGTTGGTAAGTACTGCAAAATGTATTTGAGTATTGAACCTTCACGCTGTGAGCCAGTCCTATGAAGCCTACTTTGGTGGAGGAACCAAGCTAACTGTTCTAGGTAAGAAATCTCCTTGAATTGCAAATTAATTGGTATAAAAAGACATATTAATATGCACAATTGTACTGAACAGTGACTGAAGTCTTCATGTACATGTATTTGCAGTAACTGCAGTAGAAAAATCCTTTTGATTCAACATTTGGTCTTGAATTCAAAATGGAAAAACACTGGGGTACTTTTTGTAAGTAAGAAAAACTAAAATAGGTCAATAACAAACTGTGACTGAGATTCACAATTTAAATATTTACTAAACTTGTTAATGTCACTAGATTTTAGTTTGTAAAGCAGCCCAGGCCCCATGCAGGTGTGACAGTGGTAAAGATGTGATAATATTGAGGAGAAAAAGTAGGTGGTTTTTGAACAGTTAAGGCGCTCTGTGCTCTTACAATGAGGCGTACTTTGGAGCTGGAACTAAACTCACTGTTTTAGGTAAGAACAATGTACTTCAAATAGTTCAAACTATAGCTGCAAATACAGACATTGTCATAACCTTAAATACATATAAGATTATGTCATATTTAGACAACTCTTTTGTATGGTAATTGATCTAATGTCCCACTTAATGCTAGGAGAAGTGGAGCTAAGTAAATTCTAGTAAGTAAATGTTTGGCGCTATGCCCAGAGTTAATAGGTTCTTATCATATCCATATATTACTGTGAGCAACCAGTACGAGGCTTACTTTGGAGACGGGACCAAACTGACTGTATTAGGTAAGAAAATGCAAAAAATACTTCGAAATTCAGTTCTAAAAAGCTGTGTTGTTGATAGCAAATGCTTGAAAATGATGTTAATTTCAACTAAAATATACAATTGAAAAGCAATCACAAACCCTGCGTGATCTAGCATTAAATAATGATCTACAATGTTTCAATTCATGTCATTGTAGTTGTAATGGTATTTTGTTTTAGATAGGAAGTTAGGTTAGCTGAGAAAATAGTTGGGGAGGTTGAGGTTTTGACAGTTGCCTTGTATCAGTGTGAACAACTATGATCCAGCATACTTTGGAGAAGGGACCAAACTGACTGTTTTAGGTAAGAAATCTAAGTCTAAATTATTCTCTGCAGTACAATGCAAATTATGAATACTTGGTTAAAAGACAACGAGACAAAACTTATGTTAAAGATGCATTATATTAACAGACAGTAAAGTAAACAAAAAGATAATGTAGGATTTAAGATATTTCTTTGTCTATTAAGTTGTCCGCTACAGAGTGATTCTCAATAGACATTTTAGTTTCTATCCATACATGTTGAGATGTTGGGGTTTTAACAGTAGGGCTGTATCAGTGTGAACTACAATGAACAAGCTTACTTTGGAGAGGGAACTAAACTCACTGTACTGGGTAAGTCTTAAGGCATCTTCTCAAAATCTACACAAAAGTCAATTTTAAAAGCAAATTCACAGCAGTTTTTGAATGAATAAAATTTAAAGTTATATGTTTTGAGAATTAATATCTGTAAACAAATGAAAGTCAGGTAACAGTGATAAAATGGCTATTGCATTATTATCCAAATGTAGAAAAATAGTGGTTGAACTGAGTATTAAACTGACTGGGGCATTTGGGGTAAAACAGGTTGAGGTTTTAACAGTAGCAGTGTAACAGTGTGAACAAGCACCGATCAGGCTTACTTTGGACAAGGAACTAAACTCACTGTATTGGGTAAGTTCTGGACAAAACAATAAATATGATCAAAGTTAAAGTTAATCTGTGCTTATGCAATATAATAGTTCTCATTTTTGTGGAGAATATAGTTATTGCATTGTTATAGAGACTGAAGCCAACTCTGAAAGCAAAAACAAAATACTGATTGAAAACAGTTGTCTTAAACAAAAGGAATTTGTTCTAAATACAGAAAGCTTAATATGTATTGTATAGGATGTAAAAATGACAAGAAAAGACATTTAACATACAGCTTTATAAAGAAAATGTGTTAACTATTTAGGCTATGGTAAAATCTTGTAAAACTGTAAAAAAAAAAAAAAAAAAAAATCTAACAATATGACATATATACAAATTATAGTAGTTTAGAATAAAATTATTAATACAATCATAGGGACAAATACTTTATTATAGGAAAAATGTTCTCTCTAAACTCTCCACTGCCTGTAAGTAGCCTAAATTAGTTTGAACATGAGTATATACAAAAAATTACAAAGTTTAAGCTACAATTATAATTACAAATGTGTACATGTAAAAATACTTGTTCATTATCTACAGACAATATAACTTAAACTTGCAGTAATTGAACACTGGTTTAACTTTAAAGGTCCTATTACACAAAATTGACTCATGATCTTTACTGTAAGCAATGTTAGGATATTGTTACTTTATCAAAAATATACCTTGAGTTGTGTTTTGTTTCATTCACACACATGTTTGAGTAACTGTTTATTATTAGTCAGTCTACTCCTCTAAAGCTCAAGTTTTCAAGTCAACAGCTCCTTTTATCGTTAGTTTAAGAGAGATAGGCAATTCCGGGGCTGAAATTTGACAAATAATTCTAGTGAAAGTGTATGAAATTTAAAAACCATCTGAGAGAATAACTCAGCCTAAATATGCAGGGTTTGTGTGTTAAATCTGTGAATGAAACAAAACACAAGCAGTTTTTGATGATGAAACAACATTATAACATGGATTAGAAAATAGTGCAATATGGGTTAGAATCACACTGATGAAAATGCATGACAATTTCAGTTTCAGATCAGAATATTTGTTGAATTGTTGAATGAATTGTTGGTGTGTGTATTTTAACTTTTTTTCTTCTTCTTCTGCAGAAGAGGGTCTCAAGCCCACACCACCAAAAGTTTTAATTTTTCCCCCCTCTGAGAATGAGAGACCCAGGAACAAAGAAGAGCGTAAAGCTAAGACACTGGTCTGTGTGGCCAGAGACTTCTACCCCGATCATGTGACAGTGTCCTGGAAGGTCAATGAAATTCTCAGAACACCAGGGGTATCTACTGATGAAGCCCCCCGGAGGATTGGTCAATATTACACCATCAGTAGCCGCCTCAGGGTTGATGCAACAGAGTGGAACAATCCAGATAACAGTTTCACCTGCATTGTCAGTTTCTACGATGGGACTACTCACACTGATTACCCTGCTGAAATTAACGGCAAGAAAGGTAAGTCCAAGGATTTTAAAATGGTTATATTCAAACAGAAAAAATCTAATCATAGTTTTTGTTTGTTTGTTTATTTTTCAGGAAACGCACAGGATGATGAAGGTGGCCTGACAAGAGGTACATAACATATATTATATCAGAGGAGTTGATTTATATTAGAGGGGGGCAAATGAGAGGCTTCTTGCCCCAGGCCTGTACTATATTATTTATGCTGTTTGACTTTTTGGAACTGTACTCTCAAAAAGTGGATCAGGGCTTAAAAGTAGAACATTTTTCAGACAGTAGACTAAAGATATTGATAAAATCTATAGTTTTGTCAGTATTTTTAGACTTGGATTTGATTATGAAAAACTATGTAAAGATTTACAGACAGAACCAGACAAAAACGTACTGAGAATCTTTTCAAAATAGGGCGTCTGTAGCTCAGTTGAAGAAGTCTTCCCATTTATCATAAGGTTTACCGTTCAAATCTCTTAAGGATTTTTTAATGGTCCTCAAAGTTGGAGAGAACTAAAAAATAATGCACCCAATTGTAACATGAATTTCAGTGAGCAAAATTTTCTGTATTTTAAACAATTATATTAAAGGTGCATTGTGTAACTTTTCTGGAGGTGGGTGCATCACCTGCTTGTTTCTATGGATATGTCGTTGCCCTGCCTGGAAGGTTCCACAATATGGCATTAAACAGCTCTAGTTTACATTTATTCAATTACAGTTTTATAGCTCAAAAATACAGACATTCTGACTGTGAGTAGGGTTTCCTCTCCAGAGATCTTACCTGTAACTTGGTGTGGTTTGATCTCCATGAAGATAAAAAGGTTTAATGCCATACTGTGAAACATTTGAGACAAAGCAATAGCATCTCCCTGGAAAAAAGCATTTGATGGACTCTTCACCAGAAAGTTACGCATTGCACCTTCACGTCAAAGAGGCCAAAGTAAGAGGTGTCCACATGTAGACGATGTATTATGAATAAAGGGCAAAAGGATCGCTGCAAACTGCAAAAAGTGATAATTTATTTGTTTTATTTTTGAGTCAGGACTGCAGGTGCTTGGATAACATCGATGTGTCTTATGTTTGTGTTGTGTCCACAGAGACATACCTGAAGATTACTCAGAATGCCAAGCTCTCATATGTGGTCTTCATTGTCAAAGGTGTGGTCTATGGGCTCTTTGTCGCTTTCCTGGTCTGGAAGATTCCGGTTGGTTTTAAAATATTAATTATTTCACAAAATTATTTATATTTTTTAAGTCTTGATGAGTAACTGTGTCTCATCTTGTTTTTGTTCCAGCGTTCAAATGGAAAACAAACCTAAGTCCAATGGAGATTGAAGTTAACGTCTATAGAAGAACCGTCTCGTCAGTGTAACCAGAACTGATACTTAGTGCTTAGTTTAGCAGATCATATTTTGTATAATCTCTATATATTTTTATCTGGCATTTCTAAATCTGTAGTAGTGGTGAGTGCATTTTAATCTTTCCCTAACCCACACTCCAAAGCACTGATGTGTTAAAATGTGTATCTATAAATATACTGAGTTTTAATAGTTGTGTATTTGTAAACAGCTGACTATTCACATATCTGCTTAAAGCTTTATTATTTAAAGTGTGATGTATGTACATAATGGTATCATTGCATAACTTTTTAATAAACATATTTGTCCTTATTTGTCTTGTTGATGAGTTTGGAGTTAGATTACTGAGAGTCATATCTGTTAGTTCAGTTCATTTAAGAGATTAAGTGAGGTCAAAGGTCATGACCCTATAAAGTGCTACTGTACATGAAGTAGCAGCATTAAAAACAACCGAACTTAAATAAATGCAATGAATGTCATTTTAATTGAGATTAAGATCCAGTCCTCTACAATAGTCAGTGATATGTCTATAACCAATCCTCTCTCAGTAAGAGCATGTATAGAGCTCATATTATAATTTGCATTTGTTTTTAATAAAAGAAAAGAAAATATAACCAGCAACAGCAATATCACAATATGATCTGTACCTTTTTATGGTCCTGCCCTATAAATCTGCTCTATAAGTCTGTCCCAGTCATGTAATTACTACACTACATAGTTTTGACAAATATGATCTCATCGTCTGCCTCAGCATCTGTTTTTCTCCTGTTATTTAAAGCTGCTGTTTTCTCGCAATTCTCAGGCTGTATTTATGAGAAATGTTTAACCTATAAAACCAACATTATTATTCAGAGCACATAATTATGTAGTTTTGACAAATATCAGAAAACAGGAAGATTTGTAAAGTTCAAGGAATTGTTTGAAGAGCGAAATAATATTTTTCAATCAATCAATCAATCAAACTTTATTTATAAAGCACTTTTCATACAAAAATGTAACACAAAGTGCTTTACAGAGATTAAAAACAATCCCACATTTCCACCCACCCAACCCCCACAGCTGCCCGACTCGACACAACCAAACAACACAGACACACACACACACACACACACACATTAACCTGCTAAAATACATAAAATGACACATAGTAAGATGTGAGGCTGAATTTTTGAATCATTATGCAAAATAAGTGGGAATTTCGCACATGGCAACACCAACATGGACATTTTGTAGCTAAAGGAGGCTTTTCCCCTTCCCATTTATCCACTCAAATATTCACAGTGATTCATGCATGTTTGAGTAATTTTTGTTCTCCTGAATTCACGACATCAATGTTTCCATCAACCCCTGTTTCCACCAGTTTAAAATATCCAAAATGTAACTAAAAATATAAAATCCACAGGTGTCACAGATTTGAACAACTCTATAGCAGACAAAAGCACTATATGTTTCCTTTAATAAACAGAGAAATAATACAAACAAACCACCACCTCTGTCACAAACACAGAATAAAATAGAGACATAGATTAAAAACACAGGAGTAAAATAGAGACATAGATTAAAAGCAAAGAGTAAAATAGAGACATAGATTAAAAGCAAAGAGTAAAATAGAGACATAGATTAAAAACACAGACTAATATAGAGACATAGATTAAAAACACAGTGTAAAATAGAGACATACATTAAAAACACAGTGTAAAATAGAGACATACATTAAAAACACAGTGTAAAATAGAGACATAGATTAAAAACACAGCGTAAAATAGAGACATAGATTAAAAACACAGAGTAAAATAGACATAGATTAAAAACACAGAGTAAAATAGAGACATAGATTAAAAACACAGAGTAAAATAGACATAGATTAAAAACACAGCGTAAAATAGAGACACAGATTAAAAACACAGAGTAAAATAGACATAGATTAAAAACACAGAGTAAAATAGAGACATAGATTAAAAACACAGAGTAAAATAGACATAGATTAAAAATACAGAGTAAAATAGAGACAGATTAAAAACACAGAGTAAAATAGAGACATAGATTAGTGCAAATGCAGCAGCAGTGACAGGAAATGAGTCTGTGGTGAGTCAAACAGGTTCAAACAGGCTGTTGATGTGAGAGGAGACAGGACGTGGTTACCGCTTCTGCAAAAAGGCAACATTCAACTTTAACCACAAGCCCCGACCCCCTGCACCTGCCGCACATGTCGCACCCACACATGACCCTGTCTATACCTCAAGCCAAAGCCAATTTCAGAACAAACATCTGGAAAATATGATGTTTATGTGTCAACTGAACAGTGAGTTTGACAGGTATCTAGTGCAGCAGTGTGTAGGCTTCAAACTCTGAGGAACATTTTTAACGGCTGACAGAGTGAGAAGAAGAAAAAGAAGCTTTTCAGAAACTTAAATATGTAAAAGATGTAAAATATCATGAAGGGAACATTTACACTTAAACGCTAAACTTTATTGATCGGCGGAGGAAATTATTTGGACACAGTCGCTCACACATCACTATATATTATAATAACATAAATTATAATACATTCAGTGCAAAAATAACAAGAGACTGGTGTCAAATAAGGCATCATTGTATTGCAAGTGTATATATACTAGTAAAAATAAAAAATATATAAAATATATTTACATATAGAAATATAATATAGAAATATCTACAAATATATCTCAGTTAAATACAGGAGGTCATACAAGGAGAAACAGTGCAAAGATATGTAGTGATTGATCTGTTACATAAGAGTGAGCTGTTGTACAGTTTTATGGAGTATGGTATGAATGTAGTCCTGTATCTCTCACTAAACCTTTTGGAGAGTGAACTCCTCAGTGAGTTGAAGAGATGCAAAATTTTACTAATGGATATTTATTTACAATAGAAGCTGGTCTTAACACACATTAAAAATAGTAGTCAAAAAAGGAAAGTTTAAAAAAAAAAACAAAAAAAAACATTTTATCTTTTAAACATTAAAGTAATATTTCAGCACAATTGTAGGCACTTGTACAATCCTTTGATGTCTGATACTTAAACCTCAACTAACATTTCAACTCTATACTCTGTACTTTTTATACTCTGAACCAGGGGTCTCTAACCTGTAGGTCTCTACCCCCTTCCAAGCAGCTCGGCAAGAGATTTCTGAATTATACTTATTACCATTGTAAATCTGATCTGATGATTTGAAATTCTGATGCCTAATCTTGTGCATTAAAAATGGATAATAGTTCATGTTTTATGGGCATTTAACTGTACCTTATCTATGGCTCACTGTGGCTCTTACACTAGTTTCTTGTGACCGCTAAAATGAGTATCTCTCTGGCATTTTTGTAAAAGTAACTCACCGAAGGAAAAAGGCTGGAGACCCCTGCTCCATATTCTTTATACTCTACTGAATATATGGGAGGTACATGTGTTGTTAAGAGCACATGTGTCAGATGAACAGATAACTCGAGGGTAAAACATACTCTTGTATAAAATAACAAGATTTCTGATTTGACATTTGATAATGTCTCTCTGGCCTCCGAGAATAGTTTTGTTTTTTCAGAGTGTCGATCTCGGTTATAGAAATGTTAAACATGTAAACATGACAAAGTTGGATCTGTGGTATGCAGCAGTATATTGTTTAAAGCATAGATAACGTTTTTTTAAAATGACATTATGAAAAGTGGGTGTATGTTAAGAAGAATGCCTCCCTCTGTGTTTCCTGTTCTGAAAATGAAGGGTATAAGCACCTTGTGTGTTTCATGTGCTTCCAAATACTGAAACTTGTTCTGACTAGTGCCATCCAGTGGGTGTTTATGAAACAGCAACAATCAGATACCACCACACTCTCACTGTGGACAATTTCAATTTTAAATTTGCTACAGTTGGCGACAAACAGCGCCACCTGGTGGACATTATGTGACTATAACATATGAAAACAAGATCTGATGTAAGGATTGGATTGACTATTGGTCAACGGCGTTTGGGTTGTAAAGTTACAACACTTGTTAGAGGGAATACTTAGTCCCACAACCTTTAATAATAAAATGCTTTAATAAAACCTAGTAATTTCCAATTATAATGTATGGTGTCAGAAATGCTTGAGATTGAGTATACCCGCATACTCTATGTTTTTTTTTTCTATCACTGATCCTCAAGATAAATAACTCGCCAAACCTTTACTGTTTTAAACATGAGAAATATATTGTGTGTCTATTGTGTTGATCCTTTTTGAAAGTCACTTAACTTTTCCAGTCCATTTTTACCCACTCTCATGTGGTGAATTTTGACTGTTACCTTTTCAAGCCAAAACACCAAGTTGTCCAAATGTCTCCTTTCCCCTGACTGGTTGATGTAAATTGCAAATCTTGGGGTAGATTATGTAAAAAATAATATACTACTTTAAAAATATATTCTAAATAACTATAATAAAAGTAGTATGAATGAGCTAAAACTGTTACTTATTCTAAAATTAAATATTTGCTCAGATCTGTGTTTGTTTTTTCAGACATCATTTAGGACATGTGTGAGATTTCACACACCAGTGCACGAAACCGTCTGTCAATCATCATTCACACTGTTAGGTATACAAAAAAGCACTATATGTTCCTATTTATTTTTTTAAATGTATTTTCTGAAGAATTGTATATCGATTTAACATCAGTTATTACATAGTGAAGTAAAAACATGAATCACCAATAATGATGTTTTATTCACAGAAAGCCAGTGTAATACTTACACAGTGATGTGAAAAGAACTGGTTAGACACATATAAGATTAATACACAACTAAGCTAACTGAAAATGAGTTAGTGTCCCTGTACAAATAAACAGAAACTGTACAAAATAAACTGATACAGCATAGCGATTAGTTTACATTTACATCCAAGTGGCTCTGCATAAGGCTGTTATTTTCAGCCAGTCTTAGCCAGCTATATATCCAGAAAATAGCACCAAATTATCTTTATATTTTTTCCAGTGATGTAGTAGTAACAGTGTATTTAAAGATGCACTATGTAAATTCTTTTGGTATGGGGTCAATTGCCTGCTTGTTCCCACAGTATGGCATTAAACTTATCTATATTGTATTTATTCAAGGCATTTAAAATATATATTCTATACTGTGTGCAGAGTCACCTCTCCATAGATCTGATCAGTAACAAGGCCTTGTATTGTTGCCTGCTTGTCTCCATACAAATCAATAAGTTTAATGTCATGTGGTGGAACATTCTAGGAAAAGCAATAACATATCCATGAACATAAGTGGGTACCAGACCCTCCATTAGAAAAGGAACACAGCACACCTTTATAGGACCCATGTTACTCTATTTTCTGATCTATGTTATAATGTAGTTTCCTCATCACAAACATACATGGAGCTGGAGTTGTGTTTTGTTTCATTCACACGTTTTACACACAAACCCTGCATATTTAGGCTAGGTTCTTATGGCAAATGAAAAACACTCTACTCCACTTTGTGATGTCATGTGGTAATACAAGAAGTACTCCAGTGTGTTTTAATACAATTTCACTAGAATAGTTTAAGTGATTTCAGCCCTGGAATTGCTCACTTCTACTGAACTAAAGGTTAAAGGTTAACTTGAAAAGGATTATTCAGAATGTGTGAATGAAACAAAACACAACTGCAGGTAGGTTTTTAATGAGATCTTTAACAACATTATAACATGACTCATAAGAGTTGAGTTTGTGTAATATAGGACCTTTAAAGTTCCAGTCCCATGTGGTAGTGGTCCTTGTTCATTTGAAGGTGTTGAATCCAGTCTTGCTGAGTGGGATTCCCTCTGCTCCTCTGAACTCCTCGGCAATGTCATCAAACGTGCGCCCTTTAGTCTCAGGCAAACGCAGCAGAGTGAAGGAGAAGGCCACTACAGCCACCAGCATGAACAGCAGATACACATATGCCCCACACAGCTTCTGTTAAGGTAGAGGAAACAGGATTAAAGATGCACTGTGTAACTTTTCGGTAGTGGGTCTTTCATCTTATTTTTCTACTGAAATGTCATTGCTCTGCTTGGAATGTACCACAGTATGACATTAAACAGATCTACCTTATTTTTATTTTCAATTACAGTTGGATTTGACCAGTAACTTGGTCTGGTTTGGTCTCCATGAAGAAAGGTTTAAATCCATAATGTGAAACATTCCAGATAAGGCATAACATCACCAGAAAAGTTACATAATGCGCCTTTAACTATTAAAAAAGGGAGAAAAACATGTGCTTGCACATTTTTGCAGTAGAAAATAAATACAGTAAGGACAAATGTTTTAATTGTATAATTTACTAGTGTTACAATAGTAGTTGTTGAGTTGTTTCAGATCTTCTTACTTTAATCAGTACTATAATTATAGTTCTCCTTCAGGCTTGAATTGCTATTGAAACTCAGTCTTCTCTAGGTATTGACTATGTTTTAATTCTTAAATTTGTTGAAATATTAACACAAGTATTTTCTGAATTTATGCAGAACTTACTTTTAAATGGTTTTATTATTTTGTGTATTTTTAAAGGTCCTATATTATGGAAAACTCATACATGTTTGAGTAACCCTTTATTATTAGTCTGTCTTCATTTCCAAACCTGAAAATGCTCTGTTCCACCTTGTGATGTCATGTCAAGCTGTAGTTTTCAAATTAACAGCTACTGTTACAAAAGGTAAAAACCTTTTGTTCAGTAGATTGGCAGTTCTGCTACTGAAGTCATCCAAATGATTCTAGTGAAGGTGTATGGAGTTTAAAAACCCAGTGGGACACTTCCTGTATTACCACATGACATCACAAGGTAGAACAGAGTGTTTTGTATTTGAGAGAAGAACTCACCTAAATATGCAGGGTTTTTGTGCTAAACAAAAGTGTGAGTGGAACAAAACATTACTATAGGTATGTTGATACGGAAACAACATTATAACATAGATTAGAAACGAAAGTAATATCTACCCTTTTTATTACTTTTATTCTGCTAATAAATTTCTTTGGCAATGGATTTATACTTTGCACAGAAAGAAAATAATATATAAAAAATATAACCCACAAGTAGAGGAGGGAAGAGGAGGGCCAGGACAAACTTGCCCCCCCAGTTGAGCATGCTGGTGAATGCCATGGCGATGGGCCGTCCAGGCTGGTCAAAAAGTTCAGCTGCGATGAACCACGAGATGGGACCAGGGCCCAGCTCATAGGCTGAGATCAGACAGAAGACCAACAGCACCTGCAAGCTACGCAACTCAGGGACTAGGAGCTGCACAGAAGGAGGGGAAGAAGAGGGAGGAGACAGTGTTTGAGGTGGTCTGGCATTGCTGCTGGTATTGGACAAGCTGCTACACTTGTGTGTCTGTTTGCTATCTATAGTGATTAGTTTTGTTTGACCTGAAATTTGATTTTGTTCATAACTTTTTGTTTATAAGATAACAGTGCACCAGAAATGTATTTTTTTTACAAAAATAAAGCCTATTGTTTTAGAGTTAGGAAAGTTTGGATGGTACGATATGGACCCCAATAAAAAAAACATCATTATCTATTTTGAATTATGTTGTCATGGTGAAGCTATATTAAGAATATTTACCAACATAGAGTCCACGATGGTCATGAGTAAATTGCACACAGCAATTGACATGAATCCAGTGAGCAGCAGCTTCCTCCGGCCGGCCCTTTCCATTAGGAAGAACTACAAACAAAAAGTCTCTATGATCTGTGTTTTTATAGCTCTAATGCTTTCTGCAATTTAATGTTTCTAATGAAAATTCCCTCTGCTTTAAATTTGAAGAAACAGTAAAAAGTACTCACAGCTACCAGAGTGAAAAACACATTGACCGCTCCCACCCCCAGAGTCAGATATTTGGCCTCTTCAAACTTGGCCTGAAACATCCTGGTGGAGTAATTAATGATCTGAAAGAAACACATATATATGTATATATAATAATTAGTAAAATATATTTATTTTCTTTTGAAATTCTGCCACAGTAGTGTAATATAGTCTAAATGCTATGAAATGTTCTTAGACTAAAAATAATGATGTTAACATTGTATGTTAACTGCATTTAATTAGTTTGACCCATTTGGGCATCCGTAGACAGTGCCACAAGATGATCTCCAAAACAGTTAATAAACGGATGGATTCATTTATCGTTCATTGATTCAGTGAGGATGAAGAGAGAGTGGCTTGCAGAGAAATACCATTTCACAATCCAGCATTCACAAGATCCAGCTTCCTGTTATATGGTGCCATTTTCAACATGGTTGACCATTCAAAAGACATAATATTTTGTGGCTATGTAACTTTTCATCATTCTGGACCCATGGATAAAATACTTGTGAACTCACTGCGTTGAACCCGGAGAGCTGACTGCCCAGGTTGACCACAAGCACGAGGACGATGGGTTGTTTGTAGCGCCGTTTTTTGAAGAATTCTGCCACAGTGACTCTGGCCTGAGAATGACTGGCCTCCTCTTTCATCTCCTCCAGCTCGGTGTACACTTTATCTGTGTGGCCCCGCAGTCTCACCAGAGCTAACATGGATGCAAAGAGATGTATTTACTATTGTTGTAAATTATACTTTTTAATATTTTTTTAGATTAAGTAAAAGAACTGAAAACATCTTTGGGTCTGTCTGCATTTCCCCAGTTATTAAAAAACAAAGACAGTAAGGTAGGCAGAGATGGGTCGGTAATTAAAGTGAATGAAATGGAAGCATGGTACAAAAAAAAAAAAAAGTCAGGCTTGTCACATGTGCATTACCCAAGGACACAACTACAGTACGTAAGAGAACAACCAACCAGGTTAAGCTTAAGTTAATCTTTATTGTAGGGAAAATTGTTCTCTCTATTTGACACCTCCTTCACTGCTCAGCTAACTAAGCTGCATAGTGTCTCACTTTATTGTGACCTCAGATGAACAATAAGTAAATAAATACACTTTTATACTATTTCAACATTGCAGAATCTGAAATAATATAATAATTAGAACCTAGTGGAATATTCCTGTATTTCTTACATCCAGTTAGTTCTTCCAACCTGTTTATCTCACTCTGTACAATGGTCCTAACAAAGACCAATCTATGAAGTGATGTACATGTAGCGTACCAGCCTCAGCCTGATGATGCTGCCCCCTGTTGATGAGGAGGTAGCGTGGGCTCTCTGGGCAGAAGGGCAGTACCACATACTGGAGTAGAGCTGGGAAGAGGGATAAGGACAGCATCAGGTCCCAGCGATGCTTTGTCCCCAAAACTGTCTCCAAACCAGCCACCTGCAGCAGTTGAATTGATTGTCTTTATTTAATTGATTATCTAATTATTACATTGTTAAACATTGCTATTTTGTGTCTGACTGGATTGAGTATCTACGCCCAGTCACAATCTGTGTGCACTTTAGTCTCAAGTCTTGATGGTCCATTAGTTTTATCCACTTATAGTATGCCCTCACCATTCCTATGAGTATCCCGGAGGCGAAGGAGACCTGGTTGAGTGTCGCGAAGGCACCTCTGAGGTTTGTTGGAGACACTTCCTGGATGTAGAGGGGGTTCAGGCTCATGACGAGTCCACAGAACAGACCAAAGGTCAGGCGTCCAATGATCAGAACCTCAAACGACTCACTCAGCTTAGACACAAACATGAGGCACGCTCCCAACACAGAGAGGATGTTCACGATCAGGATGGAGTTACGCCTGGAAGACAGTAAATTGTTGAAATTAAATGGCTTTTTCAGGTGATTAGGTAACATGGACTAAATATACAACAAAGCAGTTATATAGCCAGGTCTATGTACTGGCCCTGTATTGTTTAAATTACATTTTCAATAAGTAATTAAATTTATTTATATTAATAAGAAATAGAGTATAGTTTCACCCACACATCCAGGTTGTAAACAGAAATTTGGGGCCACGGGGCATAAAGTCTCACATGGACCCCCCTCTAATATAAAGTAATAGGAAAAAGGTTCCATTCTGGGCCCCTAAAACCCTATGGCCTGGGACAACAGACAGTCTGTCTAGTGCCCTGCGCGCATCTATTGAGGAATGGTATCAAAACATACAGATCATGTTCTTTACAATACAAAGGAATATGAAAAGTATATATTTTTATTGAATTAAAGATTTAACTGTTAGATTGTATTAATTCAGATGTAATCTCTCTCTCCCAATGCAGTTTTTTTCTTTTTTGTTACTGACATCTTGTAGAATGATAATGTTGAAATATTTGAAATATGAAAAAATATAATATTACAAAACCAGTGTTGATTTGACCTGCCATAGGAGTCTGCTAAGTGCTTAACTCCCAGTGACCCAATGAGAGCTCCGAAGTCCTTGATGCTGACGGACAAGGACCAGAGCAGGGTCAGGCTGTGCTCTGGCAGAGACTGGTTGTGTCTGTCCCTCCAGGTGTGGTTAAAGAACTGCTCCATGATCTGGGAGAGATAAGATAAGTCTCTGTTACATGTTGTAACTGCAGCTTACACTGGTTTTAATCATCTGCTGAATGTCCCAATCTGCTAAATTTGATGCTCCGGTACAATTGATAATAAATCTTTAAAAAAATGTTTTAATGGACTTAGCAGATTCAAACATTAACAAACACCTTTTATTATCACATCTCCTTTAGCTGCTGTGTAACATCTTGTCAAAATCTGAGCTTTCAGATAAAGGTTTGAATTACATTTTATAGCTGAATTGGCTTAGAAATCATATCACTTTTTATCTGGTGTGAAATCCACTGTGAACTCTTCAGTCTGGTTGAAAGATGTCAAAGATGTGCTCATTTTTGGTGCAAGGCTGTGTGAGTTCAGCGAGTTGACATTTCAAGTAAATGTGATTTTATTGGGTGTATCTCAGAGATGGAGTAGTGTTTGAACAGGAGACATGGTGAACTTTTGCCTTAACACTCTGCCACTTTGCCTCTGCATTGTTCTTTGTTCTGCTTAACCACTGCAGACTTTTCATTGAGCTACAAATATGCATGATGTGAATTGTGTGTGTGAGATTTGGATGGTACCTGTGACTTTAGGTAACCTGTGTACTCACCTTGGCCGGAGCGTTGACGTTTCCCGTGTGGTACCCGATCTGGAGAGATCCCAGGACTGTGGCCAGGATAGACGTCACCAGAGGGAAGGTCATATGACTCTGCAGTAACAAGTGAAATCTTACCATAACCAGTAATATATTCAAAAAACGATTACAGTGGAGTACAATGGAACTAGGGCTGCAAGATAGTATTTAAATTACATTTAATGATTCTTTAAGTTATTGATGCTCCTTAATGTGAAATTTTCACTTTGAATTCCAAATCTAACGCAAGTCCTAATATGCATAAGACACTTCTCAATTAGATATTTCTTTTTCAAAATCGTACAGCCCGAGGTGGTATCATATTTTAATCATATGCCAATACCGTCTGAACAAATAAGACACATGAGAAATTAGGAATAAATCCATAATTTGATTTAAGATTGTACGTATTTATTTTTACCCAACTAATGAGTGCAGCACTACACTACAGGGCCATGGTCCCTCACATGCATCTCCATATGACCATGAGGAGGTCAGTGATGGCAGAGACCACAGTATTTTCACACTGCAGCATTATAAACACAATGTACTCATTTAGCACGAGGCACCACAGACACACCACAGACCCTCTGCACTGATTATAATCACTGTGTTTGTTTGAGATGAACAAAAAACTCACCTCCGGAACTGCCATTTGTGTGGGTCAGATTTCACTCAAGATGAAAGTGCATTTAACTTCTCTTCTGCAAAGAAACATTATATATAAGTCATATAAATATATCTGTATCAACTAGAATCCTCCTAGAGTTATCACAGCTTTGACACCTGCATACAGTTCACAAACAAAAAGATACAACAATCACATAAACACTACACCAAAGTTAATATATTATTAAGCATATAATAAAAGTAATATTGATATAAATTTCATATTTTACACTGACAAATGTGGACAAAGTAGACAATAGATTTACTGCTATTTTAAGACTGTAAAGAAAGAATAAAAGTTACTCAATAAAGTTATACAAAATAGTATAATAATTTACATTTTTAATATACATTTTACTACACACATCAAGACAAAACTTTATCACTGACTATTTTACTAATTATTTTAGCAAACAATTATGTAATCAAATACCGATCTAGAAATATGAGACGAAACATAGAGACATCCATATATTGAGTTTTGCATGTCCTCACCTGTGCTTGTTCCAGTTGGACATGGATCGTCTGTCTTCTCTGTGTATTTGGCTGTAGTCTGTTCCTGGAGCGTCTCGTGAGCCCTGTGGTCACACCTGTCTGCTGAATTTGAGGCTGCTCTGACAGAATGGAGCTGCTCAAACTCCTCATTTACATCTACTGGACCAACTGACTCCAGGTCAGTTTTTTGCTGGCCTGCATCCATCCTAATAAAGTCTCCGTTAAAGAATACAATTGCTCCTCAGTCAGGTCCATGTCATTGAAAAAAAAAAATCTGATATCAACAGGGGAACTTTGAATGTGTTGTTGTGACATAGTGGGCCTTTGTCTCATTTAAAACTAACATTAATTTGTTTCATTTCACACATTAGTTAATTTGATGCCATATTCAACTAAACAGTTATATATAATTCTTAGTTCTTTTTGTTAATTACTATTCATTTAAATATGCTTTATTTGTTCATTCATGTCAGTTACATCATACATTCCCTATACTTACCTGCAGCTCCACATGGTCCAGACAAAAAAAGGGACGTGCCTCATGTTGGTAATTTATAAAACCATGTGGAGGGGCGGACTGGTTTAAGTTCTGTTTCATTGCTTTAGTGTATTTGGTTTTCATAGTTTATTTTCAACACACTGTTTTGTTTATGTTAAACACTTTGATTTTAAAAGGGACATAGGCCCATGTAAATGAAATCCTATCTTTGGACTTTGGAAAGTACCTGTATAGGGACTGATACTCACCTGGGGGAGGTACATCCTGTTGGGGATATAAAGGTGAGCATGTGTTGTCACTTAGGGAGAGCTGTCAGTGCAAGTGTGTATGGTGCTGTTGCTTTTGATTTAAGTAAGTGTTAAGCTATTTGTTTGAACACTTTATTTGTACTTTATTTTATGCTACACTAAAAGTCTGTTTTAAATACATTTTAGTCACATCAAAGACACTTTTTTGGTTTTAGTCTGCCTCCTACTCAACCATTTCGGGCCAGCTTCCCTACAGTTGTGTTTATAACTTTAATGATGTAGATACGAGTCACAGCTTAAAGGGCACATATTTTACTATTTTTTGATCTATGTTATAATGTTGTTTTCTCATCAAAAACATACCTGCATCATAAGGTGGAACAGAGCATTGTGAGCTTTAGAAATGTAGACAGACAGAAATATAGACCTCATAGCACTGCTATTTTAGTTTAGTTCCTAAAACTCTGAATCACTTCATTAATTGTGCCTATAATGCTCCTTATGTAGTTTTTTATGTTATTTACATTGATTATGTTTTTATGTTTTGATTTAACTGAACTCTTTTACTGTTATGCCCTTTTTGATATGAACAAATGTTTTTTGTTTTTATTATTATTATTATTATTATTATAATCCACGCCCTTGTAATAAAAAGCTGTACTCCATTTTATACCTGCCCAGAAATAGAAATAAGCCATTTTAACTGTGGGTTTCTCCAAGCCAGTAAACAATGAATGTAAAAGGTTAAACTAATTATTGTGGGAAGGGAACATAACCAAATCCATAAATTTTAAACACAACAATAACTTTTAATACTCAGCTTAAAGTATGCACCAAAGGGCATGCATATGGGAAGTTGTAAAATCCACCTTAGAGACACGTGACGTTAGATTTTGGCACATTCAGGTCAACCAGCTTTTTTCAGGCGTAGGTCAGCTGATGGAAGAGAATATGTCTTTTATTTGAAACCAACTGAATGGACCTATCATATCTTAATAATATGGTGTGATAACTTTCAGTTGTTCACAAAAATGCGTCAACATTGTCAACTTTTTAATATTAGCATAGATTTAAATCATATTAAATAGAGTTAAATAAATTGTTAAATTTATTTAAATTAATTATAATAAATTTATAAATTAAGTTTATTTCTGTAAAGAGGCTTAACTTAAGACCAGTATTGAAGCTTTGCATGGTTTATGTCAGTAAGTGTCAGATTTATAACGCAACAAGGCAAAGCACAACATATTTTCAGAGTATTCAAAGTTTAAGTAAGTGTCCACCTGCAAGCTCCTGCAGCTGAGATCCCCATTATGGTGGATACGCCTGTCGAGACAATGACCTTTGACCCTGAGCCCTGGTCCCCGGGGAGATGACCTTGCTGACCCTTTGTTCAAGCAGGTGCTGGTGTGGCTAACCACAGCATTAAAAACAAATGGTGAGCAGTGTGTACACTCTTTGCCCCCACTGCTAATGTTTGGCTAGCGCACAAGCTAATGGGCCTCTCCAATTACCTGTAATAGTGTTTGATCTGCTGCTAAGTGTTTCAATGCACACAAACAATGGAGAAAAATCACACAAGATTGCATATTATTACTTATTATAGTGTGCTGTATTAAGGTCTCAAATGAGATTTGGATTTTAAAATATTAGTTACAGTAATTCATCTCTATAAGGTCAAGAGTTGTCTCCAACTGGTTCTAATGTTGTGAAAGTGCAAAATAAAATGTTTGTGACAAATAAGTTTTCAATATCTGTTTTACTGTTAAAAATTATTTATCCAATGTAATATAGTCTATTATGAGACAGTGCTGATTCAGAGTGCTACCACAAGAGGGAGGAGTGAGCAACTTATGTTCCTTATGGCACTCTACCCTCCTCACATAGCACCTGCACACACAGAGCACACACAGGGGTATGGGCTTCCTGGGTAGCTCTTTGGAACATTTCAACACAATAGAGTCACATGGGTGTGCTTGTGTGTGTGTTTTATCAATTTAGGCAAGGCAAGTTTATTTGTATAGCACAATTCGTACAAAAAGTAATTAAAAGTGCTTTACAGAATAAGAAATACATTAAAATCATAATAAAAACAAATCAAAACATAAATAATCATGAAGATTAAAATTAAAAAAGAGATACATAAATTGGAGAGAAGAGTGCGGAATGAAAACCTTTCAGTTATATGCACAGTCAAACAGAAATGTTTTGAGCCTAGATTTAAACAGCGTCACAGAAGAGTCTGTCTCACATGTTCAGGAAGACTGTTCCAGGTTTTAGCTGCATGAACCTGAAACGCTGACTCCCCTTGTTTAGTCCTGACTCTGGGCACCAGCAGGAGGCCGGTCCCTGAGGTCCTCAGAGTGCGAGATGGTTCATATGACACTAACATGCCACAGATGTACTTTGGTGCTCGGCCATGGAGAGACTTGTACACAAGCAGAGCTGCTATAAAGTCTATTCTCTGAGCCACAGGATCCAGTGCAGAGACCTGAGCACAGGACTTATGTGCTCGTACTTCCTAGTTCGAGTAAGGACCCGAGCTGCAGCGTTCTGGATGTTCTGCAGTTGTCTCACAGCTCGTTTGGAGAGGCCAGTGAGCAGACCATTACAGTAGCCTAACCTACTGGAGACAAACGCATGGATAAGTTTCTCCAAGTCTGCTTTAGACAGTAAACCTTTGATTTTTGCTATGTTTTTAAACTGAGAATTTAGTTCTCAGTTTAGGCTATATGTTTGAAACTTTCATTGCTGTTTGTTAGAGGTACAGGTGAGAGAGAAAGAATCCTTTGTAACTTGAAAATACCACTAGGGTTTGATCTTGATTTGGTCTTGACTTGGTCAGTGGAATAATGTCAAATGGACATTTGCATCATGACCAGTTGGGGGCACTGCTGCACCCTTCCTGTCCTTGATCTTTTGAGTCTTTTTAGCAGCTCAGACTAAATTTGACATTGCCTTTTTAGTGCTTTTGCTTTAGTTTCATTTACATTGATGCATTCTTAGTTTGATGTTGTTTTTATGCACCAATATATTCCTGTATAGCAAAACTGTAAAAAAAAATAAAATAAAATTAATTAATTTAATTTTTAAACAAATTAGAAAAATAAAGGAAATATTTTCTAAGTCGTGTTTGTACTTTTGCAGTACAAGTTTGTGCAGTTCATTTTCATTATCAGATCCTGATGCTCTTTTGAGGCTTGTAGTTTTGGCACTGATAGAAAAATAGCACCTTTCTCTATAGGTTAATGTTTAAAGATGGCCCATTCTTCAGAGTTCATACAGTATACAGAAAAGTATTATTTCCTCTGAATTTCCTAAACATGACTGCGATTGTGAACACAAAAAGAGCAAAAACATTAGAACAAAACACACTGCAATTTGTAATTCATACAACAAATCGCTCCAAATATGGGCAGTTTATTTTTACATTAAAAACATGTGGTTCAGGTGTGCTCAGTTATTTTACGATTGTTCTCAGAACACAGTGCTGTGTTTTACATGAGAGACAGACAAGTCCATGTGGTGGTCCATGAAGGAAGGAGTTAAAAAACAAACAAATAAACAAACAAAACAGTCCCCATGCTTTATCACAATATACAATAATGACAGGGATGCTTGTGGTGGTCATTTACAGTCTAGGACTTCACATTGTTTTGTGTAGAAAAGAAGAACTGTAACTGAAACAAGGGAATGGTGATCAGACATGTGGAAGAACATGGAGACTGGTGATAAACATTGTATTTACTCTGACAGAAACAACAACAAAAGCACTCACTGTTGTGTCTACATTTATACACAAAGTTCACTGTGGGGGTTGGTGAAGACTGCTAAGCCATGATAATAATGCTAAAATGCAGTGGCGTCTGTAAATTAATAATGATCTGTGTAAAATGTGAATGAGCTCAAAGTTTATGGTGTTTCTCTGGTCTTGTCAGCAGCTGTCACCACCAAATGACACACAGCTTTTGCTAGGAATGGTGCTAAAAGTATAGTTAATATGTATCCAAATATTTGATTCAGTAAAAATGACAGTGACTCCTAAAACTTTGATCGTTACAGGGCTTGACATTAACTATATCAAAAGGTTAGATTTAAAAGTGCATGGTGTAACTTTTCTGGTGGAGGGTCTGTAAAATGCTTTTCTCCATAGACATGTTATTGCTTATTTGGAATGTTTCTCAGTATAGTACTGAACCTTTCTATTTTCATGTAGACCAAGTTACTGGTCAGATCTGTGGAGAGGTAGCCCCGCTCACAGTTAGAATGTCTATATATAAAGCTATAAAACCACCTGTAATTGAGTAAATGTAAGGTAGAGCTGTTTACTGTCATACTGTGAAACTTTCAGGCAGAGCACTGACATATCCATAGAAACAAGCAGATAAGGGACCCCCATCCAAAAAGTTACGAAGTGCACCTTTAAAGTTTGGTTATTCATTCAGTCCCACTGGTCACTTTGGCCCTTGTATTTTTATGCACAATCCTCCTCACCTTCTCCTTCTAGTTTGGCTCCAGGTTAATTATGAGGGTTTAGATTAAGTTTGGTCTTGTTTTAGTTGGACTAGTTAGTCCTGGTTGAGTAGATGTTTAGTCCTTGTTTACTCCCAAATTGTTTGTGGTGTGTATGCATAGGGGAATGAATTTATCCTTGGTTACAGTTTGATCCCTGTTCAGACATAGAATAAATGTTACATAGCTTAAAGGTGCAATGTGTAAGTTTCCTGGGGTATAGTCCTTCAACTGTTTGTTTCTATGGAGATGTTTTTGTTTTACCTGGAATTTTCTACAGCAGTGCAATCCATTTGCAAAGACCCAAGCGACACTACAAGGTCAAATTATGTGGAGAGGCAACTACGCTGACAATGAAAATTCATGTTTTTAAGATATTTTTGAGCAATAAAAATACTTGTAATTCACTTAAAGGTTGTATGGAGGATTTTTTTTTTGTTTCAAGTTGTCAATGATAGCATTATAGAGATGCAGTAGCCTTGTAATTATGATGACCAAAAAAAAGAGAATAAAAATTCATCAACTCTGGACGTGGTGGTGCCAGCTAAACATTTGCCAATAGATAACGACATTGCCTCGTTATCTGTTAGCTGACAGGCTGTCAATCAATCTCCCTACGTTTCTAGCGTAACTGACTTGCCTGCGCGCCGCCGGTACGTGGTTTACGTACGCCTGTCACGCAGTCCACAGACTCAAGACGCACAGACGCAACAGTTCTTAGCGGCTTTTTTTGACCTATATCTTCCTCGCAGTTAGCACAAAGTTTGTTGCAATGGCAGACAAGAATCCAGGAGCAGTTAGCCGCAAAAGAAAGTCAGTTTTTGAGATTGCTGAAAGAAGAAGACAAGGGGAAAAGCAACGAAGCCAAACTAAGGTGATTCTTGAAGATTCATTCCAGCGATGGCGCAACTGAAGCAGACGCAGGGTCTAAAGACTGACGCATTGGTCGCCAAATTACTCCTGGACAGGTCACTTCTGCTTATTATGAAAACGTACTTTATTTCCAAGAGCTAGTCAAACGTTTTTCAGGACATGAAAGCGATATCCTATGTCTGAAAACATAATTTTCAAGGCAAAGAAAGAGTCCGCTTGCTGCTGCGTGTTGTAGCTAGTTCATTCGCACTGAATCTCCGTGCACTCTTCTCTGCACCCCTTTCCTGCTCCTCTCCCCGCTGCCCGTTCCGCTCTTCCCCCTGCTCCTCACTTCTCCGGGCACGGAATCTCCGCGCACCGCGCCCCGCTCCCCTCTCCTCTCTCTCTCCTCTCTCGCCTCTTTCTCCCTGCTCCTCACTTCTTGTCCGCGCACGAAATGTCCGCGCACCCGCTCCCCCCGCTCCTCACTTCTCCGTCTTGCCTAACCAACACTGTAGTTACTTGTTTACAAGTCATGTGCAGCGCACCGGCTGTAAACAAACCTGTTTCTGGCATACGGAGGAGGCGGGAGGAGGCGTTTCTACGTAGGAGCTGTAGGGGAGGGGGGGTGGTTTCACGCATGCGCAACATTTGAAAAAGGACAAACAGTCGCTGGATTTCTCGTTCCTTGGAAAATCCTCTATACAACCTTTAATGTGTAATGGATACATTTTATGGCATACTGTGGAACATTCCAGGGAAAGCAGTAACATCTCCATGGAGACAGTTAGATGGCGGAGTTGTATGATACACATTTAAAGTCAGATTTATACTTTTTGTTTTCTTTCTTTCTTAGTTAAGAATGTTTTATTATGATTTAAGTAAATTTCACTAGACAAGTAAAATGATCTGCCAGTGGAACAAAACTTTTATACTGAAAATACATCTTGCTGCACTTTGTATTTTCTAATGTTTCTAAACAAAATCTAATGTTGCTTAAATTAAGAAAAACACACTTAAATTAAGAAAAACATACAAACTCCATTGATAGATCACTCTACTTTTCAAACTGAATCTACTCAAATCAAGTAAAATGTTTTTAATTTACGACATTTAACTTACCTAGATATTGGTTTTTGCAATGAACCCATATTGCACGGGAGGCTAAATAGATAATTTGCAGGTCACCTTTGATCAAAAACACAAGCCACACTGACCAGTGAGCAAAATAGTTAATGTCAAGCCCTGACTGTTATCCACAATACATTTCTTCAAGCTTTCCACTGGTGAATATATTTGAAATAGGAAAATGTAGAATTTACACAATTTATTATCCACAAAATTATGAACACTGTTTTTACAATACAATACATCAGACAGGGAATGTGTCAAAATCAGCTGCAGCTCTTCCAGTGGTGAGCCTGTCTTCTTCTTCACAAATATATTCTCATTTTAGACCTTCAGTCTCTTGCACATACACACACAGTACATAAAAGTACGATGTTGGGCCTGGGGAGAAGAAAGTGCAAATATTCTGGCGCTGTTTCACTTGTTTTTATAAATTACAGGTTTCATATTTTCAGCTTGTGTCTTGAGTTTTCCTCCGTGCAGCGCTCGGACAGGTGGGGTCCCTCTGTGCTCATCGTCTCCTCACACCAGACGACCAACTGCCAACGCACACACACAGACAGTGGGGACAAAGGACACATGTTAACTGAGGGTGCTGACTGGACAGGAAACAATGTAAATGATACAATGATAAAAATGTGTTTAAAGATTGTACTTTTAAACTGTTTTAAACTGTTTTGTGAAGGAAAAGCCCAACCAGGGACAGCAGATGAGAATTAGCACAATCTATACACTCTATATAATTTTTTCCCCAAAACTGGGTTGTGACCCTCAGGTGTGTCGCAAGAGTTTTTTTGGGGGGTCACCTTGTCATGATTTGTCATGATTTATCCTGATTCATCAGCCGGTTTCACTTCGTAGAAACCATCTGACCTCGCAGTGTTAGAATTCGTTCGCTCGGACGGTAGGCAGGGTACTTTTTTATTTTTCCCACATCCTGTAGGAAGAAGGACAATAACGTCTTTTCCCTTGATAAAATTCACCAAATATTCTCTTTGTTCCGGTTTTAAATCCTTGATCTTGGGAATCGTTGACAACACTGAATGTATGGCTGGGGTTTTTGCAAACCATCTAGTGTATTTTGATTCCTGACCTAGTTGCTGGAGAGAAACGAAATTGAGTGGAGGCACTAGGTGGTGCCAGCCTGGCTTATCACGATCTGCATGTTGGTTGAAATGTTAAGACATTGTATAATTTCTAATATTTTTGTAATAATTTTATTGACTATTTTGTTCCAATATTGCTGGTGCAGTTGGATGTTGAAGAGAAAAAGAAAATGGGCTACATTCCAAATAGGCTACTTATAGATCCCTTCTATTGCTGGTTCAGTTACAGTTTTTCATAGTTTAAAACGTGAGTAATACCAACAATAAAATATCCTCATTATTGTTCAATAATAGTCAAATACACCTTTATTTTGTGATTTACAAATAAATAAAAAAGGTTTGTGACTTTTAAAATATGGGTCCCCAGAAAAAAAGTCTGGGAAACACTGATCTATATGAATCGTATCATCTGCATGCTCTGCCTGTGACTATGTATGACTGCATTGTCCCTGTCAAATAAATACATGAATTTATAGGTTAAAAAGTAAAGGTGGGTAAGGTGACCAAGATGTGTACTTCAAAACAATATTACTCGTGTAAATGGTAAATGGGCTCTTTTTTATATTGTGCTTTTCCACCTTCGAGGCACTCAAAAGCATTTTACATCAAGCAACCACTCACCCATTCACCCGCACACTCATACACTTGTGTAAACTGACACTGGAGGTTTCTTCATTGCTAAATAATTCCATCATATATTTGATTTCTGTATGTATGTATATAAAACGTAGAAAGTAGTCAAAATGAAGAAAAAAAAAAAACACTGAATGAGACTTTTGACTGGCAGTGTGCATCTTCTGTCATATTTTGAAGTGGATCAAAGTTTCAAATCTATCTTCTGTGTAAACCCAGAATTTCCTACCTCTCCACTCTCTGACGTCATGAAAAAGACTAGTGATACGCTACAGGATGGTCCTATAAGTCAAGTTGTTTTATGTTGTCCTGCATGTGTTTTCAAACCATACTAGACACAAGATTGACTCCTCTCATGAATCAGACGGGTGAGTTTGGGGCTAAGACGTGAACAGTAGAGACACAGAGAGGAGCTAACACACAGACCGATTGCTTACAGATGTGTTCAGTACTTTGCAAGGGTCCAGGGTAGTCGGATGCTTTTGAGTTTTAATCTTTATGAATTTATTTGCAGGTGAGCTATCTGTCTTGGCCACGTCTTATTTCTGTTCAGTTGCCTCCTTGATTCCTTAGCTGTAAACCCTCCCCACTTTGGAAAAGAGACCAAATAAAAGAGAAGAAGTTCATTTCTCAGTAGATTTGACTGACAGTTGAGGAATAAAGGAGTCAGTGAAATAACTGAACAGATATGGGTCTTGTCTCAATACAAGTTTTATAAAATGTTACTAAAAAACTGCAGAAAATAACTCAAAATCATTCCATCTTTGTTGGTTGTAGTGTTGTTACGATACAAAAATTTCTAACTCACTTTCACGGTAAGGAAATCATCTTTTGAAATAGTCCTGTACAGTCAATTCCTTGTCTTCATGCTATATAACACATGTATACAATAATGCCATTTTGAACACAAAATGCGAACCTGAATTAAATTGTTTTTCACTGCAGTCTGCATAATCTCTGAGTTCTGGCTAAGCATTGCAGGCAATTCATTGGTGACTGGGACTCTACTCAGCAATTCCTATTACATAAATGAAACTAGTGAAAATGACATGGCTAGAAACTCTTACAAATTTAAAAATGTACTCCAGAAAGTGGATATACCAAAATTGCCTTGGGGAGTTTTTTATAGTATGGATTAGTGTATTGTTTTGTTTTTTTATTTGACACTTCCAGTTTGTATTACCCAAACTTTTCGTGGTCTTTCGTAGCCCACATGAGCTCTGTAAAAGCAGCAGGGGGTGGATATCTGCAGGTGTGTGTGTGTGTCAGGGCTCCTTATGTTCCTGTGAAATGGAGGTGCAACTGATTTCATTGGATTTTGAAAGACAAGGTTTAAACCCGAGACTCCGCCGTGTCACGCACGGCACGCCTTTCACTGCTCCATAAATCACATGTTATTCCACAGACAGGAGCTGCACCACTGGACCTGTATTCACATATACTTTAGTGTGCCAGATAAAAGATTACAGTCTATTGTATGGAATCTATAATAACTAATAAGTACAGGAATAGAAACTATAGGATGTTAAGGGTTAAGTTAAAGGGCCAATATTATTATTTATTTTAGATATTATATTACTTTTTTCTGATCTGTTTTATAATGTTGCCTGGAGTTGTATTTGCTGTTGTGATGTCATATGGTAATATGTATGTCACTGTGTTTTTAAACTCCTTACACCTTTACGAGAACCATTTGGATAATTTCAGCCCTGGAAATGCCAGTCTTTCCTGAATAGGGTAAATGTTAACTTGAAAACTACCCCTACGTATATGCAATCACAAAGTGGAACAGCATTTAACATAATAATATAGGACCTTTAAGATGTGTTGCTAATCAAAGAGCCAAGCCAGGCAGTCCTTGGTGTGAAAGGTTTGGGAATCATTGCCTTAGAATATTTAGACTCTAGCTGTAATCTAAACTCTAATTTCTAATTTGAATAATCTGATATTAGTATATTTTAATATCTTCTTTTAAAGGTGCACTGTGTAATTTTTCTTGTATAGGGTCCAACACCAGCTTCTCTCTATGGAGATATTGCCTGGAATGTTCCACAGTATGGTATTACACTTATTCATCTCAATGGAGACTGCAGGTGACACAATAGAGCCAATTACATGTCAGATCTTTAGAGAGGCAAGCCCACTCACAGTAAGAAGGCTTTTTTAAGTAAAAAAAAAACAAAACATGTTATTGATTAAATGCAAGATGGATGCGTTTAATGCTGTACCGGGACAGTCCAGACAAAGCATCAACATCTCCATGTAGATAAGCAGATGGCAACTCCTCCACCAGAAAAGTTACACAGTGAACTTTTAAATTTCTTCTCGCCACTCGCCCGGGTCAGGTCTAAACCATCTTGCCAGGTGCTGTTAAGTGAATCCGCGCCCTGACATTTTAATGAGCCCTCATTTGGCGCTCAGATAAACCTCTTTGTTGTTTGGATCTTTGTAATTACTGCTGCTCTGTCCAGCTCAGTCACTGTGGACACTGTCTGCAGCATTACCAGCACAAAGCCCCAGCCTCTCCCCGGACACTTCGGCCCCACTTGAGATAAAGAGGTGAAAGCAGAGCCTGTCCTGCTGTGAATCGCCCCTGTCACATGGGACAGGCCCATACAGGAGTGCTGGCTTTGGGGCTGGGAAGCAAGGGACACTGCTTATCATGGCGGCAGTGAGGGGACAGGGCTGTTTACAGGGGTTTGAAGAGGACAGACAGACTATGTGCTTGGTAGATGAAATAAAAGTTCATACTCAGTCTAAGATAAGATTGAGAGAGCATGCTTTTTTCTGAATTAACTTGCTACAACCTGCTATATCATTCATCTTCTTCATAATATTACCTATGAAGCAATATATTTCATTACAACAGTGATAATAAAAAATCTATGCTTTAGACAAAAGAATGTAACTGTCAACACACAATCATTACCACATTATCTTATACTAGTTCTGAAAATGATCTATCTATCTAGACTACTCATATTTAACCTTGACTATTCTCTTTCAAGGTGAAATTTGTAAATAATGTAAAATGTGATTTTTTCAGTATTGATACTGAGATTTGGTTACAATACTAGAGATACTAGAGGCAGAGGACACTTCTACCAGGACATTAAAGTGTACCTTAATCATAACTATTAGCTGACTGGTATCTAGGTATATTTTTTTTTCACAAAAATAAAAGCATTGTGGATTTCCAAATACTGGGTAACCTTGTTCACCCTGGATTTGGCATTGGATGTTGTTCCCTGATTACAAAATGAGAAAAGTTTGGAATTGTATTTGGAGGACTGGGTGCCCCTCAGCTACAGAGCGCTGTATAAACATGTGAAAATGTGTGTACTGGGACACAACAGCAGGACATTTCTCCAAAGGAATTTTGGGACTTTTTCTGTTTTCCCTAGTTCTGATTAAACTATTAAACACAAAAAACACAAAACTAATTACCAACTTGGTTACATGCAAATACTCATATTCATGGGTTTCATCTTCCTGTGATAGGCAACATTTTGAGGACTTTTCACTATTAAAAGAATAAAATAACACGAACAAAGAACAAATGGTTTATTAAGAATGATTCAAAGGTTATAACTATTCTTATGTAAAACCTTAACTCCTTAATGAAGTAGTTACTAAGTAGTTAATAAACCTGAATCATTCTTAATGAAGGTCTTATATTATAGAAAGTTGACTTTTGTGAGTTTTAAGACATGTTAGAATATTGTTACCTCATCCAAAACATACCTGGAGTCGTGTGTTGTTTCATTCACACATATCTGAGTAATCCATTGTTATTACTGTTTACATCTCCAAAACTCAAAATGCTCTATTCCACCTTGTGATGTCATGAAGCAATAGTTTTCAAGTTAACAGCAACCTTTTCCCTTTTTTTACATGGGCAATCCCAGGGCTGAAATTTTCCAAATGATTCTAATGAAGATGTATGTAGTTTAAAAACTCTGTGGAGCAAGTCCTCTGTTACCACATGACATCACAAGGTGGAACAGAGTGTTTCCATTTGATAGAAGAACTCAGGCTAAGGACTTGTGTGTTAAACATGTGTGCATGAAACAAAACACAACTCCAGGTATGTTTGTGAAGAGAAAACAACATTATAACATGGATCGGAAAATAGGTTAATATAGCCCCTTTAACCTATTTGTTCATTAAGTGTTTCTTCATGCTTTATTAAGGATAGTGTAGTTAATATAAAGTAACTGTCCTACTTTTCCATCATTCTTCACCCTATATGGATAGAAACCCTGTCCCTCTCCTATAGCTGGCAGTGGCAGTTGTGTGTTTACATGTGTGTTGTGAGTGGCTCTGATGTCATCTTCATTAAGCACAAGTGTGAGTGGAGTAATGCTCTTGGCTCAGACACACAGGCCCTAACTGGAGCTACAGCCCTAACCCAGCCTCATAATGTCCCCATTCATCCCTATGGAGTGACAGAGATGCGCTGGATACACAAACCAGGGCCCTTAATTCTGAACAGTTTGTAAATAACCACTGTCAAAAATAATTAGTGTGTGTTTTATGAGCCAGACCTGAATTGTGTCAATAACTATAAATCATAATAAAATACTGCTTTTGTGAAGTTTTTGCATGTTACTCCAAACCAGATGTTTGTATTTATTCAAATGTGTTTACCTAAATCGTTAAGTAATTAGCATTTTGCAGACAACACCGTCAACTGTGTAGTGATTTGTTTGTTTTTTTACAGGCTACTACAGCGTGTTCTAGGCATGGATAGCTTCAGTGTACATCGCATCTTGTTTTGCTAATGTGTACACGGGCTCTTTTGCCTTCATAGTGGAGTTAAGTGGATCTGGAATTTCCCCCATTTAAACCTCCTCTTGCCAAATTTATTCTACAGGACAAGTCATAAATATTTCACAAAATTAGTGTTGACTTGTGCTGTGCTTTTCTTTCACTGGCTGCAATGTATTTTATTTGGATTAAAAATGTCCATGTTGGCAGTGACACTTTATCTATGATTGATTAAGTCTGTCCAAATGCATCAAGATATAGTTTATTTCAATTTGTCAAGTTGTCACAGACTGGACTATTTATTTATGAAGAAGGGGCTTGAGGGTTGAGATGGGCATGCAAAAATATTGACAGGTCTATCTAACATTTCTTCAAAAACTAAGTTTTCAATTTTTTCAATCAAATTTCAAAAAAGATTTTAAATATATTGTTTATATTTTAATCTATCTGAACATATATTTATTTTTAGATCTGTTCAAACTGGGTTAGAGCAAGGAAAAAGTCTTCAAAAGAAAATGCACTGGTATCACCCATTGAAACTAGTAAACCTATTAATTATTTATGTCTGTCACATTCACCGATTTATCTACAAACGGTTATTCAAAATGATCAGTGATGCAACCTTCATGAACAAGTGGGCTCTTTTGAACGGTGTCTTACTGTGAACAGCTGGAACCAGATTATTTTTTTTTAAAGAATCAAATATTTTTCTTTTAAATTTTTATAGAGATAAACGCTGAAATAACATAAGAATCAGTATAGAAGTAGAGCATGCACCATGAGCTTTGTGCACAAAAAATATTGCAATATATATTTTTTAAGTTGTAGTGCAATGTTTTACTTAGATTTTCATAGTTTCATAGGGAAAACACACCCACACTGTCAGTTTGAACCAATTTAAATCATTCTTAGCCTTGGTCATTTCTCTCTGTGATTTAGTTTGTTGTTAAAATAAGTTCTCCCATTGGTTTCTGTCATAGAAATACATTAAAAGAGCCAATCTTTTTAACGACTCTTTGAAGTGAACCGATCCAAAAGATCTCAAAAAGGAGCCGAAAGTGTCATCACTAAAAATTAGGATGAGAAAACTAAAGAATAATCAAATACTTATGTTTGGGCTTTGGACAATACCATTTACTCACAGAGAACAACTGTTAGTAACTGGCAGCACCATTTTACCCTCACTTTGTTTGACTAGAACACGTTATATTCATTAATTCCCACATGTATTTGTTGCCCGATGGCCCAAACTCTATAAACACATTGTCTTGTTTTCTTTTGCCAGTGTATTAGAGTGTGTCCTTTCTCACAGCTGTGCTCCACGTTGCCTTTAAGGGCCTGACTTCCTCACAAAAGCACGTACCGTTAACTGTAAATATGTCCAACTGCACCACTGTGACCATCCTGCACATGATAAGATTTAAAACCTGGCAACGTAAGGCCGACTTAAAGAGATCCAGCCGCTCATACCTGCACTGCTCCCCCGTCCATCTTAGTCAGGGCAGAATGGTGCCATATGTGGAGTACTGGTTTGTTCATCTCTTTTCATTATATGCTACATACTTCAGCCAGTGGTCACATAAAGAGCTGAATAAAGCTGTCAAGACAACGCAGATAGTAGCTCTAACTGCAAGCCACACTGTTTACACAGATGAGGTGAGTGGTGTCAATTTAAGGTGATTTACAGACAAGATATAATCTAATCTATAGAGTATGCATGATAATATACTATTTTATACTTTTACAGTCATGGTAAACAACAATATATTTCCAAAACGTTAACTGACTTTTTGTTCAAGTACTGTTCAGGTACTTAAGTATGCATTTTTGATATCTGTACTTTACTTAAGTAGATTTTAAAGTGGACATTTTACTTTTACTTCACTACATTTGAGAGCAGGTATCTGTACTTTCATCATTTCAACATTTTAATGGGACTTAAAAGTAAAACAATCAAACTAAAATATGCAAATAAAAACAGCTAGGAAAAATACTAACAATTTTCATTTCTGTTGGAACTAATCTTTATCATTTGAATCTTTATTAGAGCTCAAAATCTGTGCAAAATACTAAACTTTTTTTTTTTACTCTTTAAGTAAATTTTTAACTTTAATACTTTATTTAAGCCAATGATATGTGATCGTTTTCCTTTAACTTGAGCATTTTTTGGCTTTTATATCTGTATTTTTTACTATAAATTCCAACATTGCTGTTCAAAGTGGAATTTCACAGTAGCTTAGTTTAGTTTATTTATTTATTTACTATGGACAGTGCACAAAACTTTGTACTATCTAATAGGTTTAGATAGCTTTATAGTAAAATTGCTGGGCAGGTTGACTAATACTGTTTTACTAGTATTGTTTGTATCTGTCGCTGTGTAGTTTCCAAAGTGCTGCACAGAGACAGATATAACCAAGTGTGTTATACAAATAAAGTGGATTGAAATAGTAAGTACAGAGGAGTAGGCAAGGACAGTGGGTAGGGGAAAAAATAAATAGTCTGAAATACAGGACAATACATTATAACCACGATAACATTGTAACATTTTATAAAAGTCGATTTTGCATAATTGTCCCCTTTATTACAAACTCACATTGGTCATACCAGCAAATTTATCAGGGAAAAATATATAGGCTGTATAAGGTCAAACTCATATTCAGCTGATACAAGTACTGGCACAATATTGTAACTAAAGGAGTCAATTTTGCATCATTTGGTGAACTAACAGCAAATGCACTTTAATTTTTTCCCCCTTTTAATTCCAATTATTAGCTTACATTATACATTATTCATGGGTTTCAGTTTTCTATTTATATGCAACATTTTGACCATTAAAAAGATTTTGTTTTAAATTGTCATTTGTTATGGCAATGGTCTTAAATTCTCATCATTGTGAATGCCATGGATATGAAGCCAGGTGGGTGAAGGTGAGATTCCATAAGTTAGAGTAGCCTCCTCTCTGCTCGTCCAATACCGGCTCCTGTTTACCCTGGCACCATCACCCTGACCAGGCCTGAGAGCTGTGACGTTATGCCCAAAGAACCAGCCACGGCCGCTCTGTGCCAACGCCAGTCTAAACACATGACCTCACACACAAGTGGAGCTGAACCCTCAACCACAACTGCACCAATGGGACTAATACTAACACATAAAAATACACAGAAGCAATGCACAGCTAGATAATATTAATAATAATAATACTTTTATAGAGTCTAGATGCTACATAACAGTATCTCAAATTACTACATCTTAAGACAAATGTGTAGATCTAGAGAGAAGAAAAAAGTAGTACCTCGTTTTTATGAGGTCTGTGTAAACGGCTCATAACACACCATTACACGTAATATTTTCTCAGTTGCTTATAACAGCCAGTAAATCTGTCTGAACCTGGGTTTCTACAATTTATTACGTCTAATCAAGCAAAAACTGCCCAGTGCCACCACATATAAGAAATGGCCTCTATTCAAAGACAATATTTATTTTTTAAACTAACACTTATTATTGATGACATGGTGACCTATACCTCAAATTATATTATTATAGGTTTTGCATTATGGGTACTTGATTGGGGCAGGCTAAAACAAGGAAAGCAAATTAATAAAGTGCCTTACTGAATAGATTTGTCCCTTGCCGTGTCCCCTGGTTTCCATTACCTGCAAAACAGATAATCATACTTAATCTTTAACATAAAATATACTAACTTAAAGGGCCCATATAACACTATTTTGAGATCTGTTATAATGTTGTTTTCTCGTCAAAAACATACACTACTGGTCAAAAGTTTTAGAACACCACACTTTTTCCAGTTTTTTACTGTTTATTGTTTACTGTTTATTAAATGTGTGGCACTTGTAGGTCGCTTGGCTTTCACTCTTCTGTCCAGTTCATCCCAAACCAGCTCGATGGTGTTTAAGTCTGGAGATTGTGCTGGACACTCCATGTTTTCAAGTTTACCATCTTGTCCTTTTCTCCTGAGGTAGTGTTGGCAGAGCTTGGACTTGTGTTTTGTATCTTTTATCCTTTTTTTAACCTCTGACTCTTCAGTATTTACTTTTGTACCATTTCAAGCTAATTATTGGACTTGCACGACTTGAACTGCAATAAATAACTGGAAAAATGTGGGTGTTCTAAAACTTTTGATCGGTAGTGTACCTGGAGTTGTGTTTTTCTTATGTTATGTTTTGTTATGTTTAGCACACAATTTAGGCTAAGTTCTTCTCTTAAGCAGAAAACATGTAGATGTCATGTGGCAATACAGGAAGTGCTCCATTGTGTTAAACTAAATACATCTTCACTAGAATCATTTGGATAGTTTCAGCCCTGGAATTGTCAGTCTCTACTGAACTAAAGGTAAAAAGTAGCTATAAAGATTTTTGATTCTAACCTGAAGTGTCAATTTTGCATAATACTGGACTTTTATAGGTGCATTATTTAACTTTTCTGGTGAGGAACATGTCACCTGCTTATCTCTAAGGAGTTGCTATTGCTATGCCTGAAATGTTCCACTGTAAGACATTCTACACAGGTTTTATTTCACTGTATCTGTTTTTATTGCTAAAGAATCACTATGTATTCTTACTGTGTGCAGAGTCACCTCTCTACAGATCTGCATCATCTGCTTGTCTCAATGGAGATTGATACGTTTAATGCCATACTGTGTAAATTTCCACACAAAGAAATTAAATCATCATGGAGACTCTTTCTCGCATAACTAATATTCATTGCATTTGTCTTTGTCTGTCCCTGCAATGATTTTGGTGAGACAAATTAGCATGACCCCAGCTGGCCTCTGATTCACACTGCCGTAGTGACCTTTGCTAACCCCTCTGCACTCTAAATCCTACCCCCTTGTCTCCTTGTCTCCTTTCCTAGCTCCTTACCATCTTTGCCGACGCCCAGGCAGCCCTTCAGCTCTTGCAGCGAAATGGACCGGTCCTTGTTCAGATCACAGTAGTCGGTGAACTTTCGTGCACATTTTTTGGGTTTGGCTTTCTTCTTCAGGTATCTCTTAAAAGGTTTCAGCTCCTTCTTGTTGATCTCATGGCTGCCATTTAGGTCCAGCTGAGCAAAGTACCAGTGCACCACACGTTCCTCCAGAGTGTGGTTCGGGTCAGGCTCAACAAACCTGGGACCAAAAGTTAGCTAGAATTATTCAATAAACAAACGAAGAGGGATTTTTTTTTCTCCTTCCTTGATAAGACAAACAAAATGACCACAGACAAGTGAATTTAATAGCAATTGCTGAATTGTTCATCTATGTCTGTCCCTATTCAAATAAACAATAAATAAACAAACACATAAATTCAACAGGGCTGTTTGAAAAAACAAATAAAATGATTGGAGTCATTATTTACATCTTATGAAACATTTGTGACCTAATAGAAGAAAGGGAGACGTACTGATACTTTGCAGCTGATGGCATCAACATTCCCTGGGGATATGAAGCTAACTGAAAGCACTGCTCTGTTAGAAGCTCTGATACACAAGTTAAACTTAATCTGAGTTTCATTTTTAAAACAATCGGACCAGAAAGAACTGATTTGGTTGGATCTAACAGCTGAGATGATTGCTGAACATTCCACCAATCGAGATACATGTAGAAGACCCTGAGCATGCTGTCACTCCAAAGTATGAATAATTACCTAATGTCTAAATCATTTACACTTTTTTGTAATTGAATGGAGCAATAATTTTAATGATGACAGATTTTTTTTTTATTATGCAGCTACAACCTTATCTTGGAATTTGACATATAATAGCCAAAAATAGGCATGCTCTTTAGTAGGGTTTAACCAAACTTTGGAGACCAGAACTCACAAAATGACAATGCAACCAACTCAGACCGCCATTATGGAATAAAATTAATGATGGTATTAAACTGAAGCTGAAAAACTGGTTAAATCAGGTTTCATGTTTTTTTCATTTGAATCATTACTTGGGTGATATGACCTATTTTCACTAAAATATAGTGTTTACAGTATAAAACAACTAAATACATGATGTCTTGAAATAATTTTGTAAACTCCCACTGAGTAGTACTGTTCTAATGTGTAACATGTACTTACCTCCCACCACTAGAGGGGGCTGGTGAGTTTATAGCTTGCACCATGTCTGTTGTGAGGGCATCTAACAGGCTTGTAATGAATTCCACTTTCTTCCCTTCTGGGCAGCCTGAAGACAAAACAGCACAGTTACATTCTGCAACTAATCTGAGCCATTAAAGCTTATAGACCTGCACACACATGGGCCGGTGCGGTAGTAAAAGTCCTATATCCGCCGTATAGCAGTATAACAGGTGAATCAGATAGTGTAAGCAGAGGAAGTACATTGTTTGGTTGTTTTGTAAGGTTTCTTTGGTGAGGCCCATGGAGTAAAGTGGAGCTGAAAGTGTGGAGCAGCGAGCAGACCTGTTAAACTTTATGACATGATTCAGAACACCTTGGGTAGCTCACGGTAATTGTCCAGATGTATGGTCTTTAATAGCATGTTCAAACCGAGCAAATTTTTCCCCCCTAATTGTGTCTCTAAAAAGTGCACTTCAAACGCAGCTGTGAAGTTAAAGACGCACTATGTAACTTCTAAGGTGGAGGGATCGCTACTTGATTTTCTCCATGGAGATGTTATTTGTTTGCACAGAATGTTCCACAGTAAACATATCTCCCTTGCGTTTATTCAGTTACAGGTGTTTTATAGCTCAGAAATACTTTGAAAAACATGAATTCTTACTATGTGCAGGCTTGCTTTTTTTATAGAGCTGACCATTAACTTGTCTCATTGTGATAAACAACTGTTCTGCTGGACGGTCTGTGATCTGATTTTTTCCATGAAGATTTGATTGCTTTGCCTCACATGTTCCACAGTATAGCATTAAACCTCTATCTATCCTGCATTTATTCAATTACAGGTGTTTTTATTGCTTACAAAAACATGAGCACATGCAGGGTCACCTCTTCACAGATCTGACGTGGAACTTGGCATGGTGGTGTCACTTTTTCGTCTCCATGGAGATAGATATGTTTAATGCAATACTATGTAGCATTCTGGACAAAGCAACAACAGGAGACAAGGAGGTAGCGAATCCTCCACCAGAAAATTTATACTGTGCACCTTTAACTCATTTTTGTCCCCCCTCCTCCTCCCTCCTCTATCCCTCCATTTTGGTTCACGTTGATAGCTGGTACACATGAGGTGGTCTAGTGCCCTACTAGTCCAGTTGACTTCATTTAGTATGTCCAACACAACAGTGTTTTAATCCAAGTGTTAAATTGGGGAGTTATGTGGAACACAGTGTCATACTGAAGAAATTAATGTTGTGAAGTGTTAAAAGCAGTGCACACTGGACCAAAACTACATCCTTAAAGGTGCAGTGTGTAACCTTTCTAGTGGAGGGTCCATCACCAGCTTCTCTCCATGGAAATGTTGCCTGAAATGTTCCACAGTATGGCAGAGACAGAAGACAATGCCATAGGGCTTAAGTTACATGAATTACCAATGCATGTTTTCAAAGCAATAAAAATCCATGTTGTTGAATAAATGCAAGATGGATACGTTTAATGCCATACCAGACAAAGCAACAACATATCCATGAAGACAAGCAGATGGCATACCCTTAACCAGAAAAGATGCACAGTTCACCTTTAAAGTTGTTTGAGTTTAAATAAATGTAGTGATTTACTTTCTCGTCATATTACATTAACATTCGATTCCCTTATCTTTCTATTAGGTATGTTAAGATTATTTGGTTAATCAATAATGATTATTATTCAGGTCATCAAGTACAAAAAGAGGCAAAATTTCAATTCAATGTTGTTTATTGTGAATAAACAGTAAATTGTTATGTATCATCACAATTAGGGATGGGACCAGATTTCATACCACAAGATCTCACGAGACAAAACAAAATTGTGCACGCATGAGAAAAATGATCTTGTAGGGGATTCCCCCCCCTCCCCCCCTCCCCCTTTGTTTACATTTGGATTGAACATAAAATGGTTAAGTAAATTTTTGGTCCAAAAAGCAGTGCTACAGTAACAGTAAAAAAAATATGCAATAAAGTAAATACAAAATTGTGATGCCTCAGTCTCATGTCTTATACATATTTCAGGGCATTGCTAAAAAAAAAAGATGGACATTTTTGGACATGCATGACTCTCCAAAAATTGCTGTTTGCAGATTTAGAAATTCTTTGCTTTTATTAGCTCAATTGGAAAACTTGGCTGCTGGCTGCCATCGTGACTCACTTATATTTAGGCAATAATTATTTTACAAGCTGTTTCTAATTTGAACAAATTGGATTTCATCTAAGCAATCTTGGCCGCAGAAAAGCAAATAAACTTTGTCCTTTAACATCTCATATCCAAAGATTAAGTTTTGGACATATGCAGACTAGAGCAGTATAGAACAGGGATCTTCAGTTACATTTTCCAGGGGGGCAAATTTTCAAAGGGTGCTGGATGATGAAACCATACAAACATTCAATTCATTAACAAAAATGTACTGTGTAATTGAAAATATAATATAGTTAAATATATATAAACCATATAGCTATAATGTTGTGTCACATTACTAAAAACTTGACTAAGCCAATGCAAACCTGCAGTGACAACCAGAAACATTAACTATAGTGCAGATCACAGCAAATGTAGGACAACCAGGTTTAAACCAAGAGCATACCATTACAGAACCATTGCTTTCAGCTCCTCTTTCTGTAGTCCCCTTAGCCCCCCCTCACCCCCCTCAGCTCCCCTCCCTCTCCGCTCTCACACCTTTACTAAACCACAGCACATCTGCCTCTCAGTCAGGAGTCATGCTCCACTCTGTAAACTCACCAGATGGGAATTAAATAAGAGTTACAGCTTGGACCTGAACACAGCGGCAGCACCAGCAACAGAGCAACAACATGGACTCAACAAGACAGTGTTCAAAATCCACACATTCTGTTGTTTGATCACTTATTGTTTAAAGATGCTCTTTAGTATCACTTTATAATAACTTAATTTGCCATTATAAAGCATGAAGACTTAATTTGTAATGTATAGTTTATTAAGAATGATACTGGCTTGTAACTGTTTAAAGGGTTAGGAGTTAGGATTAGGGGAGTAATTGCATTACTAATCCTAAATCATACTTTTAAAACTTTTTTATTTTCTGTAAATATTATGAATTAAGTCTTTGTTCATGCTTTATTAAAGCTATAAAAAGTGTAGCTATAGTGTTTCCATGTTTTTCTGCTGGAGGGTCTGATACTTGCTTGACTCTATGGAAATGTTAGTATCTTACCTGAAATGTTCCAGAGTAAAGCATTGCATTTTGCAATTATTCATTTACAGATTTTACAGTGTTAGTTTTAAAATAAATACCTTAGAAAACACACCTCTCCACAGAGATAGTTCAATGCCATACCATCCAACATTCTTAAATCAATAACACCTCTATAGAGACACCAGAAAAGTTACATTGTACACATTTATGCATAATGACATGATTATATAATTATGATTTTAGATATTTAAAGCAGAAATACAGCCATCTCCAGCTCCAGATGCCTCCTCAAATAAAATCAAGAGTTTTACCTGTGATCTCTCTACCTGGGAAGGGGTCCTCTGTGTCTGTTATTCGAGAGCGAGCAGCATTGTCACATTCTGGAGTCCGGTATCTGTAACAATAACAAAATATCAATGTAATATAAATGTAGACATATCTGTTACAACAAAGTACAAAAATGTGATGTGAACCCTGCCAACAGAAAATAGCTTACTTTATTGTTTATGAATTTGATCATTAAACTTCCTGATAAAATACAAGTGATATATGGGCGTAGACAAACTGGCATGCTTATATTTATCCTGGCCACAGTCTAACAGTGAATAATGGATCTGAAGACTCTAGATTTTGATTCAAATCAACATGAAACTAAAATATCATTAGTTGTTTGTTTTGCTTTTTCCACTGTGTGATGTGTTGCCAAATTGTATTTCAAATGTGCATAATGTGATTTGAATGTGAAACATAGAAATTAAATACAGTCATAAAGTATCTCGGAAAAGGCTTATATCTGCATTGGGGTCACAATAGCCAATTATCTATTTATAAAAATAAGTATCTAAATAAATAACTAAATATGGGTAAGATAAGGTAAAATAAAAGCATATAGTTTGTAAAAAAAAATAACACACATAGGCAAAAATGTTTGTTCCTGTACCTCGATCCTGTATTTTTATTGTATTTGGGCAAGTTTTGCACTGTACTGTCTGCATATAATTATAAAACAATCAGAAAGTGTGTGTTAGCATGCTAGATGTCATTAGTATGCTAGTTCACGTTAACAAGCTAGTTCTTGTTAGCATTACAGTGATGGCAAAGTCTGCACTGGCCTCTGAAAGTTCTGAAAAGTGGTTATAAATTCATAACAGTGAAAATTTAGGAAAAACTTTGGACCACTGCAAACTGTTTAAAATGAACTAGTTCTGATTTTAATTTTTTTTTATGACAGTAAAACTCAGGCACAGCACCTTTAAGAATGTCAATAGAGTAATGAAGTTGTGAAATTTTGTATTTTATCTTCATATTTACATAAGACACAGAATCACCTTTCTAACAGCATATAAAAGCAGCTGGTGTTTGTGTTAAAGTTTACTCTGACCTGGTGGAGGTGCCTGGGATGGGTCTCCCTGTGTCCACCAGCACACACCAGCAGTAGCCCGTGGACTGGTGACACTGCACTGGTTTGTACAGACCCCCAGGCCCACAGTCTGGGATGAAGATGGCCTCTCGGGGGTTCAACCGAGACTCATCCAGAGCGCTCTGCCTCTCCTGGTCACAAGAGGGGACCTTCTCTACAACCACAGAGATAGAATATTAACATACCAATATGACCAAATTACTATAGGGCTACAATTATATTACATGAAATTGAGTCTTTTTCTGAACTTTAAGCCACGTTATAATGTTATAACTAACAATAACTAACTAACTATAACTCTGTCTATACCTCACAAGCTCAAAATGCTCTGTTCCACTTTGTGATGTCATGCAGACATAGTTCTCAAGTTAACTGCTACCTTTTGCCTTTAGTTCAATAGAGACTGACAATTCTAGAGCTGAAAGTAAAAGTGGATAGAGTTTAAAAGCACAGTGGAGCACTTCCTGTATTACTACATGACATCACAAGGTGGAACAGAGTGTTTTCTGTTTGAGAGGAAAGGACTAAATAATCCTATATATAACTAAAATATTATTTCAAATTGGTAACTTTTTGGGCAACGACAAAAGTTCCTTTTGAAAGTTGCTCTTGCTGCACTTTGTCCTGTTCTCTCATTATTTACATTCACATCCATTTGGTGCACGGCTCTCTCTTCAGCCCAGAACAACATCAGACTGTTACCATGGAGATGAAGTGTACCGACCAATCAGGAGCCATTCTTTACTTTAGGGTCAAGTGGATTACAATATAACGCAGAGAAAAGGGTCAATGTAAAGTTGAATACTGTCTTGAACGAGTTTAATGTGAAACATTCCTCCTGCTTGTCTCCATGGAAATTTTAAAGGCATAATCTATCTGAAGAATGTCATAGTGTATGTTAAGTGTAGTTTTAACTTTGATATGTCACCACCAGAAAGTTACACTGTGTTCCTTTAATCAAATCAAAATCCAATAATTTAATATGCAAGTTGTGACTTTGGATTATTGTATGTTTGTGTTGTTGGATATTTGTGCTTAAATATTCACAAAATCCATACTGAAATTATTAAAGAAAAACAGAAATAGACTTGTTTTACAGCACAGATTAAAGCTCAAATTAAAGTCTAACAAAGCCTTAGATAGAGCAGTGCTTACAGTTAGCATCAAACTCCCAGGGAATGTTGAGGACATCAGCTGCAAAGTATCGATCAAAACTTGCTGGCACTGATTTGACTTTAGGTTAGAAAATTAAAGTCTTTAGTTATCATTTAAGCAACAAAAACTAGCTATGATTGAGTGCAGTGTCATTCTCCAGTAGGCTTCCTTCGGTGTTTCTTAAGTCTTTGCCAAGTTTCTAATATCTGTATAATTTAACACTATTTAATATATTAAACTTATTCTAGTGTCAGGATTTGCAAAAGGAAATCATTTAGCTGCATTTAAATGTAAAAGGCCAGTGTGTATGAAACTTAATATATTAATACGCATACTTTCTCTCTGTCTCTATTTCGGTCCTATTTATTTTGAGTTGATTCTTTCCTCTTTAATTTAAATGACTGTTGTGTTTGGCAGAGGCTGAATGGACGGAAACTGAGGCTCTTTAAAACAAAACAAAAGGACTGAAGCCACACACAGAGTGGGCCAAGAATCACTGTAACAATTAGCTCATTGTTGTAGATGTCTCCTCGAGGCGCATTCATAATATAATAAAGATGACAATATGAGATTTGAACAGTAATGCAGATTCTGCAGCAGGCTCTGATTGGAAACTACAGTGGACATGATGATAGTTAGGTTATTGTTTGCTATAGATTTTTTTTTTAAATATATGTTTTTATTATTTATTTTAATATTTAGCAAAATTAAAATAGACCAAAAAGATAATAAAAAATAAAAATAGGCAAAAAAATAATATATAAAATAATACAGAAAATAAAAAATAAGTGTGTGTCTGAACCCTCTCTTCACACATTCAACACAAAATTTTAAGTTAATCAGTGTCATAGAAAATTCAACACAATTCTCAAATTTCTTCCATCAGACAAAAAGTAAAAAGCATTACATTTATCAGGCTCTAGTTTTCATTTGTAATGCGGATTTAAATTAAAGTCCCACAGTTCATTTTCATTATAAATTATCAGTTGTTTTCTCTAGAGATAGACTGATAATTCAGACTTTTTAGAGTATTGGCAAACTGCCTTAAATTTCCAGCACGGTTCAATACTATGTTTTGGTGACTTGCAGCCTGAAAACCCATAAAGCTTTATTTGAACACTTTAGTACAAATAGATACCTGTTGCAAAAATGCAACTACACAGCTCTCTTATGGGTTTGTGGTGAAAAAAGGCTCAGTAATTTAGCACAAAAATGCATATTGGCAGAACTTATCGGCCATCGACATGCCCATCGGCATTCAAAACAATCCATCTAGTTTGTCATGAGCAGAGCTGCATTCATGACTTTTGTAGGATTGTTATAAACTGTTTTCATTGTTTTTTTCTGTCTATAAACAAGTTTGGTGTTTTATGCCCACTCTGTTGCATGTGGTCAGTGTTTTGCCAATTTTCCTACTTTTTTTCCCATTTCCTTTGCTTTGCCCAAGCAATTTTGTTAGCAACAATCGCTCTCAGCTGTCGATAATCACTGCAATATTGTTTACACACCTTCTCTATGGTTAGAATTGTAGAAATGTTAGCAATTATAGCCTTGTTATATATGGATTGTGTATTCTAAAACACTAGAGATGTCCTACCATTCATATATACATAAATAAGTGTACGTAAAGGTGTATTGTGTAACTTTTCTAGTAGAGGGTCTGTCAAATGCTTTTCTCCATGGTTATTGCATTGTCTGGATTGTTAATAGTATTAATTCTTTCTATCTTCTTGGAGACCAAACCAGACCAAGTTACAGGTCAGGTCTATGGAGAGGCCATGTCATGCTAAGGAACATTCCAGGCAGAGCAATGATATATCCATAGAAACCAGCAGGTGACGGACCTTCAACCAAAAAGTTACATAGTGCACCTTTAACTGTGAGGAGTTGAAAATGATTTCTACAGGTGGTCACTAAACTAGGATTTACATGGAAAACAATTTTATAGACTTGAACGTTTTATATGGACTCAGCCTTGGCTGACTTTATCCCACTAAATCTTTTTTTGTGTTTGTTTTTCTTTTGTTTTTTCCACACCACAATAAAGTAAAGGTCGCATGTGAGTTTTTAGTGTTATAAATGAGCTTCATGACAATGTCGATCTCAACCTCTGAGCAACTTGACAAAAATCTGGCAACAAACATTTATTTTGAAAAATAGTTTAGCCATTTTTCTTCCTAAACAAACGCCGGCATCTCTTTAAATCACTCTTATGGCCCATACAAAGTGAATAAAGGATTGTGCAAACATGAGGCCGGTCTGTGAGGGCTTCTAGACAACAAGACAAAGAGACCTAGTTTGAATAATCAATGTCAGTGAAAAGTCATTATAGCCCTACTTTATTTAAAATGTTTAATTTTTTTTATATAACATTAATGAGTCTCGCAACTGCTGTACTAATAAATACTGTGGCACTGAAACTGAAAGGTTTACTAAATATCAAAAATCAGACATATGGCACAATGACCTCTAATGGGCAACAATGAAAACAGACTACATGTTATTTATTGGATGTATAGCTTTACATTCACCAGTGATGGGTCCCATGCTTGCCTCTCACCTTGTTTTCTGGCTGAGGAGCTGTTCTGCTTGTTCTCTTTATAGACCAGCTGTTTGATCCACAGAGTCGGAGCAGTGATCTCTGAAAGAAAAGAAAAGACACATCTTTAGCTGGCTCTTTTTATCACTGAAGTCTGAGATGCTTTGCCAACTCCAGTCTGTATCCACAAGCCAAAAACCTGCACTACAAATCAGACCAGGATCCAGTGTAACAGAGATATTTCTCAGTATCTGACACTGTGTTTTGACAATCAGGCTTTGCTTTAAAACCACAGACTTTAAGAGGATTGGGCACTGGAGTTATTCTTTCAGGTTTCAGTAGAGAGATTTTTCATTGAGACAAAATCATTACAATTACTGAAAAAAAGATATGGAGAAAATAATAATAAAAGAAATATATTTGGCCTTTTAGTATTCCGTAAACAATATAGAACAGCTTCTTGAGTAAATTAATAGTTTCCATGTTCTATGCATTGGCATTACCCTCAGGTATAATCTTCATCTGTAGAAATCTATGGTCGCTCAAAACAGGCGTTCATTGACTTACCCAAAACTGTATAAATAGACAGATATATTGTTTCACCGCTATATTGATTAGAAGATGTTTGCACCTTTTAGTGAATTGGCTACCAGCTTTAAATCTCCAATAGTGGCCGAAATTTAGTTTTGGTCAACCTGCTGCCTAAAGAATGTATAATGCTTTATTTGAACACTTAAACACAAAGAGGTAACTGCACAAAACGTGATTACACAACACTCTTATAGGTTTGTGCTAAAAACGACTGTGGATAAGTTTGTAGTAAATTTAAATAGATAATTATCAAAATCAGCCCTATTCCTAAAAATATCAACAAAGCTTATGGCCATTGTTTTTTTTCTGGATTGCAAACTTTGGTATCAGCATCGACCATAAAAAAAAACATATCCAAAAAAAAAAAAATAATAATAATAATAAATTGGGGCTGTAATTGAAATTTAAAAATTATAATGTGTATTTAATTTTTTATAACTGAAAGCATGCTCCAAATTAGATCAACTTCCTTCATGGATAAATAATACTATCATTTATCACTATAAAGTCAAAACCTTAAAACATTTTTTTGTAGTGACTGTTGCAAAGACACGTTTCAGACCATTTGACACTCTTCCATATAAATGACTAAACACTGACCAGAAATGTGATCGAGATTTGTTTGGGACTCACCGTCTCCCTCGGGGGGCACGTGGGTCTCCATGGTGGGGGTGGGCTTGGATCCGTCGTCTGGGTTGAGAGTGAGAAAGAAACGGAAGGAGACTACCATTATTGAGGTTAATACAATCTACTCTCCAGAATTGTTGAATGGTTGGGATTTGCACATGGCCCGGCCACAACACACAGGACAAAAACATGAACACGCACAAACACAAAAGTCTCATTCATATGTCCACACTTTACACACTTTACACACACTCACACAAATAACATTCAGCACAAACCACGCAAACATCACATCTGCTCTCATGCCTTCAAAAATCCACCAACACCCCATTAAAACTAAAAATATACTTAACTCCAGGAGGGAAACATTGCGCCTGAAGGATGGGTCAAATGCAGAGAATGAAGTGGCATTAATAAAGTATACTTTAATTGCTATGCCAACTCATCACTGTGAACCCCAGTTATATTAGTTCAAGGAAATATTACTGCCAAACTGAGAAACTGTTTACTGTGTGTTTTATGACTGTTAAGTTTTTTGTGTTAAATTTTAGATTGAAAAGCACTTTATAAAATTTGATTTCACTGGATAGATTGGATAAACACATTGACTGCTATAAAGTAATTATTAGACCAACATGAAGTATTGTATTTTTACCACTTGTTCATACTCCAGTTGCTCTAAATCTTGTTGGTGTACAAAGTGAAGACACAGTCCCTTTATAACATACTCACCAAAGTGGAGTTTTGAAGCATCTCCAACTTCCCTTAAGAAAACAGTCAAATCACATGCAAGCCACAAACAACATAGACAAACAGCATTGTCATCTACATGTTGCATACTTTATTTATATGATTTGTATATATAATTTATATAATTTATATTATATATTAACTGAGTTTGTCAAGGATTAATGGGAAAAACATGGGTTATACTGGGGTTCTATACTAAAACACATGTTAAATATAACGAAGGCTGAAACCGTTACATGTGATACATATTTGATACAAACTCAAACACAAGAAATCATGCACAAATCCTGCAGCAGATCTCATCTCACCTTTTCTGCCTGAGTTGACTGGACCTGGCGGCCTGTCTGTCACTGATCCTGGATAAAACACACAATAATGTTATAAAAGAAATTATCAATTGAAAAAAAAACAATAGCTGCTTTACATTCCAAAAAATATATATCTTGGCTTGATTAAATTGATAAATAATAATGTCAAATAATAAACAGAGCCTAATTAAAACAGCTGAGAAAAAAGTTATGATCTTCACCCATTAAATAAATACATTTTAGTCAAAACTCAAATCAGTATTCAAATTCAAGTGTTTTTTTGTTTGTTTGTTTGTTGGTTTGTTTGTTTGTATTTTTAAGGTCTTATATTACACAAAATTTGCTCTCGTGAGCTTTAATTCATGTTTTTGCCTGATGAAAACATACCTGGAATTGTGTTTTGTTTCATTCACACATTTGAGAAATCCTTCATTATTAGTCTCTCTAAATCTCCAAAAGTTCAAAATGCTCTGTTCAACCTTGTGATGTCATAAAGCAGAAGATTTCAATTTAACAGCTACTTTTTATTTTTTGCTCAGCAAAGATAGGCAATTCTACAGCTGAAAGCATCCAAATGATTTTAGTAAAGGTGTATGGAGTTTAAAAAAACAGCAGAGCACTTCCTGTATTACAAGGTGAAACATAGTGGGAGGGTTTTTTTTGAGAGAAGAACTAGAATCTAAATATGCAGGGTTTGTGTGTTAAACATGTGTGAATGAAACAAAGCACAACTCCAGGTCTGTTTCTGATGAGGAAATAATATTATAACATAGATCAGAAAATAGTGTAATATTGGCCCTTTAATAGAATCGAGATTTAATCGAAATTTTCTGCAGTGTCCTCCTTAAAAAATGTATCTGTTATAATGAAACACAGGTGCTGCAGTGGACCCCATTGACGTCAAGTGTGAGGGTGATTTCCCTGGTTTATTAGAGTTCGATGAGCACATTCTGTTAGTACTTAAGGTGGACACATACCAAAACACATTATCCCAACACTGACAAACCCGCCTAATCTGACCCATGTGTGAGCAAAACTGTTCTCTGCCCACTGGTACATGGAAGCAGCAGGGATTCGCGCAGGAAGTGAGGGAAAATGTGTGTTGTTGTTTTTTTAGATGCACTGTGTAACTTTTTCACTCTCAAACAGCTCTACCTTACATGTATTCAGTTACAGGTGGTTTTATAGCTCAAAAATACCTAGAAAAAAGGGCATTCTGATTGTGAGCAGGGTTGCTTCTCCACAGATCTGACCTGTAACTTGGTCTGGTTTAGTCTTCATAATGATAGAAAGATTTAATACTATACTGTGTAACATTCTAAACAAAGCAGTAACATCTCCATGGAGACAAGCATTTGACAGACCCTCCAATACAAATGTTACACAAGAGAGATGGAGATATTTTGCATGAACTAAAAAGCAAGCTACTACCTGATAATCCATGTCTCAGCATGAATTCCCATAAATTCAGTTTATAGTTTAATAGTTTATTGTTTAATAGTTTCCAGCAAATGAATGTGACAGGACTGATTTGAGTCTTAGTAAACTGAAAGTTAGAAAAATCAACACCACAAACCAGTCCCAGGTGAAGGGTAAAGGGAAACCAGTCCCAGGTAAACAGGTAAAGGGAAATCTACAGTAGCTTTCTTTTTTTTACTATTTTATAATTTGACCAGTAACTGCAAAAGTCAAAATTGCTCACTAACATCAACTATGGAGTGGATCAATAATGGAATCCATACCAAAAAATTAATAAATTATGTTACCTTTTTTATCTAAATATTAATGTTAATATTTAAAATAAAGTAAAACTTGTGTAATTATTTTACTTTGTATCAACATAAAACAACTGGGGAGAAAAAAATAGATTTTTGCCTGATGAAGGCCTAGTTGCCGAAATATTGCTTTACTGTGAATAAAGCTCACTTTTGGCAAGTTAGACAGAATGTAGGACTCTTCCTATTTTTGAGGGAAAAAAGATAAAATATTCATTAAGGGTCAACATTTCATTCTGGGAGTGTTTTAGAGAACTGGAATTGAAAATGTCTAAACTGAAAAGTGTGTTCAAATATTCTGTTAGACCAGGAATATGCGTGGAGTGAAATACTGCGCTGGAAAAGGATGAAGTGAATCTAAACTATGCGCAGCTATGCGGTGAATGAAAACTTGTACATCTGTTGAGGAGCAGAGGAGGGCATGCGACCACTTTCACCACTCTGCTCCAAATGTGCTCCATATGTAGCTCCAGTGACGCTGCAATCCAACTCTGGCCAAACGCCCCAGTATTATCTTCGCAGGAAAATGACTGTGATTATCATAAAGTGTTCCCATCCCGGACAGGCAGACAAGGGTTTTGGTGTGGGGCAGGAGGGGTAGGGGTGCAGGAGGGGGCAGGAGGGTATTAGCCTCCTGTCTGACCCCAAGCACCTGCTGTAGGCACATGAAGTACACATGTGCCCCAGTTCTGCCTTTACACACACACTCCTTTAATTGTATCTCAACGACCCCACTCACACTGCAGACTTCTCACGCTTTCACCGAACACATTTACTGAGGAATTTATGTTTTCTGTTCACATTTCGGTTAATGTTCAAATGTACATGCCACAATTATTGATCATAGTTAACTATTAAAACAATCATGATTACATTTTGATATATGTTATCTAGACAATTGCCAAGAGATGTTATTACAAAGAGAGAAACATTATTCAAAAATCTAAATCTGATTCACTTTTAAGAAGCCTTCAGGCACCATATTTCAACCTTCATTTGGTTAAAAAAGCATGGCGGATGTTGCAGCCCATACGCATTAACTTCAAACAATACACCACATTAAAATTAGGGCAAGACTGGATCTAAACCTGGACTAAACCAAGACTAAGCCAGGAGTTGAACAGTACCAAACCAAGTCTACAAACCAAGATAAAGGATAAGTTTGAAAGCATGCTTAAATGTGTCCAATTGAAGTAGTAGTCAGTGGACAAAAGCTCCAGTCAACACCCATATAACACCAAGTCATTTGACTGATTTGTGGTGTATTTGCATATATTTTTAGCATATTATTACATATTTATGATATGGAATAGGCTTGTCTTGAGGGAGAGTTATATTTTTCTGATTTATCCTTATTTATCCTAGCCCAACTTAACCTCTAACCTCTCAATGATGCAGCTAAAATTCTGCACCTGTGATCGGAATGCAGCCTGTTTCATTTGTAGCTTTAGCTTGGCATGGATCAGATCTGTTCTGATTGCACTAAACCTAATTTTGAGGTATGGAACTAATGCAGGACAGATGCTACAAAATCCCAAAACTTGTAAAACTTTAAATGTAGGTAACTATAGTTAATTTTCCCAAATATTTTCCCAAATTTCCTAGATTTTCTGCATGAACACACTGATGTCTTGTTGCTATGGAACTAATGTGGGACAGATGCTACAAAATCCCAAAACTTGTAAAACTTTCAATTTGGTAGCTGCAGTGAATTTTTCCCAAATATTTTCCCAGATTCTCTACCTGAACACACTGGCATCTTACTGGTATAGACCTAATACAGAATAAATCCTATAAAAGGTACAGCAAAATCAGAATTTCAGTAACTATAGTGAATTTTCCCAAATATTTTCCCAAATTCTCAGATTTTCTTGTAACTCATAAAACTCAAACTCACTCATGTAGAGAAATTTCCTAAATATTTTTACATTCGCATTTCACAATTTAGGTAACTATGGTGAATTCTCCCAAATATTTTCCCTAATTCTCTGGATTTTCTACCTGAACACATTGACATCTTGTCAGTATGGCACTAATCCAGGACAGATGCTACATATTCCCAAAAGTAGTAAATGTACAGAAATTTCTCCCCAAAATTTCTCCCCAATTTTCCCTACAAAATTTCTCAAATTTCCCAGATTTTCTACTTAAACCTATTGCCGTCATGTTGGTATGCAGGACAGATGCTACAGAATCCCCAAAATTCCCAAATATTTTCCCAAATATTTTCCCCTCAAATTTCCCAGATGTTCTACCTGAGCACACTGGTATAAAATTAATGCAGGACAGATGCTATAAAACGTATAGCAAAACTCAACTACAGTGAATTTCCCAAATATTTCCCAGACTTTACCTGAACACACTGGCGTCTTGTTATGCACGGAGGAGCCACTCACTGGTTTCCCATCACTTGTGACGCACCAGCAGTATCCTGTCAGCGTATGGCACTGGACCTGGGACCAATAAAACATGAAACGCACAAATAAGATGCAGATAGATAATATTTCATTAGCCAGCGTTAAAACAACAAAACACAAGGAATCAAAGCCAAAAACTGCTAATGGGGAACAGCTATTGGACAGAATGCTCTTTGTCTCATGGGCTGGGAATGGGGAGGGGTATTAAGATGAAGGACCTGAGCAAAAGTCCCATCTTCGTTACATTCGGGGATAAACATGGCCTCCTGCGGTCTGCGAGCCTGCTCCAAAGCCTGGGTCCTCTCCATTCTGCATTTCGACTGCCCCCCATCTGTAACAAAACATGGGTCAGACAGGGAGAGGAAAATATACTGGTAACACTATAATAACTTAATTAGCCTTGAAGTACCAATGTCAGAGAGGATGACACATTTCACCAAATACAGTTAAGATTATTATATTTAAGATTTTACTAAACATTCTATATTATAATTTATATTTACAACAGGTATTATTCCACCAAATTAAGTAGAAATTAGAGAAAAATGAAAACCTGTCATATGCACTTAATAAAGCATGAAGAAAGATTTAATTCATAATGAACAAGTAGTTTATTAAGAAAGGTTCAGGCTTAGCAACTGTAACTAAGGGATTATGGTCAGGATTTAGGGTTGGGCCATATAAATTATAAGTTTTATAAGTTGTTACAAAGCCTGAATCTTTCTTAATTAACTATTTGTTCATTATGAATTATCTTTCTTCATGTTTTACTAGGCAGGAATAAGTGTAGTTATTATAAAGTGTAACCCATTATAAAAATGGATACCTTTTTACAATGCATTGTTTTACAGTTAGTTGTGTTGATAGTTATAGAGTGTGTACACATGTACATCAGTATCACGGTTATGATCAGGTTTTTTGAGTATCCCGGATTCGTCATGGTGCATGTATACGCAGTATCCCGGTTTCAGTATCCCGAATAAAGCAGAATCCCGGTTATGACAAACTGGGATATTGTAGCTTGTATATTCCAATAGTAACCAGGATACTGATGTGCATGTATACACACTCATATAGTTAAGTACACTGGAAATACACTTATCATTAAGTTGGTCTCTAATATATTCAATTAGATTTTACACCAACAACTCATACTCAGAAAAAAGAAAAATGTAAGCTTACTCTACAAAATCATCTTAAATTAGTTTGAAGGTGCATTATGTAACTTTTCTGGTGGAGGGTCCATCAAATGCTTTTCTCATGGAAATGTTAATGCTTGGTCTGGAATGTTTCACTTAATGGTGTTAAACCTTTCTATCCTCATGGAGCCCAAACCAGACGGGTCAGATCTGTGGAGAGTATCTAGGTATTTTTGAGCTATAAAATGACAGACCCCCCAGCCAAAAGGTTACACAGGGCACCTTTAAAATGAATTATACCGTGTTGTTTAAAACTTTTTTTTTTTAATTTGTGTAATAACACCAATAAATGGCTATTGACTCAAATTAATTATTAACAATTATTTATGAGTGTTTTTTCAATGGGTTTGAAGTGCCTTTATTTAAGTTAGTGCACCTCTCCAATCTTTATTAATAAAGCGTTAGATCTCTGATTTTTTCCTTTCACTTTTGAACTGATTGCAGTCTATTTTTACTTCGCTAATGGAATAAAACAGTATTTATATTGTGAAGTTACTGGTCTGTTACAATAACTAACTGACCCTTTTGTATGGATTCAAACAGAAGGCATGTCATCACAGTCAGCCTCTATAAGAGACTGTAAAAATAAAGATAGTTATTTTTGGCAGTGGGGCCTGTTTCTGTGTCCAACCTAATTTCATTAATCTGCTCCATCACTCAAGCCAACACTGACCACCATAATGTAAGCATACATCTCCACTGTACATATGAAAGAGTGTGGAGGGGACGAAAGGTTGAGTAATATGGGGCTATCAACGACTACTGTTTTCATTGCACAGAGCGGCTTTAGTTAAATACACAGAGACCCCAGGGAGCGCACCAGGACCACAGAACTGAGTCCTGCCAAAGACCTGCTCTGAATGGATACCACCTGATCAGAGCGGATTGGACTATGATGTCATCAAACTGTGACACGTTTAGATGTTTTTGTATTCATACCTCGTGCTAAATCTTCACCATCAATTAATCTGCTTGTGTGTCACTCTTTGATTTGAACTGTCTGGTAAATGAACAATTCTGTAAAGCCCTGGGAGGCGACTGCTGTTTTTGCTGTATTTTGAGCTATGAAAAATAAAATAGATTGAAAATGAAAATATTTTGAACCTTATTCAGAAAGCTGCCTCTTTGTTAAGGGCTGCCAATCTCAACAGTGAACAAATTATACACAGATTAAGAAGCCGTTTTCAAGACACAGAGAGAAAGGGTGCATTGTTGACTTATACAAATTCATCTACATTATATAATCTTTTAGCTGTGAGACTTTTTTCTAGTTATCTACTGAAATGGGATTCCTGATTAACTGAAAGTTTAATGTAAAGAAGGTTTTCAACGCTGGTCATCTGGACACTGTTACATCAAGACATTTCAGCTCCAGATGGTACTGGCTTGAGAGTTTAGGGCACATATTTACACTATTTTCTGATCTATGTTATTATAATGTTGTTTTCTCATCACAAACATGCCTGGAGTTGTGTTTTGTTGCATTCACACATGTTTAACACACAAACCCTGCATATTTAGAAAGAGTTCTTCTCTCAAACACTCTGTTCCACCTTGTGAGGTCATGTGGTAATATGGAAACACAAAGTGCTCCACTGTGTTTTAAACTCAACACACCTTCACTGGAATCACTTGGATAATTTCAGTTCAAATTGCTAATCTCTACTGAGCTAAAGGTAAAGGAGCTGCTAACTTGAAAACTACCACTGCATGACATCATAAGGTAGAACAGAGCATTTTGAGCTTTGGAGATGAAGACAGACTAATAATAAACAATTACTCAAGTGCATGAATGAAACAAAACACAACTCCAGGTATGTTTTTTGAGGAGGTAAAACCATTATAGCATGGCTTAAAGCTCACAAGAGTCAATTTTGTGTAATATAAGACCTTTATACTACACATTAACTGTGCCAACAACAACTAAACAACTAACATCAAAAGTAAAGGTGAGCTGAGCAGAAACAAATCATAGAATTTCTACTCAAAAGGGACTGGAAAAAACACAGCAGTGCTTTAAGGTTTGGTTGCTAAAGCTGCTGAGAAAAAACTGGCCCAGCATCCAACTCAAGACAGCTGACGAATCACCTCAGAATATAATTAAACCTAAATAGGCCATTCTAATAGGCCAAAGGGACAGTAGTGGAGCATATAAATGTATTTTAACAGCATACTAAATTACAGGTCATGAATCGCCTCACGTCATTGCTGGTGTTAGTATTAGTGAAATACATCATGCTATATTAGACTTCAGATGAACAGTCTGTCAAGAGCCCACGCTGACTTGGAAACAGGTCTGGAAATTGGAAAAGGAATGACATTAACACCATCTCGCTCACTTAAATATGTCACTTAGGTACACTCAAAAGCTTTTAACGTGAGTATCACAATTGAAAAGCATATATATGTTATTTCTTTGGGTGGATGGTTGTTGTTGTGTTATACTACAACATAATTCTTGAAAAAGTATATATTGATTTTTTTGAAGGTAGCTGTATACAATATGACTAGCAGCATTATGCTATTAAAAAAAATAAGTTTTTTAAAGGTGCATTGTGTAACTTTTCTGGTGGAGGGTCTGTTAAATACTTTTCTACACAGAGTACACATACAAGTCACAGGTCAGATCTGTGGAGAGGCCACTCCACTCACAGTCAGAATGCTTGTTTTTCTAGGCATTTTTGAGCTATAAACCTGTAATTAAATACATTTAAGGTAAATAATCAAATATCCATAGAAAGAAGAAGGGAGCAGAAAAGTTGCATAGTGCACTTTGAATTAGAGCCCGACCGATATGGATTTTGTTGTGGCCGATATGAAACCGATATAATGGGAGTTGGAGCTGCCGATATAATTGCCGATATATTTAGTGATGTAAAAATTCACTGTTAATCTTGAATTATAAAAAAAAAAAAAAACTTAGGTTTGGCTCTGGTGGGCAGAAACTGGGTTTATTTAGGCAATATTTATTGTTATTCTGCCTCTTTACATGATTTGTCATAGGACTAAAGCAGGTCTAAGGCAGGTCCAAAGCAGGACTAAACCAGAACTGAACCAGGACTGAAAAAGGACTAAACCAGGACTAAAACAGATCTAAACCATGTGTAAAACAGGACTAAACCAGAACTTAACCAGGACTAAGTGTCGGGACTCGGTCTCTATCTCTCTCCCTCTCTCGACCCCAAGATTAGTCCTGGTTTATTTATTTTATGCTGAATATATATATTTGCATATATTTTTGAAAGTTTCGTTTTGAGCCGCTGCCGCTGTCAAACTACCACGAGTCTGCACGCGGCGTGAAGAGAAAAAAAGTGAGAGAAAGAGAAAACACGGCTCCCAATATGGATCAGGCTCCTGTCGTTCGCTTCAAAGAGCCGGATCTAAGAGCCGCTTCGTTCGCGACCAACCATCACTACTAGCGAGTAAATAAACTAGCGCTATTAGCCTTTAGCGCGCCGCGGTAATTAATTATATGCGCAAAGTTCATCGTTCACACGTCTATTTACAGCTCATTTACATATCAATGCAGGTCCAGTAGCAAATATACGGCCAATATAGTCACTTTACAATAGACCAATAGAAAACAGACTGTTTATGTGCGGAAGCTACAGCAGCTAATCGCTAACATATCAGAACAAACCAAAACTAGCTTCAAAGTTGACATATTTCCAACACTCACCGCTCACATAAGCTCCTCAATGTCCTTTTAATCCAGACACAAACCGATTGCCCATAAAAAGAAAATAATCTCAGTGTTGAGCACGGCTGCGGGTGTAAACAAACACACGCGACTCTGGTGTGTTCAGGAACAGTACGGTCACACACAGACAAAAATGACTCCACAGATAAATACTGATGCAGAGCCACATATCTGGACATTTATCTGTCTGTAAATTGGCTTAAATGAACATAATGTAGAGAGTCTAAGCTTTATAATGAGGTATAACATGCCCATGTGAAATATCGGCCCCTATCAGCAAGTATATCGGCCGATAGCCGATATGGTTACTGTTGCTCATATTGTCCGATAATATCGGCCAACCGATATATCGGTCGGGCTCTACTTTGAATCAGGTAATAATAGCACAGTACACTATATAAATAAGGTTAGTTGATTTTAAACTGCGGTACACGTATGCTACTGGGGGCTGATCAGTAGTTCTTGTGAATTGTCCAGGCAACTTTGTCATGATTACTGTTAGAGACTACAGGTTTAGCCCTGGTTTAGTCCTGATATAGTCCTGTTATAGACCTGGCTTAGTTCTAGTATTCCTATAGGTCCTTGGTGTGAAAAGATGTATATTAATGAATTAAAAAGGACTTTTACCATAGTGATATAATACATATCTATTTAAAGGTGCACATGCGTAATATGTCTGGTGAAGGGTCCATTATCTGTCTGTTTCTATGGAGTTGTAATTGGTTTGTTTTTAATGTTCCACATTAAAATAATCTATCACTGTGGAAAAAAGCAACGGTGAGTTAATAAGAATGCATGTTTTTACAATATTTCTGGGCAATACAAAAAGGAAATATATACTAGGCCTACTACTATATGGATACATTTAATACCATTATGGGAAACATTCCAAAGCAATAACATCCCCATGGATACAAGATGGTGATACATGAGCAGAAAAGTTACACAATCCACCTTTAAGATATGTCTACAACTGCCTAGAGCCAAATATACAAATGAAAATACTTTTAAATGCTGATTATCACTGGCAAAGCACTCAGCCATGCCAGAGATACTTTACAGAATAGATATTATTGGAACAGTTGAGACCAGTCTGACTGTCTGAGTGAAATGTCAACACAATTTCAAATCTATTTATATTCAGCTCTGAGATGCTTTTGTTGCTGCAAAAATAGAAAATCCATCTTAATCTGTTTTTCAGACCTTGTCCCTGTTAATTTGCTTCTGGTCTGCTCATGCCATTAAAGCTAGCCTACCCTCACACATCCACACTTCAGACTGCGCCAGTGTTCTTTCCACTATTTCCATTTTAAATTTTACAAAAGATATTGTTATGATTTGCATATGATTGAGGACTCATATTACGCTATTTTCTGATCTGTTATAATGTTGTTTCCTCATCAAAAATATACCTGGAGTTCTGTTTTGTTCCATTCACACATGTTTAACACACACATCCTGCATATTTAGGCTTTCTTTAGGAGGTCTTTTCTCTAATAAAAAACACTCCTATTCCACCTTGTGATGTCATGTGTTAATACATGAAGTGTTCCCCTGTGTTTTTAAATTCCATACACATTCAACAGAATCACTGGGATAATATCAGCTCTCTACTTGCCCATCTCTACTGATCAAAAATTAAAGGTTAGGTAGTTGTTAACTTGAAATCTACTGATTTATGACATCACAAGTTGGAACAGAGCATTTTGAACTAAAGATGTAGACAGACTAATAATAAAGGTTTACTCAAACATGTGAGAATGGAATAAAACACAACTCCTGGTATGTTCCTGAGGAGGTAACAACATTTTAACAGTGCTTAAAGCTCACAAGACTACATTTTTCATAATATAGGTATGCTCTTTAAGCTATAATATTGTTTAATTAGAGTCCTGCATTTTATTGCTTAAAATTGCAGCTAACTCGGTGTTTAAAAGAATGGGTTAATAAGCCTGACATATGCAATTGTGCCCTTTGTTGATTGTGGTTTTGTTGCTAGCGTTTTGTCTTGTAATCCCATCAAATTCACACAGCCAAGTCTAAGCCAGAAGTTGTAAACAGAGATTTGACTAAAGCCTTATTTTGATCATTAAATGTGCAAAAACTATGAGCTTCGCCTGGCTCAGAGTTCCCTGGAACCGCTCAGTATTATGAAATAAAAACACGCATTACCTTACGAAAAACTAGGACTTAATCCAAAAATGTCTTTCTGTTTTCCAAATAGACAGTGCACCAAAAAGAGGAGGTGGTAAAGGGGGAAATGCCAAGCTCAACCTTGACTCCAGACCTATCAATCTCAGTGTTGTTGAGTGCCTGGCATCTCGAGACTCAGGAAGTCACTGGTGCAGGTCTGGTTAGGTTTACACGGAGACACAGAAGCGGAAAATTAAACACATCTTCTCATTCATTTCATCTCTGACCACTGTCCACCTTTAAAGGCCCCATATTATGCTGTTTTCTGATTGGTGACATAATCTTGTTTCCTCATCACAAACATACCTGGAGTTGTGTTTTGTTTCCTTCACACATTTAACTCACACAACTGGCATATTTAGACTGACTTTTTCTCTCAAACTGACAAAGCTGTGATGCCATCTGGTAATACGTGAAGCACTCCACTGTGTTTTTAAACTCCATACACATTTACTAGAAAGATTTGGATCATTTCAGCCCTGGAATGGCCAATCCTTAACTTGAAAACTAGAGATTCATGGCATCACAAAGTGAAACAGCAATGTGTGAATGAAACAAAACTCCGGGTCACAAGAATCCATTTTGTATAACAGAACCTTTTAATCCCTGCTATAAGGACTATACTCTCACATTTGAGGTTTTTACAAAAATAACTAAAGGGGTGAGTGCAACAAGTGGTACATGTAAGTTTTTGTTAGACAACTGTTGGTAATTATTTGTGAATTTAAAGGTGCACTATATAACATTTCAGATGAAGGGTCCACAAGAAGGTTGTCTCCATGGAGTTATCTCCATTGCTTTGAATGCTCCACTGTATGTATGAAGGCACCACAAGGTCAAGATGTAAGCCAGATCTGTGGAGAGGTGACCCCACTCACTATAAGGATGCATTTTTGCTAAGTTATTTTTAGTTCAATGAAAACACTTGTATTTGAATAAATGGAAGAAATATTATTTTAATGCCATACTCTGGAAGATTTTAGACAGAGCAATGAACATTTCCAAAGGGATAAACCAGAGGTGTACCTTCAACCAGAAAAGTTACATTGTGCACCCTAAAAATGCTTAAAAAAAACAAAAAACTATAACCTCATAATTTGTATTTTTTTTTATATGAAAATGTGTAAAGGGCAGTGTGAATTTACCTTTATAGTCAATATCTCTGACCACTGAAGCTGTGGTCGGAGCTACAGCTGGCCAGTTTTTACCTGGACAACAAAGACAGCATTTAAGTCTTTCTTATATGATTTTTGCTGTTGTGTCTAAACTCTAGCCCTGGGTCAATTTAACTTACTTCTACACCTCCCTCGATGAGACAGTGTGATGGTCTTGTCTTTACAGCGCGCTCTCTGCAGTTCACAGCTGTTCTCGTAGCTTCGTCCGTCTGAACCACACACGGGTTTGCCCTGAGTCCTGGAGCACAGCAGCCCACAGTGACTGTCCCGGTCCCCGATCAGCCACTGCAACCATACAACCACACAGCAAAGATTAGCAATGCTCAGTGCAGTAGACTGTTCCTTATAGTAGCGTGAGTAGTGAGGATTATTTGGCCTTTAGATTCTATTAGGCAAAACAGTGCAGTGAAATGCGAGTGAAATGAGTGGAATGGGGTGAAGAATGGGGGTCGACAAATCAAAGGAGCCGAGACGTTAAGCAACTTTAATTTTTTATTTTTATTTTTTCAGAATTTCAGAATTTTTGAATGTCAATATTGATATTATATGACACAGTATTTCCAATGTGTCCAAAAAGTTCAATGCCCTTATCCCAGAATGACAAAGTTTTTCCTTCATAAAGTGGAATTATAAAGTTGAAATTGTACATGAACAAACCTAACTTCCACTACAGTCTCTTGCTATAACTCACAGCCTATTTTCTTGTCCTCATCCTCAACCAGTCACCTTTTAAGCCTGCAATTTCAGCTATAATGTGTATTAAACCGCAGTAGCATCACTTAATCTATTAATAACTGCAACCACAAACCACGAGGATAGAGTAATACTTTGATTGCTTGCATTATAAAATTGAAAACTGTTAAAGTAAATTGCATAATGTCTTCTCACACAGACTAACAGTATCCCTTGTTTGTCTCTCCGACTCCTGGATTTCACTGTGAACAAAAGCTGTATTCACATTTTGCCAAACCAACACAAATTGGACGCGCGATTCTCTTGGCCCATTCTCTTCAGCCTCTGTCTCTCTTTGTTGAGGCCACTGTAACGAGGGCGTGTACTGCTCTTTTCTGAAGTCAGATTCTCATGTATCTAATTGATCTTTGGCTCAGATGGTTCATGAACAACACTCATGTCTTTAGTGGTTATGATTGGATTAAACATCATTGTTGGACTACAGCCTTATTCTGACAGCAGTAATAACATTTGGCTACAAAACTCACCTAAATACATCTAAACCCAAAAAGATTAAAGAGGAGTAAAACGACATGAATACATTTGTAAAACAGGAGAACTGTGCTCCCTGGGATTGCCTGATGACGAATACAAGTTAAAGGTGCACTATGTAACTTTTGGGTTGGGGGTTTGTCACCTGTTTGTTTCCATGGATATGTCATTGCTTTGCCTGGAATTTTCCACAGCATGACATAAACAGCTTTAGCTTACATTTCTTCAATTACAGGTGGTTTTATAGCTCAAAAATACCAAGAAAAAACAGCATTCTGACTGTGAGAGGGGTTGCCTCTCCACAGATCTGACCTGTAACTCGGTCTGGTTTGGTCTCCATGAAGATAGAATAGTTTAACACCATATTGTGAAACATACCAGACAAAGTAATAACATCTCCATGGAGAAAAGTATTTGATGGAAAAGTTACACAATGCATGTGCGTGTATTTAAAGGGGCACTATGTAACTTTATTGGTAGGGATCCACCTGTTTGTCTCTATGATGATATTGCTTTGCCTGGAATGTTCCACAGTATAGCATTAAACATATATACCTCCATGGAGACAAAGCAGTCATACCGTTACATCAAGATACAGGAGAGGAGATGTGGAGAGGCAAGCTCCTTCACAATAACAGTGCATGATTTTCAAAGAATTTTCAAACAATAACTGTTATTGAGCCAGGCATGATAGATTAATTTAATGCCATGCAGTGGAGTTTTCCAAAGCAATAACGTTTCCATGGAGACACGCAGGTGGCAAAACATCCACAAGAAAAGGTATATAATGCACCTAAAAAAACAAATCTGCTCAAATTTTCTCGCAAATTAATCATCTTGATATTTAGATTTGATGTTTTGTTCTCTGCAGGGTTTTCCCCATCTTTGTTCCACAGTTGTTAGAATAAGTTCCAGCAGTGCACATGCATACACAGCCTCTCATTATGGCAGGTTCAAAGCATAAAAATGTGGTGGAAAAACACATTGCCTGCAACAAATGAGATAAGTTTCCATTATTTATCCGCTCCACTTGTATCAATAATCCAGGGTCAGGAGCAAAACTTTATGACGTGTAAACCGCCTCTTCATTATAAATATATTTTGGACAACACCAAAATAGTTGCTAGGAGACAGATTTTTCTCTGACACAACAGCAATCAGAGCGGTAGATGGTCAGACAGCCAAGCCACTGATGTCATGAAAAAGTTGTGTAAAACTGTAGTCCCTCTCAAACAATGAATCATGAAGTTTAAAGTGCTCTGAACATATTAGTTACAAGGCAGTACACAGAGCATGGGAGAAGTTAGCTAAGCCTTGTAAAACCGCCATGTATGTCCTCCTTTCTGATACAGCTGCCAATAAAATCATATTGGAAATGTCACTGACACTATTTCACTGGAAAAGTTGACACTGGAAAATGAAATGATCTGTAATTTATGACGAACAGAGGTTGGGTTTGTATCATATAATTTTAATAATAAAAATCTTATGAGGATAATATTAGCTTGGCAGAGTTAATTGCTTTGACTACTGTGTTCAGCTGTCATTTATTCTCATGGCATGAAACCAACAGTAATGAGATAGGGAGCAGCAACTGATTTATTGTGATTGTTAATTGATTATAGAAATAAACGGCAGCTAATTTAGGAATTAATTTTTATTATCTGAACTATATAGACTCTACAACATATCATGTACAGAGAGAATAGGTTAAAATAAGGTCATTAAGAACAGAAGATTTTGTATTTTTTTTATGAAAATCTGTACCCTACAAGATGCCCCTAAGCTACTATGGTCAACCGTGTTAAAGTAGATGCACTTGCTTACCCAAAGCTGTATTTGGGGTGATTCTTGCACGCTTGAGAAATCTTTAATCTCTTATTTTCACCACACCATTTTGCCGATCAACTTCCATTTTCACTGTCATCTGTACATGGCCACTGCTCTGTACTTACTTCATTCTTCAATTTTAACATCCTAATTGGTGATACATATAGGATTTGGCAGTGTTTTGTAGTCAATTTTGTAAAATGGGAAAAAAACACTGCTCACTAGTAGAGCTGGGTATCATTAAGAAGTGACCGGTATGATACATACCTCCATACATAGGCCACAATACAATACATACCTCAATGCAGTGCACTTTCGATTTGATATGATATATTTCAAATCGATTTGTTACAGTTCAATAAAAAATAATGGCTAAATCAAGGCTGTGATTCTAAAAGTCTATGTTAAACCACTTTTTATACCACAAACATTTTAATCATCAAAAAAGTGAAAACGTCAAATGTGTTGCATAAACGAGTTTCTTTTCACTGAACAAGCAACAAAACTGTAGCACTATAACAAAATACTCTTGGCGATATATCAATACAGCAGCCCACGATATCGATACTGTATCATCACATTAAGCGATACGATATTTCGATATTTCAATATTTTTGCACACCCCTACTTGCTAATGTGATCTGCACCTATCCATCAGAGGTGCCATCTCTTTCTTTTGATGACGTTTACAGCGACATCAGCTTCCATTGGGCACCACAGTTTTGGAACACAGAAATCAGCGCACTTATTTCTTTCATTAAGTTAGTTAAGTTTTAAATAAATATTGTGGTGTAAAATGTCCAAATTATAACATAACGATCCACAGGTGTCACAGATTAGAACTATCACACACAAGAACTATCATTTAATAGGACTCCTTTAGTACATAAAAATATACAAAAATAAAAAACTGATGTCAACTTTTATCTACTTTTATCTTGTTACAGTATTTCAGCAGCATCAAAGGTATTCATATTTAGAAATGCCGTTTTGACTTTTTGCAATAGTCTTTGATGGTAATATAATAAAACATTGGCAGCCATGTGTTTGCACTACTTGTATTTTATGTCATACTTTGGCTCGCATCTGTCTCTGGCTTTATATTGAGTTTGTAAGAATAATAATTTCAAATGGAAACAAGCAGCAGGTCAGAGAAATATCAATAATTTACCGTTCTCGTTGGGATTTTACCATTTAAACCTCTCTTTCCGAACTGACAGACTTGGACTTCATTTCTGTGTCTATCACATGATATCTTAATCAACTCGCCAAGAGCTGAGCAAATACTACTGTAGTCCAAAATAAATTAACTACATCAAATACAACAGGGACTGATAATGGGGCGGTAGAGCTTGTTCCTCTGGCTTCTTCCACTTTGTAAGATGGAAAATATGGAGCCACTTCAGCCCTAGAGCGTTTTATCATAGTAGCGACTGAAATAAAAAGTTTACGGGCGAGTAAATGCTCAGGTCAATGGTGCAGACAGGATGTAATATAAGACTAATTATCGGCTGTCAAAGCTATCAACACTGGCAGGAGTCTGTGTGGAAAAATAAGATGGATGTGAGGACTCATTCACAGCCTAAAAGATTTAAATACAATTGGAATATATAATTATTGAGCACAGAGGACTACTACATTATAAATAAGAGAGTGTTTTGTCTGTTCAGCAGGGTTAAACAACCCATATCACACTGTCTTTTGATCTGTTAAGATGCTGTTTCCTCATCAGAAACATAACCTGAAGTTCACACATTCACACATTTAACACGCAAACCCTGCATATTTATGTATAGTTCTTCTCTAAAATGGAAAACCCTATGGTAATACAGGAAGTGCATACACCTTCTCTAGAATCATATGGAAGATTTCAGTCCTCGGATTGCCAATTTTTGCTAAACAAATTGTAAAACGAGCTGTTAAAGGGACAGTTTGGAATTTTGGACATAGGGCCTCATTTCCTAGTGAGCCAGAGTGTTGGAGACGTGTGGAGACACTTTTTGAAATATTCCATCCAGTCCTTGTATTTGCAGAGGTCACTGGTGCTAGGCTAGTGCATGTCAACGGGCACAGTTAGCCTGCCACTAAAAACTGTCTTACCCACTCCACAAAGCACCCAAGGCAAAACAATTATTATGCCAGACTGTCGATGTAAATGTCTGTGTCAATAGAATAATTTTAGAAGTAAAACCAACCGTGTATTTGAAGGATTTATGTCTGAGCAGCAGCAGCGAGTTGTACTTCCTGATAGAAAGCTTGACAGCGGCGGCCTGATATATGAGAAAATAGTCCCTCAACATGCAACAATGCGATGCAAGGTTAGTTTTATTTCAAAAATTATTCTGTCAACACAGACATTCACATCAATAGTCTGGAGTAATAATATATTTGCCTTGAGTGTTTTGTGGAGTGGGTAAGACTGTTTTTAGTGGCAGGCTAACTGTGCCCGTTGACATGCACTAGCCTAGCACCAGCGACCTCTGCAAATACAAGGACTGGATGGAATATTGGACTGGATCTGGACCACGCATCTCCAACACTCTGACTAACTAGGAAATGAGGCCCTATGTCCAAAATTCTGCAATGTCCCTTTAACTTGAAAATTACCACTACATGACATCACAAGGTGGAACAGAGCATTTTGAGCTTTGGAGATGCAGATACTATTAATAAAGGATTACTCAAATATGTACTCAAAAAGTTCAGATATATGTTTTTGATGAGGTAACAACATTCTAACATGACTTAAAACTCACAAGAGTCAATTTTGAATAATATAAGACCTTTAAATCTTTTTTAATCCTGCAGAATTGATTGGATGATTATTGTTGTCGAGTTTAATTGCTCATTACTAATAGTTCTTATGTTTGTTCCGGTTACATCTATCATTATAAAGCGTGTACAATAGTCTTAGTTGTCCAGATGCTCCTCACATCCAGGCTCATAATCTTGAGAAAAATCCCACCTCACGCACCTCATGTTTGGGTTAAATCTAGTAGTAATCAAAGGCAAACTATATGTGGTATCATTACATGGTATTTGTGGTCATAATACTACATTGCTGGCCTGGTTGTAGTTCTGTAGCTTAGTGATCAGTTATGGTCTGTCCTTATACTAAGAATGAGGAAAAATATGTATCTGTAGACACTGACACTGACAACCCAAGTTCAGTTATGACTGTAATAACTTTTTTAAAACCAGTAAGAGCACAGGTTACATACAGGTGCTTTAAAGGAACTAATATTATATTCTATTGAAAAACTAGTTCTGTTGTCTTTTCTATCACATAAAACTCAGTATTGAGTATTCAGCCTTTTCTTTAGTAACAAATAGTTAGTTTTATTTATTTTTCATTTTTATTTTATTGTTTTCCTACAGTAGAAATAGGTAATGGTCGCCAGGGTGGTCCTAAAACTGGAGGTCTAAAAGTTGCAAAAAACAAAGATTTTCAGCCAAATACTGAACACACAGCTGCTCCTTTCCCTTCAGTGAAAAGTCGATACTTCCATTGGGTCAATACCATTTGAATAAAACATGGAGAGTTATTTAAACAAAAAGAGAGGACACAGTGGGGTTCTATTGAAATCCCACTGTTTAGAACAAGACAGTTTAATGTGATTTGAGTTTTGGCTTCACAAAGCTCTGTTCCCCGGAGCGCTGGAGTAAATCTTTAAGTCTTTATGAGCCAGTTCAGACACGGAGGACATCAGTTTATCATTGAAGACACATCCTCCTCTTGGCTTTGTCAAAGTGAACAAAACTCTATAATCCTAAACAGGCAGGAATATTTGTGTCCAACTCTCAACAGGAAAAATACTTTGAAATTGAATTCAGCGTTTTTATGACACAGGTGTCCAAAAACAGTTCAATAAGGGTTCTTCTCTGATTGGAAGAAACACAGAGAATGGAAAAAGTGGTAGTGGACAAAGCTCTAAAGCAGTGGAAATGTAGCTCTGTTGTTGTGTCCTTGGGCAAGGCATTTCATCTTCAGTAAGTATAGGATATATAGTTGTGTTTGAATGCTTATGAGTGAATGAGAAAATTAGTGGTAATTCGCACTAGTGACTAAAAGATATCACATTTGAGTAACTCTTTATTATTAATTTGTCTACATCTCCAAAGCTCAAAATGCAATTTCAGGGCTGAAATTATCCAAATGATTCTAGTGAAGATGTATGGAGTTTAAACACAGTGGAGCACTTTCTGTATTCCCACATGACATCACAAGGTAGAACAGAGTGTTTTCCATTTGAGAGAAGAGCTCAGCCTAAATATGCAGGATTAGTGTGTTAAATGTGTGAATGAAACAAAACACAACTCCTGGTATGTTTTTGATGAGGAAACAGCATTATAATAACAATGATGAGAAAATAGTGTAATTTGGGCTCTTTAAGTAATAACAGTAAATGGCCTCTAATTTAATCCAAACTTTATTATGGTTAAGAGCTGCTGCCTTGCTCCTGACTCACAGCGCTAAATAAGACGAGACGTCCAGCTTCAGAATAACATCATAAATCACTGATCTGGGGTCTTACAATGTCCTGATCATTCTTTAGTCAGAGCATCCCACCCACACAACCAGGTCCCGTAAAGACAAAACTGATACTTGAGATAAAACTTTCAGGACTTGTAAAATCAGTGGAAAATGTGAATCAAATGTGTGGGTTTCTTAACTGAGGTCTCCATGTGCCTCTGTGGTTTACACTAGACCCATATCTTGACAACAAATGGTATTAAATGGTCAGCTTACAAGCATCAAACGTCAGTGCAGACATGTGATTATAAATGCAACACTCATCATTGGATGAACCTAGAATAAGTGAAAAGCAATTGGATAGGCCTGTCACAATAACAAATTTTGAAGTGTGATATATTGCTGAAATAAATATAGATGATAAAAGATAATAATGAACTAATTTATGCCACTGACAATAACTCAAGAGCATATTTATACCACAAAAACTATTTAAAATCTACAATATTTAAAAAAAACACACACACACTTACAGCAGAATGAAACACTTTAGTACTTTGTAATGAGTCACAGAAGTCAAATGTATTCATATAGTCAAAAATTACCGCAAAATCCCCAGTAGTGCAGAGAAACACACATTAAAAGAAGCAGTAAAAGAAACACACAATAAAAACTGACCCTCAGAAATTATCGTTCAAACGTTCATATTCAACTTATCAAGAACGACAAGTTGATACAGAAATTATCGTGACAGGCCTACAGTTGGAAAATTTTACAATACTACACACAAACCAGCTAACTACAATCAGTATAAATACATCTGTTTCCAGGAATCTCTGCTTTGGTCTCATTCCTCTCTCAGTCATGTTGACAGTGTTACCTTAGCATCCTTCAACTACAATTACAGTAATAGAATCACTACAGATGCCAATATTTTATTATTCTAATATCTTAAAATCTATATGAATTTTTACTATACATCTACTGGATGAAAGGTATTTAATTTAAAAGACCACTAACTTTTCTGGTGCTCTACTGTTGTGTTCTAGCCAGGCTGGTGCCACCTAGTGCATCCAGTCAATTTCATTTCTCTCCAGCGACTAGGTCAGGAATTGGAATACTCTAAATGATTTGCAAGAACCTCAGAAGTTGTAGACCATGAACCAGCCAAACAGAGAAGAGCTGTGAAGCCATGACATCAAACTCAAGCGCCTGTCTGGTTCCCTTTTGTGGTACAGCACAACAGTAAATAAAGTGGTCGAGATGGATGTAGACGAAGCCATACCTTCTGTGTTGGCAACGATTCCCGAGATCGAGGATTTAAAGCGAAATAGAAAGTTAAAGAGAATGTTTGGTGAATTTTATCAAGGGGAAAGACGCTATTGCCCTTCTTCCTAAGGGATTTGGCACATTACATATGTCACGACCAAATAGCAGCCATTGCTTAAATTTAAAAAGTACCCGCAAACCATCGAGCGAACAAATCCTAATGCTGTGAGGTCAGACGGTTTCCACGAAGTGAAACCGACTGAAAAATCTGGCTAGTTATGTTCCACAGTATGGCATTAAACCTGACACAAGTTACAGGACAGATATGTGGTGAGACTAAGCCACAGTATAAATGCATTTTCCTTGGGTTTTCCTGAACAGTAAAAACACCAGTAAGTGAATAAATACAAGATTAATACCACTGTGGTACCAATATTCCAGAACAGCAGGTGGCGGATCCTGCACCAGAGAATTTAGTGCACATTTAAAACCTGATCTAAGAATCTATCTTCTGAAACTGTCTTTTGTCCCTCACCCATACTTACCCGACTGCTAAAGTGCTACCAAACCATTGTATACTTGCTGCTTATTTAGTTTGTCTCAGCCGTGTTTGAAGTACTTTTGCCTGGCTTTACACATAATCCCTGTTTCTCTGAAGCTGCTGACTCACTGAGCTGCGTCACAGTCACCATCACACATTGTACTGTTACAGAACAACAGAGTCCCTGCACCTGGTTTACATCCACACCACTGCACACCTAAAGACACTGGCATCTGTCTGCGACCTTATAAACCAGGAAAACGTAGACTTTATCATCAAATTAAATGCTTTTGGCTACTTTCACTTTACTGTGGTCTGGGGACAGTGACAGTAAAAATACCCCATGACGGCTATCAGGCTTCCACTGTCTTGCTTATTTGAATGTAATCAGTTGTGGTTGGTTTGGCAGGGACAGTTAGACCTGGCAAAAGAGAACACACAAAGACTGGAAGTGACTAGCGTCGTATAAACAAACCACTGAAATTAGACCACTTTAACTGAACTTAAACTTGAGCAGGAGCTGTGGTGGGACCGCCTGCTCAGATAACATGACATAATGGCCCAGTGTTTGTTTCTTTGGACCTGTAAAATATCTCAGATTACTTCAACAATGGGGTTTAAATTGATCTAGTCACTGTGAGAAGTGCAGAGGCAACTGTGTACCTGGTGTTTGCATGTTCTTCCTGTGTCTGGTGGGGTCTGGTTTCATCCATTAACCTAAAACATGTAAAACTCTCCAGCTAAGGTAGTCTTGACCAAGTCTAGCTCAGGATCTGGAGATGGGTCCCTGGGCAGTAGGCCTGTCATGATAACAACAATAAATGATAATACTGAAACTAATTTAGGTCACAGACATTATAACCCAAGAGGAGATTTAAACCACCAAAACTATTGCTAAATCAGATAGTTACTGTCCCAGATTCCAGACAGTTAGTATAAATTTTCAAGTTTCAGATAGTTATAGTTAATGTGTAATTGTTTTTAATCATTGTAAAGTGCTTTGTGTTGCATTTTTGTATGAAAAGCGCTCTATAAATAAAGCTTGATTTGATTTTGATTTGAAATCTATAATTTTAAAAAAGAGAGAGAGCTGCAATGATTAAACAGCAGAATAAAAATACTTCAGTACTTTCTTTTCACCTTTAATGAGTCATGAAGTTATTAATTCAACCTTTTATTGGTCAAATCCACAAATTTCACACAGAAATTAGAGCAAAGAAATAGTACACACAATAAATATTGACTCCAGAAAAACATCTTTCATATACTGATATTGAAAATCAGGAGCTTGACAGCAGCAGGTACAGAGACAGGGGCAAGGTTTTTTCCAATTCAATTCATTCATTCAATTGGAACAGGATGCTCATTTTCTATTTGGAACGCAGCGACTAGTGGGTTAGCTATGTCCATTTATATATATGCAGTCTATGGGATTTGTGCAACTTCGCAAATGTTGGGTGACAGGTGAATACATCAGGAATACATTAGGTTCCATGCTGCATTTTGACAATCATGAACAGTGTCATTTCCACTCTATTATCCACTGTAGCTCAAAATTACCTCAGTGAGGAAGGGAACAACCTGCAAACCACAGCTGCAACAAGTCACTGAACACCACACACCTAAGTCATCTCTAAATCTGTTATTACGTACTTTTAACAGCAAGAGCTAATTGGCATTTAGTTTTCAGGAAATCTATAAAGCAGATGCCATCGCTCATACCGTTTCAATTACTTCACAACGTAAGGGAACACACACAGCCCCGAGTCCTCTCTCATTCGCTCCACTAAAATGTCTAATTGGGTTTTGTCTTAAAAAGAAGCCTGTAATTTGGCATTTTCAAAGTGGCTCTTAAAGATGGATGGAGCATATTCGCACAGGAGGTGTAAAGTGTGTGTGGTGCAGGGTGGGAGGTGATGGGCCCAAGGCTTTTAACATTATAGCTATGATCAGTGCATGTAAACAGGCCTATGGTAAAGATGCACTCACTTCACCTGCTGTATTAAAATCTGCTGTAAACAATGTGCAACAACCTACAAAATACAACCGCGGTGGTCCTTCTGTGATAAAGGTATGGACAGAGTTAACTGTTGTGTTGTAATCCAGGAAGCAACATGTTATTTTCACCCAGCTGCAGTGAGTCCAGTGACGCTCAGTAAATCTCTATAATAATAACAATAACTAAATGTTAAGATATAAATGATGAATATTCTATCTTAAAATTTGCCTGACAGTGCCATTCCTCCAGTTCCTTGTATATTGCATATGCAGGAAATGTTGCAATTAAGCGATTAGGATGGCATAGTCAGGCAATCTTAAAGGTGCATTGTGTAACTTTTGAGGAGGAGGGTCCGTCAGATGCTTTTCTCAGTGGAGGTGTTATTGATTTATCTGTAATGTTTCATAGTATAAAACATTTTGGTATTAAACTTTTCTATCTACATGGAGATTGAAAAAAAACAAGTTACAGGTCAGATCTGTGGAGAGGCAACCCACCCTCTCACAGTCAGAATGCTTGTTTTTCTAGGTATTTTTGAGCTATAAAACCTCCTATAGTTAAATAAATGTAAGGTAGAGCAGTGTAATGTCATAATGCGGAAAATTCCAAGCCGAGCAATAACATATCCACAGAAACAAGCAGGTGACAGACACTCCACCAGAAAAGTTACACAGTGCACCTTTAAATGCAATGTAATCAAAAATCTGAAACAGAAGTCATACTTTTTTCATGACTGTAATAGCATGATAGTAGGATGGCAGAGTGGTAACACTAAACACGAGTAACAGATGGGCCTTTTTCCATGTAATTATCATAAGTAGCTACACTTTCACTTATTGTGCTATAAATTACCGTGCAATTACTCTACTGTAATAAAGTACCATCTATAATTTGGTAACAAAAAGGCTGTGATATTAAATCCCAGTGGAGTGTGTGGGTGATGGAGGTCATGTTTGGAGCATTTGGAGAAAGTGCTGTATAAGACTAATGTATTATTATTATTTTGTAGGTTTCTTGGTTAATGTATTAAACTATTTTCAAATCTATGTTATAATGTTTATTCTTCATCATGTTGTTTTGTTTCACATGTTTAACACACAAACCCTGCATATTTAGGCTTTTTCTCTCAAATAGAAAACACTCTGCAAATCTCTTCTGAAGTAAAGGTAAAAGTTAGCTGATAACTTGAAAAGTACTACTACAAGGTGGAACAGGGCATTTTGAGCTTTGGAGATGTAGACAGACTAATAATTAAGGGTTACTCAAACATGTTTGAATGAAACAAAACACATCTCTCTTAAAGCTCATAAGAGTCCATTTTGTGTAATATAGGACCTTTAACTGTTATTTAGTAGTGCTTGCACAGTACAGCCAGATTAAAAGTGGATTAAACACTTCATTAATTACAGTTGGCTCTTTCTCCTTCCTGAGACGCGGGGAGCAGGAGTCACAATGAAAGTGCAAGTGGTGGCGGGGTACTTCCTTTTCGGAAACGCTCCCAAATCTGATTAACAGCATTCCTCTTTTGTCACTAATGCTGCGTCTTGGCTCGGGAACAATCGATTCCCTGAAGTGTGTCCCACATTACAATAGACTGGACCATAACCAGAAACAGAGACTCAGACCACACACTTGTTCATATCAAAGGACCGTCTTAAATACTGTAGTATGTGGTAGAGAGGAGGTGATTCCACAGGGGCAGTATGTCTCAAACTGTGGTGCAAGGACTGCTACTGGTACTCGTACACAGCAGTCTATTGTAGTTCAAGATTTGCATTTAACTCCAATGTTTTCTTCTTTTGCTTTTGCTTAGTCTAGGGGTTTATTCAATAGTGGAAAAAGTGCTCAGTTTTGTTACATAAAGGTGCATTGTGTAACTTTTGTGGTGGAGGGTCCATTAAATGCTGTTCTCTGTGGACATGTTATTGCTTTGTCTGGAATGTTTCACAGTATGGTATTAAACCTTTCTATCTTCATGGAGACCAAAACAGACCAAGTTACAGGATACAGGTCAGATCTATGCCTGTTTTTCTAGGTATTTTTGAGCTAAAAAGTAAAAGCACAGATGCAGGAGCAAAAAAATACTCAAGTAAAAGTAAAAGTATCAAATAAAAAAAATTGCTCATGAAAAAGTATGAAAGTACCTGTTTAAAATGTACTTAAAGAGTAAAAAGTAAAAGTATCTCGCAAAAGATTTTGAAATGGAATAAAGCTAGTGATTTTGATAAAGAGTTGTGCTGAATTTGTTCAACACACTACAAATGTTTTAAAAAATAAACCCCTCAGCCTTTTCAGCAGGTCTCACACAATAATAAATATATATATTTACTTTTCAGTCCTGCTCAGAAATGTAGTGGAGAAAGTGCAGGTACCTGCTCTCAAATGTAGTGAAGTGAAGGTAAAAAGTATAAATTTTTAAATCTACTTAAGTAAAGTACAGATTAGTACAAACAGACAGTAGAGTAAATTTTTTAAATTAAGTACAGTATTTGAATACTTTTACTTTGTTACCTTCCACCACTGGTTGTACTTAATATTTTAGCTCCTTAATCTTTGTTTCTTGTTTATTTGACAATGTCATATGTTGTCTGTAATATCTACTGTGTGTTTTGTAGTTGTTTTTAATGTCTCTTTGTGCACTTACTTTTTGCACATGTGCAATGTGTTTTTTTAACTACAAATGGCAAATAAACTGACCTAACCTAACCTAAAGTTTTACTGCAGCCCCCTTTAAGATAAAATGAGATAAGTTAAACCTGTTTTGTCCCACAATGGGGAAATTTTATGTTGTTTTTGAAGAAGCAAAGCAAAGCTCATTTGGCTGGTGCAGTTGTATAAAACACACAGTTTAATGGAGCTACAAAATATAGAAACGTTCAGCTCTTAATTGTCCATTTGCCAAACCAGTGTCAGCCAGACTGCATCTTTTGTCTCTCAAAAGAGCGGAGAAGGTCAAGGAGAAGATCCATGCTATGTCTTCTGTCAGTTTTTGGTATAACCTGATTTTTTTTTTTTTTTTTTTTTTTATGTAGTGGTATAATGTTTGTTTTGAGACAGTCATGGTTTAGTCTTGGTATACACTTCAAAAATGAATAGAAGTCATAGGTAAATTCAAATTACTCAAATTAAGTACATTTCACTTGATTTGACTAGATTTGACTTGACAAGTAAACTTATCTACTAATGGAGTAAGTCCTTTTTTCTTGATTTAAACAACATAAGAGTTGTTGTTTTTCTTGTCTTTAGTGTAACTATATGTATTTTCTTTTTTAAGTACAAAAAGGCCCATTCCATTGGTAGGTAGTTTTACTTTTCATGTGAAATTTATTCAAATCTCAAATTTTCTTAATTTAAATAGTTTTAACTTGTCAAGATTTTACTTTTTGCAGTGTAAATTATTCACTACTGCTTGTTTCAGACAAAAGGTGAGTCTGTAATCTGAATGTAAAGTCAGCTGACATATGTGTTCTTGTCTAATGGAAAAGACAGTTGTATCACGAGCATCTCGAAGGCAGGAGATGGTTTAGTGACATTGCACTGATCCGTGAACACTGGGATCACAGTCTGGCTTTAATTACACTGATTAGACTGAGCTGAAATTGAGCATGAAATCACTGATCTGGAGTCAGCAGAACAAATTTGATTGGCTGCTGCACAAGACCTCCCCAAAACCATCTGCTGCTTTGATGTTAAAGGCGCTGTACCTCATTTTCACTCTCTTAAAAACATGAAAAACACAAGCAGTTCATTTTTCTGCCACCTGTCTGCTACCTGCTTGTCTCCATGGAAATGTAATCGCTTTGTCTAGAATGTTCCACAGTATAGATTAAACCTATCTGTCACAAGGGAGAAAAACAAGTTACAGTAAAGCTATTACAATTCAGATCTGTGGAGAGTATGGATATATTTGAAGTCATTTAACATCTCCATGGAGACAAGCAGATAGCAAATCCTCCACCAGAAAAGTTGCACAGTGCACCTTTAAAAAGTTTGTAGTGGTCCATTGTTATTTCTCACTGACCTTATCTAGTTTATACAGGTTTTTCACAACTCTCAGAGACCAGAGTGGAGTTTTGCAGTAACAGTATAAAAACAATAACTACCATGCTAACAGTGCACTTCCTGGTTATTGGACAATAAAATGCTTTCTAATTAGATGCAGACAGCACACAGTTCACTTATTTGGACCTCAAGAGCTGCTTATACAAGATATCTGTAGTGGAGCTAGACAAATTTTGCTCAGATACATGGAAAAAACTGCGCACACTACAGAACTATAAAGATCATGTGTTTCTTATTTACATAAAATCAGCATGATACATGAACATTTGAAATAAAAGAAAAGAAAGTGTATCTTAAAGTAACAGTTCCAATAATTCTGGGCTGTTGGTGCTTATACATCTTATCTTCAGTTACAATGTAATTCTCTATAATTTCTCATCTAGGGTTGGATGAAATTTCCAAAAATTATTATCTTATGATGATTATCAGATATGTGCTAAAACGTGCCTGTAAGCGTGTTCTTACTTGCATAATCACCACATCAAACTTGGGACTAAAATGGCACTCAATATGGAACTAAACCATGACTAGACCAGATCTAAACCAGGACTAGAACAAGAGCAAACCAAACCTACATTAAACTACATCTGGGGGGTCACATATCACCTAAAACATAAATAGACTGCAAACTCAAAACTAAAATGCACTTATACAATATTTCGAGATAATTTGCAAAAATAAGTGCCATTTGAAAAAGTTAGCGGAGGCCAAAGCCAAATTCATTTTACTGCTTTCAAAATATCATTCCATCTCTCCTTGATAAAATCCACTATACAATAATGTCATTGGTAATACTTGTAAAAATGGTAACAAAAAGAAAAAAAAACAAACTTTGTGGCAATTTTTCTAAACAGAGATATCTGTTTTTGCTATTGCCATCATCAATTTTGTTATAATGAGGATAAACAGGACAACAATGGACTAAACCAAAACCAGCCGAGAGTGTCAATCAATTTTTTTTTCCTGACAAAAAACTGCTGCAGAAGAAGTAAATCTCAAATGTTTGTTTTCAAAAATGACAAAATATGACTGATTATTACTCCAAATCCTTATACGGCCACATGGATATTCTCAAAACTCTCTTTCAACTGACAGATCTGGTTTAGCTTCCAATAGCTTCACACACCATGTAAAAGTCCAAGCAAAAACCCAGTACAAAACTATTCTGTCTCATAATATGTCACAACACTTTCTACAATTGAGCTCTACAAATTGGCTGTAGTTTACTCAGGCAAAACAAGTATTACAGTAGCTAAGAGCGTAAAAGGGTGGGCACCTGCAGAAGGGCACCTGACGTAAAGCCAAATCAAAGGGCTACCATGGTAAATCTGAAAGGCTTCGGGGATGATAATGTGAGGGGAAAAGACACAGTAAACCAAGTAAATCAAGAATTCCACTAAATAAAAGATCAAATATTTTAATGGATAATAATGTGACTATTTTGCTCTATAAATAAAGATGTATTATTATTATTATTATTTACAGTTGTCAGATCTCCACCACTCCAGCTCCAAACTTATCTAGGTCACCCATAGAGTTCCAAAAGCCTTTATATAAAGTTTGGTCAGGTAAGTTTTATTTTTATTGTGTTTAATGCACCTATATATTATGTCTTCCCTAATGCTGTATATCCTGCTCCTCTGACCTCCTCTTATAGGATTAAGCAGAGATGTGTGAGAGTGCTGGTATTTATTGTTACCTCTAGAAGATCTGCATTAGTACATTACATATGTTTCAAGACCCTGCATCAACCTTTATGTGATGTTCTGTTTAACTTATCTAACTTAAGCTATACAAACACCTGTAACTGAATAAAAGCAAGATAGAGATAGATAAGATTTAAAGTTATACAGTGGAACATTCCAGCAAAGCCAGAACATCAGGCAGGTAGCGGACCATCTATCTCAAAATAGTAGTAGATTTTCTATTGCTATGTGGTTACTATGTGGCCTAGTTCTAAAACCATTCTTAAACTGTTAAGGAAAGGTCTGATTTTTTTCCGCATTGTGTGATTTTTTTCCTGCTTTGATACTTTCAGATTAGTACCTAGTTTCAATACCTGTTTTAGTATTGATAGTAATTATTTGAATACCCTATATGAGACAAACTCTTGCGGTTATAATGAATGGATTTAATTAATATTGTCGGGTTTGAAGTGGCACAAAAATGGCACAGAAAAATGATACTGTTGTCATGGAAACATATTCATTGGGTTTAAATATACTTTCTACATTCAGTTTGGCACAAATGAGTAAGTTGGAATTTCCATTTTCACATCTACCATTGTTGATCACTTTTGTCTTTTTTCTGTTCTGCATTTTTACAATTCATCATTGGAGCAAAGTTACAAAATAAACATGAAATTATCTAAAATCTAAACCACAAAGTGAAAATGAAATTACCTTAACATGAACATGAACTAATCGGCTTTGGTTTGACTCAGGTTATGTTTCCTAGTGACTAATTTCCAAAGAACTGTGCAGGAGAAGAATCGGATGCATCATTTTGCCTTTGGGGGAAGAATCGGCATGAAAGTCATAAAACAGGCATGACAAATGAACAAAACATTTAGAGGAATAGATTATTGTTATAGATTCTTTAGCAAATGACACGCCTTTAGCAAGTACTTTTAGGCTTGTTGCTAACTGTTATAAAGCTTTGAACACCTTTCCCATTTTAAAAGATAAAAATCTTTCTGTCCTTTTTGATTAATAATTGCATTAATAAACCCCACTGACTGAGAGGAGCTGGGTCTGTTTGTTATGACTTTTAAGATCGTTTTCTAGCCCATAAAAGAATATACCCTCTTCCCCTGTAAGTGAATGGAAAGTTGGAGACTTAAATGGGCCGAGGAAAAGAAACACACTGACAAAGCATCTGACAATAAAAAGGAATTTAGGGTCCAAACTGAGTGAGATGACAAAACATAAACACGCCTAACTGTGTGTGTAGCTAATCCTAATGATTATTTACTGGTTCAATGGTCATATCAAGTTTATAAGTTACAATGAAATGCATCTATCACCAATTCTTTCTGAAAACGCCATCCATGTTTTTGAATAACTTTTTGAACATGAGTTATCAACTAAAACAAAGTCCCTTTGTCTGACTTGTATCATCTGCACTGTGCGAAATCAAAGAAAGAGTTCAGACGAAATGTAGCAGCGCGTGCTAAACAGAGACTCACTGTAACACAAAGATACATTTAACAGTCAAGCAAACCATGAAAGATAATGGGGCTTTATATGTGAACAAAACACATAAAGCTCCATTATGTGGTAGGCTTCATGATTGTGTTATTTAAAATAAATATTGGAAATTAGAAGTAAGCGTAATGTGGGTTGTTTTAACATTACCTACAACTTCCTAATATAGTATATATACATAGTATATATTCCAGTACAAATGCCTCGATATCTCAACATGCCGTGATGAGCCTTGATGCTTTGGCGTGTTTAGTATCAGCATTATATTTGCATCAGTTTCATAATTCACTTTAAATCTAACTAAAACGCTGCCCCGTGCGTAAAATAGAGGTACTCACCCTTGAGCCGGGTTTCTGTGCGCACGCGTGGCGCAGGTGACAGAAGAGCAGAGGCGCGAGGACGTGAGACGTGAACAGGACCAACGTGGACAATAACATACTGCGGAGTGGCGCTGGACGAGCAGGCACGAGTTGGTGACGTTCAACAGGTCCCGTGCGTGCAGACAGGACCAATAATGCTCCAAAATGTCAGTCCTCAAGAAGCGATGTTTCACCCAATATCGTGTCCTCTGGGTTTATTCACATAATGGCACGTGCGGGTTGAGGGACTTGGCACTAACCATTTCAGTGACTTTTATCCGCGGAGCGCGCGAGTCAGCTGTACATCGCATCCACAGGTCCAGTGCCCAGTGTGCACTGAATTTAAAAGCAAAGGTGGGAGCAGCGGCGCTGACGGACGTGCAGCGCGGTCCAATAAAAATATCAGGTTTAAAACCACGCCCAAATGAAGTTGGATGAAGTTTGCTGCTGTGGTCAGTTGGACGAGAGAGAGAGGAAAGGCAGCTGCGTAACCTCAGCTATAGACCATGGGAGCAGGACAATGACTGAGCAATTGTAAGGGTCAATTTTGAGTTTCTTTTGCCCATTACCCACATTCACAAGCAGAGTGTGGACTATAATGGCCTGGTGACATTTAACCTGCTGCTATAGAACATATATATAATGAACAGATCCACTGATTCAGGTCAAGGACTGTCACCTAAGTCATGAATCTCTCAGAGAACTTTATGAAGAAACTGTGTTTAAGGAAAATGTCTGTGTCTTACTAAAAAAAAAAAAAGCTAAAGAAGCCAGAAAAGGTAAAAGACACTTAAATCCCAATGAGTACTCTTAATTATTTATTCAGGCATATTTCACCTTTATTTGAAGTCTTTTGATCTTTCCAGGAGACTTGTGTCATTGTCAGTAACTGTCCAAGACTCAGTCCAACATATATAATATAATGAATTACATGTAGCTCCATGTGAATGCTGATGGTTGTTACCATCACATAGATACATTCTTTATTGAAGTGCGTAAATGAGCCATGGTGTTCATAGCTCAAAGAGATGAGACTGTATAACTTCAGTTTTCCTCTGATCTTTTCATGACATTCACAATGAAGCCTAAGAATTAGTTGAAAAGAATCTGAGAGTCCAAAGAGTGGAGTGCAGGTGTCCGTCAGCAGACCCCTTTAGAAGAGGGCCTGGTGGTCACCATGTGGAGGGACGATACGCTCCCCTGCCCCAGCTCCTGCACCCTCGGGTTTGTCTATGGGATATTTTTAAAGAGTGCGCAATGACAGTTGAGCACCTTTTGGAGTGGCCCATTCAAGAGGCTTTAATTAGAGCTATAGAGCTGCGAGAATTGCCACAATTATGGCCAGTATTAATGATGTGTGAGCAGAGCATTGAATCAGTGGAGTTTTCACACACAGAAGGGAGAAGGGGGGACATGAAAGTGAAAAGTGGACTATCTGAATTCTTTGGTACAGTCAGGGGAAATCAACAAGAAATGGCACATAGAATAACGGTAAGAGGACCAAGGAGACAACGTGACCATGTTACATCACGCCTGTGAAATATGCATCATTTAAAGTTCTTTATTTATCATAAAATAGATATGTACCTAGATCAGATGTACTGATGTATGTGGCCCTGAACCACATGTGCCCCACCAAAATGTGACAATCACACCCTGAAGTTCTAGTGGAGTGCCTACAGAACAGAACACTGTGTGTCTATCTTCACAACACGTGTGTTATACTGTACCCATCTATGTGAGATCTGGATACATAGATGGTTCTGAGGTCTAAAAGTCCATAGGTGACAGGGCGCTGGAGGAATGTTAACGAGTCCACTTTCTATCTGCTTCCATTGAGCACTCATCTTTACAAAGAGCACAGGTCTGTGTGGGGCTGAGGGTTGTTTAGGGAACGCACAGGTTCACACTTGAATCCTGTCGTCATTTGGCTACAGATCAAAGAAACCCTCCACAACATAAAGCATTGAATGGACACACTCAATAGATCTGTACTTCCCAATTACTGCAGTGACCCATCTCCCTAAAGGATTACACTGGCACATACAGACTAAATTAGCAGGTGTCTGTGGACAAGGGCCACCCAGAGACGGGGCACCCACAGCGGGTGTCCACAGATGTTCAGCTCTAAAGCCCCATGGACAGTGCACACACAGTTTAAGTATAGACAATAAATAATGAGAAGGAATAATGGTCAAACTGAGAATATACTTTGCAATAAATACAGTTGTATATATTGCCCTAGGTTGCACCATATATGTAGGGTTGGTTTGAGCTGTCAAAGTGCAGATTACTTGAGATCTCTCATAGAGTGTATACCTGTCCAAGGATAGATGATGTTAATTGTTTCTGGCATGCACTACATAATGAATCATTTATCATAGCACAAAATCTCAAGCTAAAAGCCAAAACATATAGCATATATAAAGTTTGCTGTAGTAGGATGCTTCCATATATAGGCTTAGAAATAATATTGTTTCCATTTTTAGTCTCATTTGAGCCAATGCTGCTGTCTGACGCAGACTGAAGCTGGTGGCTATATGGAAAAGTTGGAGGTCACATAGAAAGCCCTCTTCTTTAAAGTGTCATCTGGATTTCATTTCATAAATTCCACATATTTTACATGTACTGGCTGCAATTTTCACTAGCTCCTGAAACAAAGTGTACATTTGGCAGTAAAGATCAGAGTGAAGTCTCCACAGAGAACAACACAAGTGCATAGGCTGAAGTGACAGCACAAACAAACACACACTGAAAGTGTGAAAAGGACCATTGAGCCTGGACTGGTGTCACACACCTGCGCGCCCCATTCACCCTCTGTTTACACACTGTCATACACAATTACAGCCCTGCGCCTGTCCTCCTCACCCCCCGTCAGCCCCCACCCTGTCAGCCCCCACCCTCTTGGCCCCCACCTTCTCAGCCCCCACCCACCCGGTCCTTATGGCTGTCTAATTGAGCATAGCGCTCAACTGATTGAATCAACAGCTCTGTCTCAGGGACCTTTCCCCTGTGCTGAGGAGGGGTCTGCTCCGCTCCAGGACGTCCCATAGCACAGGACAGTTATGGAGGGGGCAGTGGTGTAGGGTCAGGGGGTATAGCTGTTGAAAGTGTCCAGAAAAGTGTCCTTTCTGTTGGCAAACTTCGACTGGAGATGTGAAGTGGGGGCACCCAAAGGTCCTGTCACAGGAGCAGCAGGGTGTCACAGAGGCACATTAGGCTGCACTTTCTCACACTCACTCCACTCAGGTCTGGGTACGATGTTCTTAAGTTGAGTTGAAAACATAAAATGAAATGGAGGAACTGTTCCAAGTTTGGCCCATTTCATGTGAAGACCATTGTGTCTTGGATAGATTCTTACAGATGGTGCATGAATTGTTCTACATCCATATTCATTATTTTGTATTACTCTATATATCTTGTGTAATCTGTGGCTCTGTGGGATCCCTCAAAGAACAGACCCACAGTGCACAGTTGATAATCTCCCAGAAGTGCTCCTTTCAAATATTCTTTTTCCCCCTGTATTTGATCCCTGTCAATGCAACATGGGGCAATGTGCATCCAGAGGAAACCAAGTGTGAGGCAAGTTGTGGGTGAAATTGCAAATCTATCTACAAGGAATGGATTCTTTTAGCCGAACAGAATAAAGATGTTATTGTATATTTTTATTTGACAAATAATAACTATTGGGGAAGTTAGGCAAGCTTTGGACATTTGGCACAATGGCTGAAGTAGCACTCCGGACTCACAGCAAGAAGGTTGCACACGGAACCAGACTTTTATGTGAGGAGTTTGCATAATTCTCCTTGTGGGTTTTCTCTAGGGACTTCAGTTTCTCCCATAAACCCAAAAACATGCACAATAGGTCCAATCCTCCAGCTACAGTTGGTCTGTCAAAATCTAGCTCAAGATCTGGAGATGGGACCTGGGTGCTGGATGGTGAATCTCAAGGCTCTTGACAGAGTGCCCTGGAAAAATAGGTAACAATTATGGAATTACATGTAATTCATTGCTCAAACCAAGAATTAAAATGATAAACTTATAATCAAAATCAAAACCAAGCAAGAATCTTAGCAAAATCATAAATAGACTATGTTTTATTGAAGTTGGTAGTCTAAGCTGTCATATAGAAATAGTAGAATTGACTCTTATATGATTGCCTCATTACAGAAATATTCTCACCTCCCGATGAACCCATGTCCATCTTTAGAGGGGAGCATGCCCAACCATAAACACAAACAATAACATTGAAAAGTGTCTGCGCCCTCCAGACCCCATGCCCCTAGTTAACAAACCATGGCCCGCACGTTCCTCTGGTCACTGGTTTCACACTGTCCCCCTAATACGACTCACGGGAGGGGCCAATTAAACCAGCACTGCCCCCCGTACCATCCCCACAGCACCCACCCTCCTTCAGTTTGGGTCAGGAGTTTAGTGGGTCAACACAGCACTTCAGACACAGTTATCTAATCCCGGTTCAGATCTGGAACTGGACCAAACCGGACCTGAGTCTGTCTTAATGCATTTGTATGTGACACTTTATTTAGTAATGACTAACTGGGCTAATGCTTGAGTCATGAGGGTTTTCTGCATGAATTCCCCCTTACTCACCACAGACCGGAGACATGGGGTTGGTGTGGAATATGTAAAACAAGCACAATTAAAGCCGCAAGCGGCGTCGAACGGCCCTCGCCCGCCGCGCCCGTGAACGCCGCGCCCGCGAACGCCGCGCCCGTGAACGCCGCGCCCGCGAATGCCGTGCCTGCAAATAGTGTGCCGTGCCAACACCATACTGTAAACGCCGTGTCCGCAAACTCTGTGCCTGGAAATGGCAAAATGACATAGTACGCCTGTAAATGTTCTTTGCACCCCTACTGGCCAACCTTGAAAAATTCCCATGTCAGCAATATATCTTTTTTCTTCTAGTCATTAATAGAATTTAATTCCCAAATGTGGTGCAGATCCGACAATGTTGATGTTTCATGTCTATGGTAGGGGGCGCTATAGTGTTTTTTCATATGTTTTATAGTGTATTATATTCAGACTGAGATCACACATTAGTGATACAAATTTCAACACGATTGGACTAAGTATGTGGGAACAGGAGCAAATAATGTCACCTTGAAATTCGCCAAAACTTTGACCAAATTTTGCAGCTTCGCCGCACGTAAACCGTGACAGTTATCAAAAAAAATCAGCTAACTTTAGATGTTCCACTTGTCTAGATGATGTACGGTGATTTTCAGCCCTGTGGGTGAAGCACCTTCAGAGGAGTTCGTTCAAACGCAATGTGAACGAAAATGCGGACTGAAACTTCAATCCAAGATGGCCGCCTTCTGGTTTGTCAGGGGGCGTGGCCATAATACATTTTTTTGTTTGTCTTGACATGACAAATGTATGTAGCGAATTTCATGGCTCTACGACAAAGTTGACTGGGACGTATCCCATAGGAGCCAAATTTTTGAGTCTTTGCGCCCCTGCTGGCCAACAGTGAAAATGGTATCATGTCCATAATATAATTTTTTGCTCATAATCATGCATAGAATTTAATTCCCAAATTTGGTGCAGATTTGACTATGTTGACTTTTCATGTCTATGGTAGGGGGCGCTATAGTGTTCACTTTTCATATGTTTTTTAGTGTATTATATTCAGACTGAGATCACACATTAGTGATTCAAATTTCAGCATGATGGGACTAAGCATGTGCGTGTAATATATTTTTTAATATTTTTGGAAGGAGTTTTAGCGCCCCTGCTGGCCAACAGTGAAAAATTCGCCATGTCCATAATATACTTTTTTGCTCATAATTATGCATAGAATTTAATTACCAAATTTGGTGCAGATCTGATAATGTTGACGTTTCATGTCTATGGTAGGGGGCGCTATAGTGTTTTTTCATATGTTTTATAGTGTATTATATTCAGACTGAGATCACACATTAGTGATTCAAATTTCAACACGATCGGACTAAGTATGTGGGAACAGGAGCAAATAATGTCACCTTGAAATTCGCCAAAACTTTGACCAAATTTTGCAGCTTCGCCGCACGTAAACCGTGACAGTTATCAAAAAAAATCAGCTAACTTTAGATGTTCCACTTCTCTAGATGATGTACGGTGATTTTCAGCCCTGTGGGTGAAGCACCTTCAGAGGAGTTCGTTCAAACGCAATGTGAACGAAAATGCGGACTAAAATTTCAATCCAATATGGCCGCCTTCTGGTTTGTCAGGGGGCGTGGCCATAATAACATTTTTTGTTTGTCTTGACATGACGAATGTGTGTACCGAATTTCGTGGCTCTACGACAAAGTTGACGTCGGGACGTCTCCCATAGGCGCAATGTATTTTGACTTTTCGAGGTGGCGCTGTGTCGCCATTTTTTTATGCCCGTGCACGAAACCTATATTTTATCGAATTTTTCGCCACTTCTGAATTTTGGGCCAAGTTTGGTGAGTTTTTGAACGTGTTTAGGGGGTCAAATTAGAGTTCAAAGAGCAGAAGAATAATAAAAATAAAAATAAAATAAAATAATAATAATTCGAGCAAAAACAATATATCCGAAAACATTAGAACAACATATTATACGTTTTTTGAAAGCTCTCGACCTTCCCCACGTCACCGTGGGGTCATTGGTGAGTGACGGGCACTGAGGCGCTCGTCATTCGCCATCTCGTCGAGGTCACCCATCGCCTTCCATTGACTTCCATTCATTTTTAGCAGTAGTAAATATGAGCCAGGCCTTGGGCGTGGGTTACTGGATACTGCTGTTCGTGCCGGGGGACCGTGGACATAGTTGCATGTCGTCTTGTCGCATTCGGACATGCGCACGTCCCTTCCCATTTGCTCCGCTGAGCGAAGCAATAGGCCCTACGCCCTGTCGGGGCTCGGGCCTAAAAAGAGAGAGGTTATGAACAAATATGTATATCCAGATGCACATCCAGCAATTTACATGCCATTTCAATTAATTTGTCAGTTTATTGCATTTATCTTACAATATATTAGCCCATTAAAAGTCATTTATTACATAAAATTGAATCTTGTGAGCCTTAAGCCATGTTAGAACATCGAAAAAAAATATTTGGACTAAACATTGCAAAAATATGTATAAAAAACTGAAAAAGAAGCCATAATATACACTTACTTATCAATATGGTATAGTCTATTAAAGTAAATTGTGCTATAAATGGTAAAATCAAAAGAATGAAGTTGCCTATGCTGTCTTCCTTTTTGCTCACTTCAAAGTGTCCAGGCATTCAGTCTAGACACAGGTGCCAGGCAGCCACAACTTGCTTTCTTTGTAACACTATACTGCACACTGTACTACCATCTAGCGGCATTATCTGAGATTGCAATGCCATCCAACCTTTTTCTCAGAGGTTTCATTACTTTTACTACACCATGTGTCCAAACTATTATTGAGTAATGATGATGTTAAGTGCGTAATTTTAGAGACGTTCTGAGAGAAAACAAGCTAAACAACAATTTATTGCCTTTGAAAAGCTTTTTGTCTTACCACATTTTAGGCTTTAAAGCTACAGTTACATCTGCTCTATAAACCCACCAGTCACTTAAAACAATCGCCTTCAAGAAAAGTGGCACTGCAGTCATCTGGTCCTGTCAGGTGAGGTGAGCTCATAGACCCTAACCATCATCTTAACAAAGAAAGGCAGCGCCGCGTAGTGGCTAAAAGACGCAAAAAGAAAGAAAGAAATCAAAATACAACTTTATAGTCCATAACTTAATTTAACAGTGTAGATGTACTATAAACATGAATAAATAGTTCGATTTCATTTCTTTTTTATTATTATTATTATTTTGTTTAGATTTTTTACTCTCCAATGTAATACCATGGGCTCCGAGCGACTGAAGAAGCCAGGAGTCACTAAATCTTGAGCCAGTGTAGCAAAGTGGACTGTTAGTGTTTTTGCTCTCGGGCAGATACCATTAAATCAATTGGCCGCGTGTTCTTTGCGCGTGCAGAGAGCGGACAGGCGCGCTTAATTGCTCGTGCAGACCAAAGGCATTATATGTTATGCACTGGCTTGTACATACTGTAGGCAGGGGAGACATATTCTCAGCATCTTTTCCAGAAGAGGGCGGAGCTACGGAGGCTGGAAGAGGGATGCTGACGCTGAGCAGGTGGGTACCGCGGATGTTTACTGGCGCGCTCTCTGCCACAACACCTCATCACAACCTGCTTATAACCTCGATATATCAGCACATATCGATCTTACGTTACGCGTTAAGAATTGCCTAAAGATCGTATAAGATTTCTGTTCGCTGCTGCGTTGATTGACAAGCTGTGAAGCCCACCGTCTGTCGCGATGCTGTACGGGATCTGATGCTCCCATAGCGGCGCCGCGGCCTCTGCCTTTCCGCCTTGCGTTTTTATTATGCGGGAAACAAGGAGCAGCGGACGGAGAACAGGCGAACAAAGCACCAGCCGCTGCACTACCGAGGCGCAAGTAAACAGTGGCAGGTTAGTGCATTTGGCTTATATAGGCCTACATATACTGTGCTAGTGTAGAAAATTAGCCAAGACGCAGATTTTACGCAGCAAATATCCACTGTGACCATTAATACTATTTGTATTAAAAATAATTACACGTAGGCTATGTTTTTAGAGGTTTTATTTGCCAATTGCTCTTATGTTAATGAAAAGTCACAGCCTAGTGTTATTGATGATTCACTATATATCACTAAGAAGACCCCCACCACACCTTCTACTCGCCAATACAGGCTAATTAATGTCATGGCTAGGTTCCGGATGCGTTTGTAGGTTGATTGAGGGATATAGAGTGAGAAAATACGTCTACGAGTAATCAAATCGTCTCAGCCCAGTAACTTTGCCAAAAATAGCGTCTCTATAAAAGGACAGTGGTGTTGCCGTGCGTTATGTCACTTCCCTAGAGGCCAGATATGTCTCATCTGGAGTGCATGAATCTGTGTTTTCTGCATGCATGAACTTGTGTTAGGACCATCCCCCATAGACTAGACGTATTAGAATAGAGGTGAGGGGAAACATCGTAAAAAGTACCCCACCAAATTCATTTAGAGGCCTGGAAACAACAACATAGGGATTTATTTCATCTTGTACAGTGTAGGATTGTAATAGTGTTTCAGTGTGAATTATTTTACTCTATGGCTCAGAGTTGAATATTGATCATGCATAGTGGGTTTATTAGGAAATTATTTGGTTTGATAAAAAAAAAAAAAACATTTGCCGTTGTATGTTATTTAACCTTGGCACTCTTTTCTACATTAATGCCATGATTTTAATTTTACCAATGGCTGAAAAAAGTAGTTTATCATATCTTACCTATTGAGGAAGTGTGTATTTTGAATTACAGGCAAAGTCATAGCTATTTTGAACACCAGAAGTGTTTTAGTAATACTCATTTTTACAAATAAACTGTCTGCCTCTCATAGTATCAAGCTTGAAACTTGTAATCCTAATTGTTGTTTTTTTTCTCTTCTCTTTTCTATGTGTCTCCAACTGCACTTCCCCCCTCCCTGCAGTCAGTCATGGTGGACCCTTCGGAGGCAGAGGAGCAGACCAAGTGCAAGAGCCCGAGCGTGGCAGCTGAGGACCCCCGTGTCACCGACCAAAACACAGACGACGGCGATGGGACCGCGGAGGAGGATGGCGACGCCTGCTTCCAAACTCCACCCACTGGCAGCGCCGAACCGAGCCCCTGTCATACCATATCCATCCCGGAAACCCCTTCGCCTCAAATTGTCCCTTCGCCACAACCTCCACCTCAGGCTGAGCGGGATTTAGCACCCAAACTGCACTTGGATCTGTACAATTTCGACTCGCCAGCTGCGGAGGGGAGCCGATATGTTTTGACCAGTCCACGATCTCTGGAAGCATGTGCAAGATGTGGAGTGAAGCCGGTGGAGCTGTTGCCGCGGCCTTTGTCCGATTTTGCCAGAGAAGCTCCCGGGAGGTCCATGCGGGTAGCCACAGGATTGTTTGAGGTCTATGAACGAGAGAGGCACGCCAAGCTGAGGCAGTGCAGAGAGGAGAGAGAGAGGATAGTGAGAGAGGAGAAGCGCAGGATTTTACAAGCAGCGGTTAATAGTAACGTTTCACCTTCACTGGAGCACAAAGCATCACCTCCAAAAACAGTTTCAGTTATTGCACCTTCAGACAGTGGACCAACCTCAAAAGCAACAACTCAAGCTCCGAAATCCACTCTTTTGTCCAAACCTTCCATCAGCAATCTTAGCACTTCCCCAAAATTGACCCAAAATGGTTCTTCCAAAATTGGATCTACAAGCTCCCTGGCATCTTCAAAGGGAGGATTTCAAGGATCTAGGACCAAATCTACAGAGCAAGTCAGACTGACTCGGCAAGGATCTTCAGGTCCTCCTCCTGTTTCAAGGAAGTCCTCTGGGGGCAAACCTCCAAATACTTTTCCTCGATCAACCCCCAAGCCGCCTGCGTTTCCTAGAGCTAACACTACGCTAGCATCGTCTGTGTGTAAACCAGTGACCACTCAACCTAATGGGGTAATAGGAGGACACTTTGGGCAGCATAATGGACATTTTAAAGTGAGAGGTAAAAGCCATTCGCTAGAGTCGTTACAAAGGAAAATAGATCCAATTTACTCATCGGCATCTACTAACACTACAAACACATGCACCTCTTCAGAATCAGGGGCTTCTTCTTCCTATAGTTGGGACGGTACCAGAGATCATTGGGCAAAGGTTTCCAGTCCTAGAGCACGTACTCTAGCAACATTCAATTCTCTAATGGGACGAAGTTTAAGTCTGGGAGATCTGAGCCACTCTCCCCAGACAACTCAAAAGGTAGAGCGAATTGTAAAGGAGGTGAAAAGAAGGGGACTCAAAGCTGTTTCGGAGCGGGACAGGAAGATAGCGGCGTTGATGCTTGCTCGATATCAAGAAGAAGACATAATGAGTCAAACCAGATTCGTGGCGCATCTTCAGTGGGACAGTGAAAAGAGGATGGAGGAGTTTCGTAGAGAGCAGGAGGAAAGGGAGAAGCAAAAAGCAGTGCAACAATGTCAGAGAGTTTGGCAAAATCAAATATCTATACGGCAACAACGACTTAGCCAGCAAGAACGTGAGGTTGCAGAGGCCAAGCTCAAACAGGTTGAGGAAAATGAGGAGAAGTGGAAGGAGTTAGCCGAGCAACAAGAGAAAAATCGGTTGCTGAAGTTGCAGCAAGCTGCCAGAGAGGAAAAGCATAAGAAAGTATTGCAGGAGCAGAATCTAAAGGCAATAGAGGAGGAGCGGGCAGCGGTGTTGGAACAGGAGAGGCTACTGTTGAAAGAGAAGCTAACTATGGCAGAACTAAAAAGGCAAGAGAAGGAACACCAAGCCCAAGAAGAGAGACGAGGTTTGAATAAGGCGGAGAGGAGAAGACATGCAGCTATCATCCAAGAGATCGCACGTAGAGAGGAGGAGGAGAGGGAGGAGGCCAGGAGGCAGGCTGAGGAGAAGCTCAACCGATCGCTGGAAAAATACGAACAGATTGTGGAACGTAGGGGGCAGGAGATGAAGGAGAAAGCGAAGCGAGAAGAGAAGCAGATCCAGAAAGCACGCAAAGCTGCAGAGAGGCGTGAGAAAATTCAACAGCAGCAGTTTGTAGCCAAGGTTAAAGAAGCAGAAAAGAGGGCCCAACATGCAGCATTAGTGGTGGAGGAGAGAGCAAAGGAGAAGGCACAAAAGGCAGTTCAAAGTAGACAGGAAAAGGAGAGATTACAGAAACTTAACAGGCAAAGAGTGGAGGAGGAGGAGAGACAGAGGAGGTTGGAGCTCATGCAGTCCATTGAGAGAAAACTGGAGAAAAGCGAGCAGATTTTCAAGGAGAAGAAGGCGGTTTTGGAGAGCGCCCGGTCTGTAGCACGAGCATCTTTTCACGTGAGGGACAAAGTGAGAGAGGAGACCAACATGCGTACGTTTGACAAAATGGCTCTAGAGGCACAGCTCAAAGCGAGTCTGGATGAGAAATAAACTACAAACTATAAAACATCTGCCTTCACTGTCAAACAGCTTTACCCCATTTTCCAAATTCAGTGTTTTTCATATCTTACCCCTTAATTTTCTTATTTTTTTACATTATAACATGGATGTAAAGGAGACGTCAGCTGTATAAAGCCAATCCGGGACATATAGTACTTCATTATGGATGAGTGCATACTAAGGACTGCCCGATAAAACACAATTTCACTCTGCCCTCTGCACTGCCGCAACCACTGGACTGAAAAATGCACTGTTGAAAAGACTTATTGTTAACCAGGAAGCACAAGTCCGAGATACAAAGCTTTTAAGAGTCCTTCTGCAGGGCATGAATAAACTAAAAAAGCAAATGGTTTGACATTGTGCCCTTGAGCAAAGCTTGTTAATGACGTGATGCAGTGGGCAGCCTCTGCAGAGAAATAGCCTTGAAACAGTCACATGTTGTAACTAAAGCTGACGATGCAAAGAGCCTCGTGCTGCTGACCAATCAACATGGGATTTCACTTTGTGCAAAATGCCAACACCATTTAACACAGTAAGGACTCCCTCTGCCTCCCCTCCACAGACACACTGCAGCAAAGAAAGGCCCAGAACTGCTCACATCTGGTACCTGGAAATATGTCAAGGTCAAAAACAGGTATGACTTATATAGATATGTGCTGATCCCTAAAGTACAGCTCAGATATGGTGGCTTGTTTCAGCAATTGAAATGGCAGAACACATTTATTATTTACATTCAGAACAAACTGATTCAAAAGAAGGGCATCTGACATTTAAAAGCATACATTTAAAAGTGCACTGCTTAACTTTACTGATTTAGACTGTTTGTTCCCATGGACAGGTTATTGCTTTGCCTACAATGTTTCACAGTATGGCTTTAAACTTATCTATCAGACAAGCAGAGACTAGGATATGCAGGTCATATTGCTCACAATAAGAATGCATGTTTTTAAAGGCAATAATGCACTTGTGTATAAATGCAAGATAGATTAATGTAATGACATAATGTGGGGAAAAAACTAAACAAAAACAGAATCTCCATGGAGGCAAGCAGGTGGCTGGACTCCTACCAGAAAAAATAGCAGCTTTAAATGAAATAAGATTTTAATTTAAAACACTTAAATGCAACTGATAATATATTTCATTTATGTCCACTATTTGTGTTTACGGTAGTTTGTATAATCGTGTAGGGCTACTTATAATCTACCTAAAAAGGTGCATTGTGTAACATTTCTGGTGGAGGGTTCGTCCCATCACCTACTTGTTTCCATGGTGATGTCATTGCTTTGCCTGTAATATTTTTATAGCTCAAAAATACTTAGAAAAACATGCATTCTGACTGTGTGCAGGATTTCCTCTCCACAGATCTGACCTGTAACTTGGTCTGGTTTGGTCTCCATGATGTTAGAAAGATTTAATAACATACTGTGAAACATTCCAAACGAAGCAATAACATCTCCATGGAGAAAGGCATTTGATGGACCCTCCACCAGAAAATACACAATGCACCTTTAATCATTTTAATTTTTTAGTTTGCACTACTGAAACCTGTCTTTAAACATGCTCACCCTTGTGTGACTTTGCAGAATGACTAAAACACATCCTCATGCACAGATAGCATGAAACCCTGTGCTCTATCTGCATTAATCCTGCACTGTCAGATTTAAAAAAAGATGCGTGTAGCGGCTTGTGCCCTCTGAGGCTGCCGTTGCCATAGTGATTAAGGGATAAAGCAGCGGGTGGTGAGTCACATGGCAGAGAAAATAATGATGATATGAACATTGTAAATATTGCATAGCTGTAGCACTAAAACAGCATCATATACTAGTATAGCCATTATAAGTATGTTAGCTCAACAGCTTTAGCATGGTTAAGTCTTCATGAGATCTTACTTAGCATGGTGTTAATTTAAAATGTGCACTACATTTGTCCTCTAGCTAGGTACACTCCAAACTATAAACCTTTATCTCAACATCTTGAAATGGGTTCAGGGCATTCGAGTCACTCGCTGCTCTTGATAGAAAACACTGCTGCACTTTTTGAAAAAAAAAAAAACATCTGAAATGCAGAAGACAAAGGTCCATCATGTTTCATGAATTGAACTGAAAAAAGGAGCTTTAACACAGTATTATTCTCAGTCCCAATTTAATCCTGGGAGAAGGGGATGATTTGCAGATTTAGAGTGATATTATTTAGTGCTTTACTGACGTTTGTTCTCTCTGGTTTTATGAATAAATAGACTAAAACCAAAGACAGACTGGACAGAGCAAAGCTTCATTTGAGCAGACAGGCTCAGACCTCTGACTGGTGATGCACAGATTATCCACAGATGAGACTTGTGATGCATCAGGGAGCTGAAACATCACAGTCAGACAGAGCTGTTACTACTCAGCCCCTTGTTGTAGTACTGGGTATAGTCAGACACTGTTGCTTCTATGGACATTTTATTTAGAATACTTTAAGTAAACTTTTCTTCATTCTTAATTATTTTTTAGCAAACTATACAGCAACAATGCTTATACACTGATATTATTTTGGAATTCAAGAATGGTTCGATATTTTCTTCATAGCAGCATTTACAATGCATTACAGCTTAAAAAGCACTATATAACTTTTTTGGTGGACAAATGAGCAATAAAAACACCTAACAAAATGTGTTATTGCTTTTAAATGAAAGCAAGAACTTAAATGTCATACTATGGAACATTACAGGTACTGCAAAAACATCTCTGTGGAGACAAACAGGTGGCAAACCCTACACTAGAAAAGTTACTTAGTGTGTCTTTATGTTTGTATTTATTGGTGTTGTATTATATTCTATGCAGCGTTAAACACGTTTGTAGTCAATAACCCCAGGTGATTATTCCCTAATATAATTCCTAGAAAAATATTATTTGAGAGACATTTGTATTGCTCATCTATTAGCATTACACACTACGGTGATTAATTATTTCTTGTATTTTGTTGCAGATCCAGGTGGTCACACCCACTCCCTTCAGTCACAGCAAACCAGCACCGAAGTGAACTCGTCCCAGATGAACCAACACACATATCTCCTACATGAAAACAATTTTAGTGCCATTTTTGTGCTGCTAAAAATATCTGATTTTGTGTTGCCCTGAAGTGAACCATAAGCCTTCTACCTAGATGTAAAATGGTTCAAAAACAGCTTTATCAGTATTAAGGCATGTTTTTCATTGCATTGTTAGCTCTCTGTTACATTTTCCCCTATTATCATTTTGGTGTCATTGTATAATTTGTACATGGCTATGAGATGTACCAAATGCTTGCTTTTAGAATTACATAAGTGGTATCATGAGAGAAAGACATTCAGATCAGTGTTGATAAAGTTTATTATTTCATTATCCCTCTGTTACAAACCAGATTTACAGTTTTCTGCTTGTCTTTAAAACTACAGAAATAATGTAATGCTGTTTCATGTATTTGTCAATGATTGGAATGTAAATTAAAGGCACACTGTGTAACTTTTTTGATAAAGGATCTGCCACCTGCTTGTCTCCATGGTAATGATACTGCTTTGCATTGAATGTTCCACAGTATGGCATTAAATGCATTTACCTTTACAATTACAGGTGTTACTACTTCAGTGTACCACAAAAAACATGCATTCTTACTCTAAGCAGGGTGACATCTAAACAGATCTGAACTGTAATTTGGCTTGTTGGCGTTACTTGCTTGTTACCATTTAATGCCATAATGTGGAACATAGCAAGTAAAGCATCTTCAAACATCTTCATGGACAGAAGCAGGTGGTGGACCCTTCACCGAAAAAGTTATGGTACACAGTGCATCTTCAATGAAAATGTATCAGTGTTTATTTAGTGCTGTAACCAATGCCAGTGTTTTTATTCCCCACAGAGACAAAGGATATTGGATTGTGCAATTCAGTCTCATCTGACGTAGGCTGCCAGTTACTTCTGTCTGTTTTTAAAATGAACATGAAAACTGTGAACAAAACCTGTACAAAACAATGTGTGCATACAATCAAAACCAGAAAAATTAAATCATTTTTCAAGATAACTTTTCACTGCGTGTGCCTGCTACTTACATTTAATAATATTTCCCTTGGATCAATAAAGTTTGCCTAAGTCTAATATAGTTATTTACATTAGAACTTTGTCTTTTTATGTTAATTCCTGTTAGGTATATATAGTTTTTATCCTCCTCAAATCTACATTTTCAGTCCTTCCCTGTCTGGTCCAGTAAAAGACTGGAGGACTGTCTATAAAAGCAACTTAAAGAGACACTGTGTCACTTTTTGAATAGGGGTTCTATCTCTTGCTTGTTTTCATGGAGATGTTATTGCTTGCACCTCCATGACAACAAGCAGATGGTGGAGCCTCCATCAGAAAATGTGCACATTTAAAAGGCAAAATATCATAAAAAGTTGTTAATTGTTCTTGAAGTGTGATTGAAGTAGGCCTTATATTATGCTTATTGAAATCGCCAGGATTTGGAACATTCTTTGTTACGGCTTAGAAATACCAAATCTGTTTAAAGAGTTTCCATCTCAACACATTTCTTGCATCTTCTCATAACTATTTAATAAAGAATCAATCAATCAGTTGTGCTTTACGAATTATTAAGGTCTTCAGTGCCTTCTCAGACCCATTACAAGTTAGTGAACCCTCAGACCTTTGTTACACATTGGTCCCGTTGGTGGCGTCCTTTCGGGACATGATTTTATAAACACTTTCTCTGAAGCTACTGTCTGAGGTAAGTCTTCGGGCTGTGGCCTTCAGCTCCTCCATCTCACCAGCTTCTTCACTGGCCACTGCAAAAGACCTGGAGTGTTTCACTGGACAATAAGAAGAAAAAGAAGAGGGAGGAGAAGCAAATTACGCAAGTAGCATTACCACGCCACAAGTAAGTAAAGTGTGTGTCTAGTCTGGATGCTCACTGAAATGCTCATACAAACAAGTTCAGATATAACAAAACACAATTAACACTCATAACTACAAAAATGTGTTGCCAAAACAATCCATGGTTCAGAGACTTGAATAATAGTAGCAATGCACTATTTATGCATTGAGCTGTCCAGGGAACGATTGATGCCTTAGTCATTCAGTGCTGCCACTACTGTAGCCACAGCTGTAGCCTCTTCAATCACCACAAATGGCCTTCACAAACCACATTTATACTTTATGGTGAGTGAAGTGTCTTGTCCAAGGACACAACAATAGTATGGATTGGTCAGAACAGAGATTTTGTGATTTGTGCCATGGTCAACTCCTTCAGTGGTTAAAGAAAATAATATTTTGCATGCCAAAATATTGGGTAGTATATTGAGTAGTAGTAAGACATGCAAATTGAAAATTACAATAATATTTCTGCAGTTTCAATAAATGCAGAGTAAAAGTAACTTACGGATGGCAGTCGAAATGTCTGCATTTGAAAAACATTGTTTAGATGGCTCTGACTAAAACCTTTTCTGTCATGGACTACTCGTGGGCAAAAGAGAGGATTACACGGAATAGTAATAAATACAGTGAACCTCTAGAATAGTGAGCATTGTTGTTGAGTACTTGTTTGTATTTTCTTGACACAAATCTATTCAATATATGTGAAGGAGGCAAACTTACACCAGTGCCGTTTAGAGGCCCTCCTCTGGATCCTGCAGCTCTTTATCCTCCTGGCCGCTGCTTTGTGGAGATACACAGCGTTCTTCATTATTGATGGGAGCTTTGCCTCGATCTCTGCAGCACAAATGCACTCCTCGAAAAACTCTGCAACAACATGCATTTATCACACATGGCCATGGCTGTACATATTTACTCAACATTACATTACATTTACTCAGGACTGTTCTAATATGTTGCAATTTTAGAATAATTATTTTGAAAAGAAAAATAGCACATCCATACAGAGTATTTAATTGCCCGCCATTAGCTATCAGCTATTCATGCTGGAGACCTATGTAACATGTTTTGGGTCGATGGTGGAAACCAGAGTGGCTGGAGAAACCCATCCAGACATGGGAAGAAACATGCAAACTCTACACAGAAATGGGGATCAAACCTTCTTGTGAAATTTTGTTAAAGTTTGTGCTCTCTAAAAAGTTTACTGGTATGTTACATTATGTGTAAAGATTGACTTGGATTTTAGTTCAGTGTAAGTTTATTGAATGTTACCCTTGGAAATTCCCAAACCTCCAAATGTTTTTCTAACCAACTATAGCCTGCACTCTACAGCTCCTAACACAGGACATACCTTACAGTTCATTGAGTTGCATGAAAAGTAATACATATTTTTTCCAGTAGGAGGCAGATTCTGGACTAAAACATTTCCTTGGGAAAGTGCATAAGTTCAGTACAGTAATGTTAATCTTGCTTCTAATGCTTCTAAATATAGTAACATGATTCCAGTGTTACATGAATCCCTGTAATGTTATATCAGTGGGCACATTTATATCATCAGTAAAAGTCAGATACATAGGATAACTGGATCGATTTTTGTTGTTTGTGCATAACAGAAATATGATCATCAAAAGCACCAAGTCACACTCTAATAACTCCAGAAATCAGATAATAATCAGACTTTGGTGTACATGTAAACACAGTCTTAGGCCAAACTTACTCCTGAGCTGTGTAACGTCTCCCTTCATCTTCTCGTCTTTCTCTTTGCTTCGGTCCAAACTGCTGAGTCCCTTCTCCAGATTCTCCAGCGCTTCTTCTGCAGACTTCAACCTTCGCTCCAGCTCCACTCTCGACTCAATCTCAGCCTGAAAACACAGCACTTAAAATGAGTCTATTTTGTCTGTTAAAAATTATCATTTAAAAAAAGACATTGCTCCTCTCTTTGGTCATTTTCATGTTCTGTATCACTGTATCACCGTTTTTGTTTGTCTCCTTCTTGTATGCATAAAATAAAATTTTATCTTTCTACAATATTCATTTTGAAATGTATGCAGTAATATTGCTATTACTTATTCATTATAATATTAAATGCTGACAAAAATGTCAAAGACACTAAGGAGGGGGTTTTGTGCAAGTGGAAGCATTTCAGATAGAGAAAATAGAAATAGGAGTCAATATTACAAAGGTAATTTGATACAAAGATACCGAACAAGAACAGGAAGTTTCTATGATCTGATATACAAGGAGACTTGAGCAGTTTTTAGATCGAGTTACTAAAACAAAAATGTATTCCCACTGAACTAAAGCAACACCGTGTGACTTTCTGGAGGTGACATGTCACCTGCGTGTTTCCAAGGAAATAGAAAATTGAAATAATACTTCAGAACATTGGCCATGGAGATGGATAAGTTTTATGCCATATTGTGTAAGATTACAGTCAAAGGAACAAATTCAGGTGGAGGCCCTCCTCCAGGCCAACTAAGAGTCAGGTTTGTTGAGGTATAAGCCCGCTCAAACTAAGGGCAAGAAATGACAACAAAAAAAGATTTTATTATTGTCAATTTTTTTGGATAAAATGTTACATGGTTGGGTGTTAATTGCTGCCCTTTTTGGCCATGGTAAAACAAATAATATGTGTTAAATATGAACAATTTACAGACACTTAAATGAAACCATATGAATACAGTAATAATAGGGTAATAATAATAATAATAATAATAAATAATAATAATAATAATAATAATAATAATAATAATAATAATAATAATAATAATAATAATAATAATAGAGTAATGACCTTGAGCTCAGCCTCTGTCTGCTGTTTGTCCACTGTGAGCTGAGACAGAGACTGCTGCAGAGTCTGAGCCTGAGACGAATAAAACTCCTTCTCCTGCTGCAGCACCACAGACCTCTCCTCATTCTCCTGGAGTCTGGAAAATATGGATGGATGAATAAACAGATAGACAGATAGATAATATGGCAGGGCGCTGTGGACGAAAATAGTTTATGATGAAATATGAAAATTTGCCATAATGGTATAATTGACGATATAACTTAATGGGGCCTTTTATACTATGTGTACATATTTCTTCTGGGCTATAAAAGTTAGAGCTATAAACTCTACTTCCACTCGTCATGTCTTATCTCTTTTATTATAACAGTTTTAAACCTCTGCAGAGCCTCCACAGTAAGTGTATAGATAGCTAGATTGTTCATTACATGCTGCAAAACCAAGAGTTAAAATATTCTTCTTCTTTCTCATACTACGTACGACGTACTTAACTCAAGTGTTGGTCATTTCTAAACATGTGTTGCTCTAATTGAGTTGTTTATATGAATACTTTCTACCTGTTGATAAAATGTTTTGGTTAGTTTTCATTAAGATTTAGGTGATTAGCAAAAGTACACAATGGCAAAATTATCACAGTTTCTTAAAGGGCCCATATTATGCTATTTTCCGGTCTATGTGATAATGTTGTTTCCTCATGAGAAACATACCTAGAGTAGAGTTTCATTCACACATGTTTAACACACAAACTCTGCATTTCGGTGGGATTCTTCTCTCAAACTAGAAACACTCTGTTGCACCTTGTGATGTTATGTGGTAATACAGGAAGTACACTGCTGTGTTTTTAAAGTCTATAAATTTTCACTAGAATCATTTGGATAATTTCAGCCCTGGAATTAAGAATCTCAACTGAACTAAAGGTAAAAGGTAACTGATAACTTGAAAACTACCACTTTATGGCAAAAATGGCACAGAGCATTTTGAGCTTTGGAGATGAAGACAAGCCAATATTAATTAATATTAATTACTCAAACATGTGTGAATGAAAGAAAACATAACTCCAGGTATATTTCTGAAGAAGTAACAGCATTATAACATGGCTTAAAGTCAGTTTTGTGTAATATAGGGCATTTAACAGTTTTAATTATACTTAGTATCAAATTAAATCAAATGTGAAAACTGCTCTGTGCAAAAAAAAACAAATGTTATAATTCATGGCGTGTGTCTAGTTTGGACATTAGTGCTTCAGAGTCAATATGTTTTGCTGTAAAATCCCACTCCGGAGCCGCCCGTCAATGCACCACTTGTTTATGGATCAATACACTTTTCCACTCAGGCCTCTACTCTTGTACCATTAGTAAAGACCTGGCCAGACCTCACGGCATGAAGCTTTTGGATACTTTGAACTAATGTTATCAGATTGTTATCCACTGAAATTTCTTTTAAAACTTGGAATGTAATTTATGGACAGTATTTTGAGCTTCTGACCTAATTTTGACAACCAATTTTAATTAAATTTTAGTATTCTTATAGTTGTTGTTAAGTTATAAATCATGCTGTACCTTTCAAAGCACATTACATGGCATTACATTGCATAAATTGACTCTATACTCAGTGGTGGCAAGTATGGGTGTGCAAAAATATGGAAATATCGATATATTGTGATACTAAATTTGGTGATACAGTATAGTTATCATGGACTGCTGTATCAATATATTGCTAAGAGTATTTTTGGTTATCTTTTAGCAATTTTTTGTAACTGCACTACAATTTTGTTGCTTAGTGGAAGAAAACTTGTTTATGCAATACACTTGACATATTCTCCATACATGTATTTCATATTAACTTTGCACACGTAGAGGTTTAATAAAGAAATACTGTTGCTAAAATGTATTAGATTCCTAGAAAGCTGCAATATATGACAGAGGATCATGTGCAATATAATGATTATCACATGTATCGCCATATTGAGATGATATCATGTATTGTGTATGAAACCGAATCGTGAGGGACCCTGTGATTCCCTGCCCTAGTGGTAAACTAGTGTTATAGCTGCCAATCTGACCCCCAATACTCACTATCACACCACATGCAAAATAGGTAATTCAGGTGAAGTGTCTTGCCTAAAGACACAACAGCAGTTTCCCCTAAAGCCACAATGGCCCTCTGTGGCACCTGATAATCTCAGTGGTCTCCCAACCAAATACTAACCAGGTCTGACCTTGTTTAGCTTCAGAAAATGAGATTGAGCATTTACTTGTACATGTACATTTATATAATTATGCCTTATTGACCCTAGTCTCTTGCTATTTTTGCTACTTATTTTGAATTTATTATTACTATTTCTATTTTTGCTCTTTGTTATTATATTTATAATGATGTGTAAGCGACTGTGTTCAAATGATTTCCCTTGGATCCCTTCCCGTGGATCAATAAAGTTTGTCTAAGTCCAAACGGAAATTCATCTTGCTTTTGTAATTACTGGGTGTTTTCATGTAGTTTTATGCCAACAAAGAAATTACACAAACAAAACTATGACAAAATATTAGTCAGAAAGTTCTTACTTTTGTTCAGCCTGGTCTTTCTCTTTGAGTAACACTTTCATCTGGTCCTCGATGTGTTTGAGGTCCTGGAGCAGAGCTGTGTCCCCCTCTTTTTCACCATCTCCAAGATTTAATTTCTCATGATCCTCTGTGTTTTCCTGGTCATTGTCCTGATGCTCTTTCATTCCAAGAAGCTCCAACGTGCGCTGTTTCTCTCTTGAAAGCTCCTGTGAACAAAATGTAAACAAATTAAAGTTGTGCTATAATTCACTTTTTTAAATTTGGGACTGTAAGTATTGCTCCAGTCAATTACACAAAAAATCATTCTAAAAGGTATTAGTTAAAATCTTCTTTGAGTAATATAGATGTTTGTTCTGCACCACACATTAATAAAAATAAAGTCTACTCTTTTTATACACTGCCCAGCTTTTCTGGTAGGTCGGTAGTTATTACATTCCAGGGAAAGCCTATTGCTTTCCATGGAATGTTCCATGGTATGACATTAAGCACATACATCTAGCATATATTTGTTACAGGATTCTTTTGCTCAAAATACAATATTTTTTTCTGTTTAAAGGGCAACTCTCCATAGATCTGAAATGTAATGCAGGTGGCAGACCCTCTACTAGATATGCTGCATAACACATCTTTAACTTTCAATAATAATTACCTATATTACAAAACAAATAATCCTGATCATATTTTTTAGAAATCAAGCAGACTCAAAATTTACAGAAATTATCTGTATCTGAAATAAATTTTATACCTTACTTGAAAGCAAATTTTGTTATGAGTGACAAATCATCTAAATAGAAGTGTATTATTTAAGTACTGGATCTTTATTTATAAAATGCATTATCATACAAGGAGAAGTAGCTCATCTAAAATAAAATGGTTGATATAAAAGAACATTCATACCTCTATAGATTTCTGTAACATGACCGTGAGGCTGCTCAGCTCCTCTTTCTCTCTCCACTCCCTTTAAAGACCGGGACGTTCCCTCCAGGTCTCTGTAATGGACATGTACAGTAAATGTGTATTAGGTTTATGTATTATGAGGCAGACCATCACTCACATCTAAACTGCATTATTGTCACAGCTTAAGTGACTGTAAGGCCATTTAACCAAACTAACTTCACTGAAGCTAAGCCATCATCAGAATACCCTTTGGTAACTTCTGAATATTTTTACAGAAATTATGAACACACAGTTATCTTGAAGGGAACAAACTAGTCTTTAGCTGGGTCATTTTTTTGTTTGTTTATTTGAAGGTCCTACAGTATGCAAAAATTGACTCTTGTGAGGTTTAAGTCATAAGTTATAATGTTGTGACCTCCTTAATAATATACCTGGAGTGCACACACTCACACATGAGTAATCTTGTATCACTGGACTACATCTTCAAAGCTCAAACTGCTCTTTCCCACCTTGTGATGTCATGAAGTGGTAGTATTCAAGTTAACAGCTTCTTCTTATTTTTGTTCTGTTATTATTATTATTGTTGTTGTATTATATTGTATTGTATTGTATTGTATTATTGTATTATTATGTTATTATCCAAATGATTCTAATATAGGTGTAAGGAGTTTAAAAAAACGCAGTGGAGTACTTCCTGTATTACCACATGACATCAGAAAATAGATAATACAGGATCAGAAAATAGTTTAATAAGGAGCCCTTTTAAATATCCATTATGTATCATTATTAATACAACATAATGTTCATCATATTTATAGTAATGTGGAACAAATGGTGAAAAATTGTACACATCCAACTAGAAACAGGCTTATTTATGAGTAGCACTTAATTTTAAAATCAAATCTTTTGCATCACATTTGGTGTATTAAGCAGTAATAAATTACCTGTGTGAACCCATTAGTTGAGGCATAAAGGTATGAATAAATAATTAATTATAATACATTACTGTTTAATTTGTTCTTGCTCTGCCTTCAGCTCCATCACAACCTCTTCATATTTCCGCTTCTCTTCCTCTAAAATCTGGTTCAGACGCTCCAGCTCCTGCCAGACACAATGCAAAAAACATTTATGTACCTTCATTCACTGTTTCACCCACATCAGTGTCTACAATCTAACCTCTCTCTGTGCTCTCTGGTGGCTCAACTCCTCTGTCTCCTCCATGAGTTTATCTACAGAGAAAAGCACACTGTTCTAACCAAATGACATTACAGGTGCTATATTATGTATAACAGAACCTTGAGAGCTTTTAGCCATCTTAAAATGCTGTTACTTCATCAAAAATATACCTGGAGTTGTATTTTGTATTATTCACATGTGTTTGAGTAACCATGGTTTATTTGTATGTATACATCTCCAAAGCTCCAAATGTTATCTTAACGCTTACATTTTACCTTTTGTTTAGAAGATATTGACAATTCCTGAGCTGAAATCATTCAAATTATACTACTGAAGGTATGTGGATTTTAAAAAATACAGTGGAGCACTTCCTGTATTACCACATGACATCACAAGGTGCAACAGAGCATTTTTTGTTTGAGAAAAGAATATGGAGGGTTTGTGTGTTAAACATGAGAATGAAACAAAACAAAACTTCAGGTATGTCTGTGATGAGGAAACATTATAACATAGATCAAAAATAGTGCAATATAAGCCCTTTAAAGATAACACAGAAGAATAAAGTATTATGACGTATAGATAGTGTAACTAACGTACCTAAATATTCTTGCTTCTCTTTGGCGAGCTGCAGGCCCTGAGCTTCCAGACTCTCGATCATGGCCTCTCCGAGCTGAGCGTTCTTCCACGTCCTGAAGGTTAATACATTAAACTCATAAAATACATTGGCTGCAGTTACATGCATACTCAAAATTGAATTACAGTATGAACAGATTTTCTGAGTTGTAAGTCTATTAAAATGACATAATCTGGTTTCTTTCTGATCATTATGTCAGGTTTGGTGGTTTGCATTTAATTTAAATAATCTTAAAGGTCCAGAAATCCAATAATAATCAGATTTTGGTGTGCATGTGAACAAAGCCACAGTGTTACCCAAACATTTTGAATTATTTTACGCACCATGCAGTTATAAATCATGGATGCACTTATTTGCATTTATTTAGTCTTAAATATATTACTCTGATCTTGAGTTATGTCGTTGATACAGGCCTATAGATAGACTGCAGTAGTAAAAACTATATATTTGACAACTACAGAATGAATGCATTGGCTATTTTCTTATTATTTGTGTAGGAAGTTTATCTTTCACTTACAGAGACAACTCAAATCGCATATATACTATGGCTTTAAATAAATTAAGTTAAAAAAAGTAATACATTTCTCTAACAGTATGAAGCATAGATAGATTTCAGTTTTTTGTTTTTTTTATATAATATGTATTGATTTTGCTCACACTTTTCCAGACTCCTGTATCATCTCCATCCATTGAACCTGGTCCATTTCAGACTCCGCTGCCAGAACTATAGTGCCCTGGAAACAATAAAATAGAAATAGAAATAAAACAAACTTCAACTCAAGTCCTAGTCTACAGTGATTCAAATGTCTGGGTGAATCTAATCTAATAAACTTATGCTCCAGAAATGCCATTTTACAGATGTTCCATAAACGCCTCACATGGGAGTCCCTGTCTGTGGTACTGTCCCTGTCTGATGCCCCAGGGGAGTCCCATCAGTATGAATGGGAAGACACTGTACCTCACCAGGGACCTACTCCAGTTTGAAGACCCACTTTTGTCCAGTAACAAAAAGTATCACATACATACACCTACTATGATGACAATGAGGTTAAACACAAGTTAACATTCATGACCTATAAACATTAGAAGAGATGGCAATGTGGATAAAATTGATCGATTATATTAGATTACCTCAATTACCTCAAAAACAATTATTGGTAAATGCATGTTGTTTGTTTCTTGCACATATGCTAAAACGTGCCAGTAAATTTCTTAATTGAGTATTAAGTATGAGACAAACTATAGTGATTAACCAGACACCACAAAAATATTGTCCTTTTTGAAATATTAGTCTTTATATACCTTTTTCTTGTTAAAGACAATATACTCAATACTGAAATTTAGAATATCTCCAAAACAGCAATTTAAATGTTGTCTTGTATGTAATATGTATGCTTACCTTTAAACATGCCATGTTTTACTAAGCAATTTCAAGGTACTGAATTTTTAAGATGCATTTGCGTGTGTCTGTTTTCTTACGCAGAAGTCTTCTAAGTGGATTTCAATGGCAAAGGGCATCCCCATGTTCTCACTGGCCGACACCACACATCCACCCAAAGGAATCACTCCCTAAAACAAATAGCATTTCTATTTTAATGTATTTCTTACACTTCCAGTTAAAAATTGAAAATATTCACAAACCTTTGGATGGATGTTGAGGCACCTGTTAGTTTCAAAGTTCCTCTTCTCATTTTCAGCGTAATAGAGCAGAAAACTGTCTTTGATGATGAAGAATCTGAACCAGGAGACAATGTTAATCTGTATTACAAGGTGTTACAAATGTTAAGTAATATATAGGTGTATCTGCTATATGAAAAGACAATTAATAGTAAAATAAAACGTAGGAATGGGTGTTTTTTTATTATTATTATATGATTAATACATGTTTACATCATTAAGGGGTCCATATTACATTATTTTTTATCTATATTATAATGTTTTTTCTTCATCAAAAACATACCTGAAGTTGTGTTTTGTTTCATTCATACATGTTTAACACGCAAATCTTGCATTTTTAGGTTGAGTTCTTCTCTCAAACAGAAAACAATGTATTCCGTCTTGTGATATCATGTGGTACTACAGGAAGTGCACCACTATGTCATTCACCTTCACTAGAACTAAAGGTAAAACATAGATGATAACTTAAACTTCTGCTTCATAACCTCCCAAGGTGGAACAGACTATTAATAAACACTCAAACACATGTGAAAGAAACAAAACATAACTCCAGGTTTGTTTTTTAGGAAGCAACAACATTATAAGATGGTGTAAAACTTACAAGAGTAAATTGTGCGGAATATAGGACCTTTAACTAAAACACAAACCAAAAAAAATCCAATAACTACACTGTTTGTAATGCCCAATAGGTTTTCTGTTTAAATGGACAAGTCTGCAAGCAGCAAAAGCTTTATGATGATTTTGTTTCTTGCATTCCTCTTTCAGATATGAAAAAGTTGTTCTAACTTTTCTGGTATTTTCAAATGATAGACCACAAATCATGACTCATGTTTTGTCTTTCCAATTAAAATAACTTCAAATTGTAAATCAGATGTTTTCTTTCTTTCAGTTAGTCTTATATTCTTACTTGCACCACTACTTTGTATTTTTAAATGAGTAATGTTATTTTAAAGTAACAATACTCAACTCTTACTTGAAGTACACATTTTTAGCTCCTCTACTCTACCAATCTGTGATAAATACTCAAATATTTAAAACCTCCCATCTCGTTTCTCACTGACCTGCGGGACCACTTTGCAGACGGGCGTCCAAACGGCCTCTTCCACAGCACGCCATGAATCTGCACTTTGGTGCTGATATCCAACGCCTCAGAGTCTGACTGCTCCATGGACGACCACGACAAGTGTAGAGAGTTTCTGGATGAAGAGGAGAACATGATCCAGCTATCCGGCTATCTCTCCCCTGTCCCGTGAAGAGATGGTGAGAATCAATACCAAAAAAACAAAGAATTAGTCAATAACAATTAGCCCAATAACACCCGATGGCAGTGGCACACACACATATATAGTAGATAGGTGCATCCCAGTGCGTCAGTGTAGTGGAAATAAGTAGCGGTCAATAGCTGGCAGTGCACTGGACACAGCAAAACACAATAAGCAGAGAGGAGGAAGCGAAGGGGGAGGGACCAGAGAGGGAGATTTAGGAGCGTCAATAATACAGAGCCAGGAAAAAGCCTTTGTTGAGATTACAGTAGGACATTTGGCAGGTAGTTGTCATGCAGAATTAAAGAAAACATCTGCATTTGTGTCCAGGCAGCATCAAGAGCAAAGCAGGGATAAAGAGGGAGTGTATCAGATTAATTGACAGGACATGTGTTGGAGTAAATGGAAGAGGGATTATAGAGACACGGACAGCTCAGCCTCTGCATATGAGTTAAGCAGCAGACAGCAACTTCTTGCCAAAAGTGACGATGGATGACCACACATATACAAAATATATACAGTACAGTGTAAAGCATTAGACAGGAGGGCAAATTCTGATGAGAGAAAAATAAACAGTGGTTTTAGGGGTCATAATAGTTTAAAGGGCCAATATTAAGCTGTTTTCTGATCTAGGTATTTTATAATGTTGTTTCCTCATCAAAAACATACCTGGAGTTCTGTTCGGTTTCATTCACACATGTTTAACCCTCTCAGGCTCAAATTATTTTTTAGTATCAGGAAAAATCTGATATTTGGGGAAAATTATAATATGGGGTAGTAATATACAATCCTGACTTTTTTATCCTTTGTAAACAAAAAAAGTATTTTGCACTTCAGGCCGCTTGTAGTCATTCTTGCACAGTCTGCATCGTCCACGTTTATCAGCATGGATGGGAGAAAAGGCTCCTGAGTAAAAAAAGCTCATAAAATATGGATGTGGAGTAAGTAGGTAATTGGAATTTAGCTGTTGCAAATCTGCAACGCCTGCCTGGAGAGGGTTAACACATTAATCCTGCATATTTATGCTGAGTTCTTGTCTCAAACTAAAAACACTCTGTTCTACCTTGTGATGTCATGTGGTAATACAGGAACTGCTCGACTATGTTTTTAAACTTCATACACATTCACTAGAATATTTTGGACAATTTCAGACCTGGAAATACAAATTTCCACTGAACAGAAGTTAAAACTTGAAAACTACCCCCTCATGACATCACAAGGAGGAAAAAAGCATTTTGAGATTTAGAGATGTAGACAGACTAATATTAAAGGGTTACTCAAACATGTGTGAATGATACAAAACACAAGTCCAGGTGTGTTGATAAAGAAACAACATTCTAACATGGTTTAAAGATCACACGTCAATTTTGCACAATATAGAATCTTAAAAATAAAAAAATAATTAGATAGAATTAGTATGTTCTCAACTTGCGGGACAAGTTCAAAAACTGGAAGGATTTGGGACTCAAAAGGGTGAAGCCGTTTGGGATTTAAATGGGAAAAAAAACAGCAAATCAGATCATGTGGAGTAGTCATTAGGCAGCTTACATGCACAAAGGAAATCTCATAATCCAAACCCCACATTTCACTGGTTTTAGAATAACAGTGGTATTTGGAGGTTAAAGTACAATTATTTTGGGAATAATGCTGTCCATATTTTACCCTTTGTCTGAAATCTGTTAGTTTGTCTTTTTGTTGTATTTTTCATGTTAATATACTTCCACAAGGGTGAATCAGATGTTGCTGTTTGCATATTTCATCACCAGAAATCAAATAATAATCAGATTTTCGGTGTAAACATAGTTGGTTTACAGAAAGTTACTATAGAATTTAATGTTATAGGTCAACTCATTTAGCTCAAGGGACGGGGTGACCTATAGTTCATTGTAACTATATAACACTGTCAATGCACACTATGGTTGCATAACAGTTGATGGGTTACAGTTGGGGCAAAAGTAAATGACCACTTTCAAATAGCTGTGGTAGCTTCTATATCCATATAGTGATAAAAAGTGTAGTTATTTAAAGGTGCACTGGGTAATATTTTAGTGGATGGTCTGCCACATCAAAATGTTAATGCTTTGTCTGGAATGTTTCACAATATAGATTAAACCTGTCTATCAGGAGAGAGACAAACATGTTACAGCACAACACTACATTATAGTTCAGATCTGTGGAAAGTCGCCCCTATTCCCAGAAGGAATTATTTTTGACCAATAGAAACACCTATAATGAATATATACTATATGAAAATGTTTAGTGTCATACCAGAGAACATTCCAGGCAAAGCAATAACATCTCCATGGAAACAAGTAGATAGCAGACCCTCCACCAGAAAAGTAGTGTGTTGCATCTTTAATAACTTCTAAAATAAAATAAGAAAATAAATGTACCAATATGCAACAAATTGATTATACATTAATTAAGTTTGCATATTGTAAACATATAATACAAAGATGCTAAGCTGTAAACTGCCGTAACCCAAAACACCATAATGGTGACACTAATTGAAGGACACACACGTACTCACTATTGAAGCCCTAAGGGTGAAGCTCATTACGCAAAACATGATGTAGTTATGCAATCGTTACCTAGATTATCATTAGCTAAATATATTGATCTGAACCATTACGTTAGACCTTGTTGCACCAGTTAGAAAATGTTTAATTTAATCATCATAAAACACAATGCTTTACAAGCCATATTAACAATCAGAGTGTGGAAATAAGGCAGACTCTTTCAGGAATGACAATAAATAAAATGCATACAACAACAGACATGTGAACCGCCTTCAATAAGTGTCAGCCCCATTGTGTACTAAAATATTAAAAGACAAATTCAAATTTCAACTAAAACCACTAAAATCTTTCTCTTCTTTCCAGTTTGAGATTACTTTGTGATAGGTGGTTTGGCACTTACATTGAATTCCAATACAAACAAGGTCAACACTAAATTATAAGACTGTCTAGAACAAAAAGCAATAATTCAAATAGATGTCTTTGTAATCCTTCAGTCGTCCAGGTAAAATCCTCAGCAAAAGAAAAAATTAAGTCTTCACTAAGAGTAACATTTTTCTTCTGCTATAATTCATATATATTTTGCTTGTCATTTCTGTGTGTAATAAAAATAATATTTTCCCTTGTGGATTAATAAAGTGTGTCTAAATCTAAGTTTAATTAATGGTTATAGTAGTAGTACACAACGGGGCTGTCACTGAAATCCCTTTTAACCCTTACTTTTTTCAGACATCAAGTTGTCAGTCTAAAAACATTGGTATTTCTTGCAGTGAATAGTAAGAGATGTAATTAAAAATGTACACATAAAATAATCACTTATAACATTTACTGTGGGCAAAAAACTATCAATAATGTCCCAAAAAATAAGTTTGTTTAAAAAAAAAAGATAAAATTAAAAAAAGTGAGTAAGCAGTCCATCTCACATCAGTTCGTTTTGGAAGAAAGGTTTTCTTTACAGTATAGACAAAGATTTACATACCCAATATATAAGACAAACATCAACAATATCCATGTATCCTGATAAAACATTAAGTAGTTTATCCATTGTTCATGACTACAGTTGCGTTCAAGAGTCTTAAGCTCCTGATATGTCAACCAACCACAATAATAAATCCACAATTTCCCCATTATTGCTCAGGTTTGATTGAGAAGTACATCTTTAGACTTATAATACAATTCTCCTGAGCCACTGGTCCCTATGGGGAGGTAATGCCCCTGTATAAGGCAAGTTATTCATTCACTCAATATCCCTCCATTTCTATACAATCAGTTTCTGTACATGTAGTATTGTATGTTTGTATCTTACGGAGCAAAGAACCCACCACCAAAATTAAAAGTAATCTCAAAATGTGAAGCTGGTGGAACTGTCATCTTGTCAGAAATGTCGGTAGCAAAAAGCATTCTTCAACAGCTGTATGTGGCAATCCTCTGAAGAGAGTAGCAATTTTCTAGCTTTGACAAGGTCTACATGGTCTAATTTTGTTTCTACATCATAAGCAGCTAATATGGCACTTCAATATTGTTACAGCTTTATAAACATACATTGAGTCTAGTAAAATCTAGCTGTATTCAAATCAAGGATGTTTTTTGACATTGGACAAAAAACCATCAAGACACGAACCATGAACCTAAATCTAGCTCAAAAAGAGTCCAATTTTCACTTGTTAAAATACTTTGCGCACTGCAGTCTTTATCAGCAGTAAGAACATCACTGTCCTTATTGTCACAGCAACAAATAAATTTTCCAAGACTCATTAAATGTAATTCCACAGGTCCATTCAGTAAAACTGATTGGCATGATTGACAAGTCTGTTTTCCTTGTTCCATCTTTTGGTCTCTAAATAGTTCCTTAATGATGGTGGCCAACTGATAGCACCAGAGGAATGAGGCAGCCCAGAACCAGAGCTCCCACCTCCACTTTGCTCAGTCCTTTGCCCCCGCTGGGTCCGTTTGGGGAGTGGGAATGCCCCCCGCCCCCCACCTCCGGCAGGACATGGACCGTAGCTACATACAGAAACGTGCCTGCAGAAAATAACATAGCGACTCCAGTGGCGTTCACATCTGATAGGGCTTCTTTGCTGCTCTGTAGGAAGAAGAGAAACAAGATTATTATTATAATATGTCCTTCTTCAATTACATCTTATAAGTTCTACGATTGCAATCTAAAATTACACATATTGGTATAGTTTTAAAATATTACCAGTCCTGATTTAATTTGGCTTGGGACTGGCACATACAGTAGACTGGTGAGTGAACATCAACAATATAATAATCTCAAATAATTGCTGTATTATTTTCCCTCCCTAATACTGTAAAAGTTGATTGAGTAACCCAATGCTATGACTAAGGCTTCATTCTGTTTTGCCAACTCCTTTCTACAGCTAGTTTTAATCATTAACAGAAGAAATTAAGTATATTACAATCTGTTAATTTGCTTTTCTAGCATTTGATATATATATATATATATATATATATATCATCAATCTTTTTTCAGTGAAGCAAATTTATTTTAGTATATTGAGCATAATTTGGGAGGGTTTTAGCTTTCATATGAGACATTTCTAAAACCAATCGATTTATTTAAAGTCAGGTTATAAGCTTTTGTTTCTACAAAATGGATAAGCGACAAGACTTTTGTCCGGGACTGTATATATATATATATATATATATACAGACAACAAATTATTCACAAAAACATGCAGAATGCATCATGTTGACACTGTAAAAAACAATACATATTTTGAGTCACTTGGGCTATTTACCTGACTGAGGCCAACAAAGGTTAGCATGGCGAGTACAGGAGCAGCCAACGCAAAAACCAGAAGATGTTTGCGAATGCGATTTCTCTCAAGACCCGCATGCATCAGAAATGACACAAGGCCAAATGCTGCTGGAGCCTAAGAAAGACACCAGTTGTATTAAACCTATAATTTTCAATATCATTACAAGATTAATTAGCTTATTACCTTATGAAGCATGATTGCTACAAATACAATGAGCTGAACGCTGGTTTGTGAAGTGGAGGCTGCGGCACCCAAAGCTACTCCATCAGCTGTACAATGAAAGAATATTGAAATTAGTGACATGAATGCGAAGGCAACTTTAATTTATTATGTGCACATATTTTAAACCTGCCTGCAGCATGGACCACAAGTCCCAGTGTTGTGGTGATTTTGGAGGAAGCAGCTCTCCCAGACTCTGGATCTGAAAAAATGTCAAAAAAATATCAAATGAACACAAGCTTCCAACTATTGCTGCCCCTTTTGACCGACTGCTTAAAATGTTTGTAATGAATTATTGTAAGTGTTTGCCCGAGAAGAGGACAGGGTGGTTTTTTTGAATAGTGTTCATAGTGTTTGATCTAAGGATGGAAATATATTTTGTATTGGTATAAAATGAAATATGAAAGTGAAATGTATAATGTATCAATCTACATTAGAGTCAGTTTTCTAGATTGAAACATCAACCTGCCCTTCCACTACAGGTGGAAGTTACAATATTTTGCAATAGGCATCTTTGCATTTTTGGTCAATACAACACTGTGCACGGTCTCTGTATAAGTAAAAGCACACTACTACAATTCCCTTAACACTTACCATCAGTGCTGTGCATGTGGGAGCTGCCGATTTGGTCGACAAGCAGCATAAAGACAAAGCCGAGGACCAACGAGACTCCGATGCAGGCATGGAGCTGTTCATGGCTGTGCTCGTGTGTTCCACTGGCCACAAGAGCCTCTGCTGCCTCTGCCTTTGCCTCCGAGACCTCCACCACCCCAGGCTGAGCATGACTGTGGTGTCCTGTATGCACAAGAAGACAGAAATCAAATAAATTTAAAGGTGACAAATCTAGAAATAATGATGCCGTTGTGGTGTAAATATTTGTGCTAGTTTTGTGTACTTATATTTGTATAGTAGTGCCTGATGAACTTTGCTCTTGATCAATAAGAGTCCAACTAAATGCTAACTAGTCTAATCTCATTCACAAAACAAATGTAAGCGTCAAATAAGGTATAGAAATTAAATATTTAGTAAAATACTACCTTCAAGTATTTCTTCATAAAGTGCATGGACCCCTTCAGGAATAATAACAGCCAGTGCAGTTCCACACAGCAGCCCAGCTCCCAGCACTGTGACAAGTTTGAGTCTCTCCTGAAGAAATAAAAGTGCGAGACATGTTATTAACCGGTTATGCTGGTTAAATAATTAAAATGGATACAACTACACAAGGTATAAAGATTTGCAATTATGTAAAAATACAACATTTTATGAAGTTAGAGACTCACAATTGATTCCAGATTGCGAGTTGCATTGTGCTAGTGACAATAGTACAGTAGAAGCTACATATCCTTTATTTCTCTATATAAAATGAAACAAACTCACCTCTGAAAAGTTGACAGCTAAAGGTATCGTCCCTGCTACATAACATCCCACCAACATCGCCAGGGACAGCAGGCTGATCGAGCTGAAGTCGTCCATCTCTTCTCTTTCTACTGATTAGCTGCTGAAAAGACGAGCTAACCAAAACATCCAAAATAAGCTCTATTTAACAGAGCATAGACGCGGATTACGACGACTTTAAAACCATCCTCGTGGATAAAATAAGCGCCAATAAGATATACGAACTAAATTTAAGTCTGTTTTAAGTTTAAGTTGAATCTGATCACATCCACGTTAGCTAAACACCAACGCTGAGCTCGGTGTTCAAGCTAAGCTAACCAGGCTTGCAAAATTGGTCAACTCTCAAATGAACAATTAGAAAAATGTCTTGTTATCATCCTCTTAGAAAGCGCGATTAGTTCACAACGTTAGTCTTAGAGAGTTGTCAAAATTGTAGAAACTTTAAGAGATGTTCTGCAGCGAAAGCGAGTTAACCGAAAACCAGCCTGTTTGATTAGGAGCAAAATGCTTCCGGGTCACGTGCTCTCTCAACCTGCCACGTATTTGAGACAGACGTTGGAACGTTTCGCAGAAATATGTAGTGCAAGATATTTTTTATCAATTTCTCCACGTCTGAACAAAGAAAGATCAAGTCTAACATTTAAAAAGAACAAATCTTCATCATTTTAAGATGAAAAGGTGCTTACAAGACAACCCAACATAACTGTACAACTGACTTTATTTCTTTGTAATAAATGACAATTACATATACCTGATCAAAAATAGCTTCCAATGAATTTAAGTGGTACAAGTACACTGAATAAAAATCCTAATTATTTTTAATTTCAACTTTTCAGTCATTCGCTGTTAGACACACATAACATTTGTAAAAAGAATCATTTTTATTTGTCACATTGAAGCAGGGCCTCACGATGACATTAGTAAATACAGGCAGAATATGTCCAACTCAACGCCATTCCCAACATGAAAAATATAAGATTCGTCATGCTGTTGTGCAAATGTTTGGTTCAGTCTCTCTCTCTACTAAACAAATTGCAGCAGGTCCACAGAAGTGTGAGCTGAATGTTGAATCAGGACATTGCAGAAAGAAAGATTAAAATAAAACAATGAGTGCTGAGTGTAGTAGTTATTTTGCCAGTCCAATCTTCTTTGCCTCAGTTTCATAAATTAACAGCCTCCACATTTTTATGATGAACACTTCAGCTTCTTCGTCAAGAACCTGCAAAGACGAAAGCAGATTTGGTAAGTACATTTGTTTATATTTACCTTAAGTGGCTGCAACTATAAAGTAAGACAAGCCTAGACTGACATAACAGGACAAATGATTAAGATCCTTTAACCATGTTTAAATACAAAAAAATTCCAGTTTACTGTAGATCCTAGAAGTAGAGTTGGGCGAAAGACAAAAAAGAATTTTGCTAAAGTCTGAACTATGCTACCAAATGCTTTTATTGAGGATTGACTCTAGACCCACTGATTAAAAAGCCCCAAGCTGATCATTGACCATTAGATATGACTGAATCTCAATCTTCATTAAAGTTTAATTAACTGACCAGCCCTAAAAAGTTCATTTGAAATATTGTCTGATACTACTTACCGTTGCCACATCTTCAAGAATACTCTCTGCAGAGCTGTGTGCCTTTAGCTAAATAGAAAAAATAATAATAATTTAAGTTACATTTAAAATTAATTTATTTTTTAAATTAAAAACATAATTGAGCTTACCTTTGAACATAGAAACTCAACAAGGGTGGGTTCCTCTTCTCCTATGTATTCAGCAATTTTCTTACTAATCCACGGTCGTATACAGCGATCCATTAACGTCTACAAAACAGAAAACAAATTCATGAACAAAAAAAATGAAAATCTTTTAAATTTAAAATGTAAACAAAAATGTAATTACCGAGTCCACCATGGCCCAGTCCAGTGAGTAGGAGAACAGCTCAGCTCTCCCTGTAGGAATCTTTTCAATAAGTTTGACTATGTGTTTACGCTTCTCTTCTGTGTTGATGCTACTTTTGGAGGCAGAGTTTTCTGCCCCATCTGGGCGCTTGTTGTTGTCCTCTTCATAGTCGAGGGGAACTAGTTTTCGTTTGCGCGGCTGCTCCTCTGTCTCCTCATCATCAAATTTATTAAAAACGCTATCAACAGCTTCAAGCTTTTTGCGCTTTCCTGTCAGCTGACTAGGGCTGTTTGTGGCACCTAAAATGGAAAGGAATTTTTATTATGTTTTTGTTTTTACTTGATGAACAAATTCAGCAAAAGATCATAAGCCAGTCGTTTCTTTGTGTCAAGTGTAAGCCTGAATATATTAAGGGCGGTGTAAGGGAGAGCTACCCAAGGGATTCAGAATCATGAAAACTATAATGCCATTAACATTATTATGTATAGCCATCAAATATTTAGCCAAACTTCTCCCATTCAGTGACATCAAACTTAACTGTAGACTACTGAACTTAAAGATGCATGTAAATTTATGTTACTCCACCACCACAAATATGTAGCAAGGTTGCATTACTTCATTCTCACCAGCTGTTAAAAACCAAACACCTAAATGTGTTGTTTTTTTGTTAAATTTTCAGACTTCAGATCTTTTTAAAAATTGGCAGTGTTTGCTAATGTGTGCATTGTGTCACCATGGCAAATGTTGAATATTCCATGAATAGAGATACATGTAGAGCACCCTCAGCATGATGTCACTGCAAACTATCAACAACATCTCCAAGTCCACGAGCACAAAAGTTACATAGTGCACCTTTAAGTGACTGAATAAGTTATAAAAACATACCCAGTTTTAGGCTCAGTCCGATCTTGGGTCTGTTTTCATCGAGAGGCTGCAGCTCGCCTGTCTTCTCGCCGGGAATAATGATGCCGACCGGGGACTCGTTTCCGGTGGAGTTTGGCGTGGCGTCGGCAGAAGACACTGAGGGGGCGATGGTGATGGGGCGTAACAGCGGTTTGGGTTTGGTCTCCTGAGGGTCCTCTCTGTTGTGATTGTGATCCGGCGGTTTGTCCACGTCCTTTTCCTTTTCTGATTGGTCCTTGTGTTTCCGTGACGATGGTTCTGGAGAGTGTTTAGATGATTTCTTCTTTTTCTTCTCTTTGTGTGGCTTTTCCTCAGAGTCGAGTTTTAGTGGGGACTGTTTGTACTGCTCCTCCTCAATCTAAAAAAATGTAAAGTTAGTTACTAAATTGCTGGTTAGATAGGTAATTAAATTAAAGTAGTAGTTAGTATTCGTAATAGTAGTAAGTAGTAATAGTAATAGTAGTAGTAGTAGAAGTAGTAGCAGTAGCAGTACTAGTATTAGTAGGAGTAGCAGCAGTAGTAGTGGGACCATTGCGATAAAAATAGTATTGTACTATTGTTAGTGGTACATTTTGTAAAATTGTGATAATTGCTAACCAAGATAATTGCCGTTATACCAAATTGTGCAGAAAAAAGCTACTTATCCATCATGTTCTCTTCTCTTCTAGACGTTGTTTCTAATACCGAGTTTTAAATTTAATATTTCATGCCTACGTAACAGTAGAAAGTCATAATAATTAACAAATGACAAAGGCTGTAATGATTTAGGTAAGATAATGCCTTCTAGAAATAAATATCCCATTCCTGAACTCTTACTATGTATAGAACATGCCAATACAGCGGTTTAAAATTTGCATGGTGACCTAAATCTTGATGTAATAATATACATTAACTATTTATTTACATAATAGTAAAGACACAGTATTTGCTAGCAAAACTGCAAAAAGATATAAGGGAAACCTATTTTAGCAAAGCATACAGGAAACATTTATATACAAAAAAAACACATATAAAATAACATTAAAAAACTAAAAATGTATAAGATGCAGATGGGACTTACCCTCCTCAGTTCTGCCTCAGGGTCTGGGTGCCCTTCAGCCAAAAGCCTCTGTCTGATCTCCTCCATTTCTTCCTTCTCTTTCTTTCTGTCTCGCTCATCCATCTCTACCTCCTTCTCTCGGTCTCGAAGTCTCTTCTGGAGCGCGCTGCCCCTGTCGTTGGAAAAGACAAAAAACTAATGAGAGATAAAATACAGGAAATATATCTTTGAAAGTTTAAAGAAGTGAAAATATCCACCTGAAGTACTTTGGGTCGTCTCTGCCGTCCTCGTAATCTTCTAGGAATTCTTTTAGTCTCTTTGCCTCCTTCACCTGAAAATATTAAAATATGTTGTTAAAATCTATAATAAAGAAGATGTAGTAGTTTACAATACAATGTGTTAATCTTCAAATTTTATCATTTTAAAGATTTAATCTTTACCCTTTCACGGCGTCTTTCCTTCTCACGCTCCATTTCTTTTTCATAATCGCGTTCTTTCTTTTTCTCGCGAATTTCCCAGTTTTTAAGACGCTATGAAATGCAGAAAAATAACAAGCAAATGAATGAATTAGATTTCTTTCTTTTTCTTATTGTACTTCATTGTTGTGTCCATTTTCTCCTCTTCCTCTTATTTTCTGAACACTAAAACACAAAAATATCTACACACCTCCTGGTAGGCAGCCTCCTTGTCTCGAAGTCGCCGCTCTAGTCTTCTTCTTTCATAGACATCTTCAATATCTTCATTAGGGTCTATTTTTTCATCTTTTCTTGTTCTTTCCCTAAATAGTGAGAAAAAATATATATTCTTTTACATTTAAAAACAATAACGAGGTTCATCCTAAATGCCTAAACTAATGAATGCTGGGTAAATGGTTGTGCGCAGTTGCTGTCCTCAGATCCAAACATTCCAGCTACAGTCTTTGTAATGAATGTATTTATCAGCAATTATGTTATAAATAATGTTACAACTTTAATAAATAAAACTTACTTAACATACACATACTCAAGTATTAGAGAATTTCATAATATACCATTATAATATGTTTGTACTGTAGGTAAAATATTGAGTTTTTTGTGCTGTCAAGTGTAGTAACACTAGTAAAGGTGCACTGTGTTACTTTTCTGGAGAGGGTCCACAACCTGTCTATCTCCATGGAGATGTCAATGCTCTGGTTTAAATTCCACAGTATGGTAGAAAACTCCTCTACCTTGCATTTATGCCTCTCTACCCTTATGGAACTACAGGTAATTTTTATTGCTCAAAAGTATCTTAAAAAACTTATATTTTTACTGTGAGTGGAGTCACCTCTCCACAAATTTAACCAGTAATTTGGCTTGAAAGTCTCCATGGAAATTCTTAAGTTTATGGCCAGACTGGGGCATTTTAGGCTCACCTCCATAGAGACAAGCAGGTGACAAACCCTCCACCAGACAAGTTACACAGTGCACCTATAAAGCAGTTTGAAATGCCACCTAATTGATATAATACTATCCCGACAAAACATGACTGACCTGGACTTGCGGTCTTCGCTGACTTCTCGACTCCTGTCTCTGTCCTTTTCTCGCTCCCTCTCTCTCGTCCTCTCTCTGGTGCGGTCTCGTTCTCTGGTCTCTCGTTCACGCTCTCTCTCTCTGTCTCTCTCTCTGTCTCTCTCCCTCTCTCTCTCCCGTTCTCTTTCCCGATCCCGGTCCCGTTCCCGATCTCTCTCCCGATCTCTGTCTCGATCTCGCTCTCTGTCTCGATCTCTGTCGCGGCGCTCGCCCTCGTGTTCGCGCTTCTTGTCTCTCTCTTTTCTTTCCTTTTCAAGATCCTGTCGTTCCTTTTCTCTTTTTCCTTTCTCCTCTTCCAGTTTCTGCAAGAAATTAAAAATACAGTCATGCACCACAGACTACATAATATACAACACGTAAAAAATAAATATTTGAAATTCAGTGTTGCGTGGAGAATGACATACTATCATAGACTGTATAAATAAATGTAAATAGCTAACCTACTAGCCATTGCCTTCCAAATAGGAAGTGATCATGTGGGCACTTCGGGCTCCAGCAACTGTTTCCAATTGACTTAGCACCTAAAAATTGTCATCCCTCTCTCTGTAAATGTTTTAAAAATGTTCATATTAACCTGCTCTACATGATTCTGGTGTTTTTATTTCGCTATTATGTCCATAAATAAATTCTTGATATGGAACTTGGTTCCAAATTCACCCCTATAACTGAAAGCATCATGGGCTTCATTTGACTGGAGCTGAACGCTGTAGGTGACATCACACTCCCTTAGTCCACTTCTTTGTACAGTCTATGCTGATTATAGGCATATTATACAGGTAGCCATTAAAGAATTGTACAGTATTAAACTAGTATATATTGAATATTGACCACAATATTAAACCACAAGAAAAGGAAAAATACTTTGTGTAGAATGCTATTTTATTGGGTACCAAGTTATTTTATAATAAAAATAATCCCTATATTTCATTTTCTATACCTACTTAATTTGAATATTACTGTATTGTAAAAGGCATTCACCCATCAAATTGTCAGTGACTTGCCCATTTCCTTTTTCCACTATATTCTATTGAGTGCTTTAAGCTTATAACATGCACATATATCGAATTAATGTTGTTCATGTATGTAACAGGTCAACCTGCCCTCTGTGATTTGCAATGATCACAGATTATGGACCTGATGTAACAATTCCAATAAAAGTCAGGCTCCAGGCAAATACATCGGTCACATGGTTCTGTTCTCTCTCTTTTTTTTTTTTTTAAATCAATGTGAGTTCAAGCAAATGTATAAAACTAGAACTGCAAACATAACTTTGTCCTATATAGTAGCTGCATTGTGTACTTGTTGTCTAATATACAATTATTTTAACTACTTGGTTTTCTTATCAGCATATTCTACAACACTGACAGCAGTATATAAGAGGAAAACGTGCATTTGGATTTCTTGGTTTATTTTGTATTAGGTTTAAATGAAATGGACTCATGTAGCGATGAAAGAATTTGGCGTCAGTGCTGTCAGCCAAATAGATTAAAACAAATCCAGATTTGATGTGGCCAGTGGCCCAACTAAGACATTTATGTAATACGTTCCCAATGCTGTGACTGTTATGTGCCAGAAAACACAAACAATACTTTGTCAAACAATGAGACTTCAATACTGATATACTTTCTTAAACAAACATGAATCTTTGCAATATTTGTATGTTACAATTTTAGGTACAACATTCTACAATGTATCAGTAAACCTGCTTGATTTCGCTGGACCCCAAATTCTACAATTTGCTGATCAGATTATCTTTAACACTGTGTCATAAGGTATATACTTTTTTAAATAAATGACTGGTTTGCCTAAGAGGCACTGACTTGGAATAGGAATTACATCTAAACTTTATTTCTGCATTGCAACAAACAACCCTTCACCATTTATTTGCAGTTAGGACAGGAGTCTGCTGGCTTATAAACTGTAATAAAATGCATAAACGTGACATACCTTGTGTGTATCTCTGAATTTACTGATCTCTCGGGAAATCAGGTCTCGTTTGTCATCTTCTATCTCAATACCACTGATATCCACCTGTGCAAGTAACAGAAGCCAGTCACATTCAGTACACATTTTAGCATCACTTTTTCTCAACTATTGACATTTCTTTTATCCAAATGCAACTTAAATGTTACCTCATCTTTCTTCTCTCTCAGTTTCTTGATGCGAGATTGACTATCATCGTCCTGTGAGGTAGCACTGTGGTCAGTTGCATATTCTCGTAGCAAAGCGCTAATTGCCACTTTCACTTCCTGATCACGGCGCAACGTGTCATCATCCAAAACCTCTTCTTCCGCATCTTTGGATTCACCAGCTGCCTCCTGCAAGTTTAAAGTACATTTTGGACAATGCAATATTCAATTTGCCATGTGCGTCATCATCAATTGGGCTGTAGTATTTTGCATGGGGCTGCCACTCTTGACAGCAAATGAGTTTAATACAAACTACAATGCTGTTTTCAGGCCCTCCAGAGCATTGAACATTGAATATTTTACACAAATGAACTCACTTAATGTCATATACAGAAAGCAAAACTTTTCTCAAAATTGTTATTGAAATGAATAGAGTTAACATTTAGAGACAAAGGTGTTTAGGGCAGAATAAAGTAAACTCTGCTGGCTTTTGTTCTAATCACACCATCTTCTCTAATGTTATGCCTGTTCTATAGTAAGTTTTTTATTACTTTTCAACTTGTATACATACTCCATTGACGCCTTTCTTCTTGGCTTTCCACTCATCCAGCTGGGCCTTTGTCTTGGCATCCACTTTCACCAAAAGCTTTTTGTCTCCAAGAAGTAACTCATGCAGAAGTCTAAGCGCACGGAGGGTAGATTCTGGTTCTTTGTACTCACAGAACCCAAAACCTGTGGCATAATACACATATGGTTTCAGTATAAAACACATTTGGTTGAATAAATGTCCAAACAAGAGTTTATTTGTTTATTTATCAGGGACAATGTACATAAAAACATTGAGCTACACAAGGAATTTACATGTTTGTGCCAGCAAAATTGTTAATTTCCACCTTCAGTCCCCAAGAAACTAAACTTTTTAAGAAAATTTAAACTTACCTTGTAGTTTGCCAGAAGCTCCTTGCACACGTTTCCAGTTTAAAACAACACCACATTTCTGCATTAATAGATCAAGGTATTTGACAGTTATCTCAACACGTTTCAAGCAGCCTAAACCATTAAAACTATTAACAGCTCAAACCAACTATAATATCTGGCAAGATACACCCTCAACAAATGCCCATTAAACATAAGGCTACCTTATAGTTCATAAACTTTATACTTGAACTTTATTGATTCACAAGTGAAATTATTGAATTGGATAAGAAGAACGAATGAAGAATTAATTAATAGTTGCTTATCATCCCTGGAAAGTTATATTCTCCGCCAACATGCAGATGACACAGAATGGTTTGTACAAGCAATAACCTTCACATTAATAATGCATCAATTTTATATAGAGCTTTTCTGGACATTCAAAGGTGCTTGACAGAACATTATTAATTTACTCCACACTTAGTGGTGATTATTTACTGATAAACTAAACTCACCGCTAGCAGCTGTCTAACCAAGAGGTCTGAAACTTTGTCTGAAATGTTCCCCACAAACACAGTGGTGGTAGGAGCATCATCAGCATCAGTGGACTTGGCTGCATCAGAACCAGCCTTTGTTAGAACTGGCTTCTGGACAATAGTAACTGGAGTGGTAATCAAAACCTGCAATAACACATAAAAACAACAACTCAGAACTGCCAATCACATGTATAGTAAATAATAATGGTTTTGATATATGATTTGAGAATGACAACATTATAGATCCCATAAACCAAAAACAAATTAAAGGTTATATTAAAATAATAATTTCATAATTATTATAACAATATAATATTGTTGAATATACAAAAAATACACACATCACAACAATTCTAAAATCATAATTATATTTCTATAACTAAGCACTTTCACAGATATTGTCATACCACAATATCATGCACACGTGTGTCATTCAGTAACTTTTTAACTCACTGGTGGTGCAGAGGCCACTACGCCCATGTGAACAGGGATCATGGGAGTACCTGGAAAAAACACCATATGAAAAAACATATAAGGAAGATGCATGGATCAAAATAAGTGTGATGATTTCAGTGATTTCAAAAAAGGCATTTATTTAACCAACAAATATGTATTAATGAGTGACTGACACAATTTATTTCCTGGTCATAATACATCATAGTAGCATCAAAGCAGTACTATTTTGGACGGTGTATTAAAATTTAAATATGGAAACTAGTAATGTGCGTTTGAACAGTGACAGAAAAGAACTAGCAACTTAAATTTAGCTTATCTACACATTACAAAGGCTTTGATTGATTCTGCACTGAACTATTAGAAGTGTACGTAGTTACCTGGAGGGATTGGAGGAGCATATGCCCCAAACTGGGTAGGAGGGACCCCCGGTGGTAAGGGCTGGATGCTTATCTGCTGAGGCGGGAACGACATCCTGAAATATAAGGGCTATTTAGATTAGATATATTGGTTTTATCTTAGTTGATGATAGCGGCATTTTCATTTCTACAGGAGTCTCCCGTGTTAGCATTAAGTGGCTAAATAAATTAGCTCACGTTAGCATGCTATTCGGCTTTGTTAGCGCAGTCACAATGTTTCTTTTACTCACTTGCTTTTTAGACTGAATCCAAGAGAGTATTATAATGTAGCTTTGACCGATACTTGTTAATTAAAGACACTTTAAAACCATTGTTAAAACATTAAACTTCTCCACAAAGGTGCCATTAGCTTCGAAATGGATTGTGGGAAGTGACACTGTGTTTACACGCGGCTTGCGCCCATGGTTTAGTCTTTCAGGCAAAAAGATTGTGTAATTAAGAAAAACTGTAGAATATTTGGGAAGAAAAACATATCGTGATTTACTGTGGCTCGAATCGTTTAACATCGACTTTAGTATTTCCTCTAGTTCAGTGAGTACCAAATACCACTGCAATTGTAAAAGCATTTATCAAAACAAGTATTTAAACTAATATTTAATTGTTGTTTTGGTCTTGTAAAATGAATCTCCATTGTTTAATGTGAAATAAAATGTGTTTATTTCGATTTTACTGCAGACATGAAATACCGATTCTATTTATAGGTGTTCATCATAATTCATCACAAATAGCCTTTGCAGAATCAGAAGTGGTTAGCTGAACCTCCAAGTTAAATCTACTAACATTTTGGGATTAGATGTTGAGATCTGCCTGTCCCATCTGAAATTATTTGGGAAACTATTTGGCTAGAAAAATATGCCTTTAGAAATGTACTCTGGGAATAAATTTTTTTACTAGTTGCTTGTCTGTTTTTCAACACCAGAGTGCGCCAGATATCAACACACGAATATTCCTTTCGCTATCACATTTCATGACACCGGAAGAAAATTTGGACGACGAGTACGCGCAAAGGTAGCAAAATTTAGCAGAGAAGCCGCGGCCCGTATTCGTAAATCTATTTTTTCTGTCCATTATCTGTGTAGCGCAGACTCAGCCACGTGCGTGATTGTGTGCCTACTTTATTCGTCCATATTCGTGCAGTAACGCGTGTTTCTTTGTAGCACACTGCGGCATCATGGTCAGGCTAGCTAAAGGAGCTAATAAGCAGGCTACACAGAAGGCTAACCCTCCAGCAGAAGAACTGGAGGATGAATCGAGAGAAGACGAGAACAATGAGGAGGAGGTAAACGAAGAGGCGGCAGATGATCTGGACCCAGAGGATCCATCCCCAGAGGAGGCCGCTGAAGAAGAGGGCTCTCCTAAAGACGACGATGAGGATGGAGAAGACAACAACCACTCTGCCAAGAGGAAGGCTGAGTCCGACGAGGAGTCCCCAGATGCTAAGAAAGCGAAGGCTGTGGCGCCAGAGCGCTGCCTCTTTGTGGGAAACTTGAATACAAGTAAAGAAGCAGATGAAATAAAAGAATCTCTAAAGCAGTTCTTTGGCGAAAACAACCTTGAGGTTGTTGAAGTCCGGTTAAGGGACTCCAAAAAGTGTGGTTACGTGGACTTTGCGTCAGAAGAGGACCTGGAGAAGGCACTAGAGCTTAATGGTCAGATGCTGTTGGATCAGGAGCTGAAGCTGGACAAAGCCTCCAGTAAAGACTGCACACTGGAGGACAAGAAGGAAAGAAATGCACGTACGCTGTTTGCTAAAAATCTGCCCTTCTCCGCTACACCTGAGGAGCTGAAGGAGGCCTTCAAAGATGCAGTGGATCTGAGGTTACCACCAGGAGACAGGAACAAGGGCATTGCATACCTAGTGTTTGAGTCTGAAGCTGTGGCAGAAAAAGTGATGGAGGAGCTGAATGGGACTGAAATCCTGGGAAGAACCGTCAGACTGGACTATGTCGGGGAGAAGAGCAAGAACAGGAGAGGGGAGGGGGGCAGATTCGGGGGACAGTTCAAAACCTTATTTGTCAGGGGTCTTTCTGAAGACACAACCGATGAGACTCTCAAAGAAGCATTTAAAGGCTCTGTCTCAGCCAGGATTGTATCAGACCGGGACACTGGGGTTTCCAAGGGCTATGGCTTTGTGGAATTTGAAACTGAGGAAGCTTGTAATGCAGCTAAAGAGTCTATGGAGGGTGCAGAGATTGATGGTAACACGGTGGCTCTAGACTTTGCTAAGCCCAAATTCAACAAGCCCCGTGGGGGTCCTGGTGGAGGAAGAGGGGGCTACGGAGGCTTTGGAGGACGGGGTGGTGGAGGTGGATGGGGCAGAGGAGGCTATGGAGGAGGTTATGGTGGAGGATATGGTGGAGGTGGTTGGGGGGGTAGAGGAGGCAGAGGAGGAGGAGGTTGGGGTGGCCGTGGAGGTGGTCTTGGGGGGCGTGGCGGCTGGAGAGGACGAGGAGGGGGATATGGAGGTGGAAGAGGTGGAGGTGGATTTTATTACTAACCCCCCTTTTTCATATGTTGTTTTTTATAATTTGATTATTTTCAGAGAGTTGGGGCATTCCACAAAGCATCAATGTTTGTTTACTTTGAATAGGCTTTTTAGGCCTAAATTTTGTACCTTTATATCCATCATGTAAATCTTGTGTTCAACGTGAGCGTAATCGGAAAAAGGTTTTATGAGAATTATTTTTTGGTTGAAATTTGCAAAACATAAATCGTTTATTTTTACCCTCCCTCTTTCAAATATCTTCAAGTCATGGCTTCTTGTTTCTTAGTTTAGGTGCCAATTACTATCATATGAAATGTTTTTGACAGAAAGCTGTGAGCAAAATAATGTGGTCATGTTCTGTGCCATCTTGTCTGATGGCTGTTGGTGTGAGTCAGAAGAATCCTCAGTATTTGTAGTGCACTTAATTTTTTTCAATAAAAATGACTTGATGGTTGAATAAACTGTTTTTTGTTTTCATTTTATTACATATATCACTCTTAACATATATTATTCCTATGCCAAAGCTGTTTACAGTGTATAAACTGATGGATGACCTCAAATAATCTTATGTATATCAGTGATGTGAGCCAAACAGGGCACATATGTTCATGTTACATGTATTTCACAATAGACCAGTGCTATTTTTAAAGACGTAAACATGCTGTACTTCATCAATAGCGGGCTACATTTAATGACATGATTCTACAGGTTAATTTAAAACCTAATTCAGATCACTGGATACAGTAGATGCAAATAATAAATCAAAATCAACTTCCTTTACACTTGACAATGCGCAGATGTGTGGTCTGCAGCAACCTAGTGAGGGCTCAATGTCGCTGTGTGTTTTCAAATTGACCTGAAAACTGACATGTGTAGAAAGGTGGCTCGCTTCATGGGCACGTGGTTGACGCAAACATCCAGGTCGAACAGTAAAATGTAAACACTCCTATCTATGCCGCTTGGCTGCGTCTTCTGCACAGCTGTGGAAAATTTCACCTTGCGCCGACAGCAGAATATAGTTGGCGATCCATAACAAACATTTAAAAACAGGGTCCTTGCCCTACATCACTGCCCAGACCACTCCCATCGCACGAACTCACTCTTTATACGCACTCCTGATTGGCTAGTCAGAAGGTGTGTCATTAAGCTTGACGTCAGAGTCCTAATATAGAACTTCTTGTACTATTGCTAGAAACTGTTTAAAACATACTTTGTATTCACAGTTTATTACATATAAATCGGCGTAATGTGATTTAATTGTGCTTGGTTTGTCTGAATAATGATAGTCCTAACCGTCTCCATTCACCCTGCGCTTCCCATTGAACAACTCATGAATATTTAAGTAGGTCCTGCCGCCATAAGACATGCCCCTTGCAGCAGCGCGTCCACATTCAGCATCCATCCACGCAACATCTCACTGCGTTTTCGTCAGACATTCGAACGGCGCGCAGCTCTTTGGTACTCCGGTTTAGACAGAGACTTCATTTCAAAGAGGGAAAGATGGCATTGAGAGGATCGTTATTCAGACTTCTCAAAACGCAACTAAATCACACTTGCCAGCAAAGCAGAGCGCAATCCGTGGCTGTTCTTGGCGCTCCTTTCTCCAGAGGACAGGTAACATTGCTAAATTTAGACACGATTTAGTTTTATGCGTAATCTTTTTACCTACCTTCAGCTAAATGGGTTTTTGTGTTACAGAAAAGAAGAGGCGTAGAGCACGGACCTAAAGTGATACGAGATGCCGGGCTGATTGAGAGACTGTCGGCGTTAGGTGAGTGAGAACGAGTCAGACAGGATGATAAAAGAAAGTGTTCTGTCGCCTCGTTATATAACGAGCCGTGGGTGCTTTCTGCAGTGTTTAGCGCATATTTAACCTGTAAGTTCCGGTATAAAATTAGGCAGCCAGTTACATCACCTGGGTACTGCGACAGGAAACATATAAGCCTATACATCCGATAGAGGAGTAGTTTGTACAACAAAAGCATCTGTGCAGTACTTATATCGCAACTCAACACGTTTTTCACGTCGTGATCGCTGTAATTACGGCTCTTGAACTCAATGACCTGAGACTTGGATGTACCAAAATTTTAATAGGCTTACAAACGTCAGCGTGTAATCACTGAAGACCTTTTTTGTCTCACAGATCCCAGCTATCGCTACCGCGTTCTTGCTTTTACTTTTAAGCTTATATTTTATTTTTTAAAAGCCTTTAATCAGCTTGAACTTCACGTTTACCCAAGGCGTTTACGGATACACGCTGGAATTTTCCAGACTCATAGCTCTTTTGATGTGTCAGACGTCACCAAGTGATGATGGGTGCTCAGTGAGCTTTAATGTGATGCAATATATAGTACTGTACAGTGCAAATGTTCAAAAGAAGTGATGCAACTATTACAGATCTTTGCTTCAGGCGTGTCCTTTGATGTGAGTTCATTTTGTCTGGTTGGAGCCACATGGTTCCGCTGTAGTTTTCTTTTCCATTGTACCAAGCGCACATGCTCGGACGGGAAGTTGCACTGTCCTCACATGCGCACTGACTGTTAATGGGCTCCTCTATAATTTGGTCACAATGGAAATGCCCACCGTGAATGCGAAGGGCAACACCCCGCGCGGAAAAAGATTTGCATTGTTAGTGAAATTCCACGCGCAACTCCGCCACTGTACATGACAAAAGAGATTGACTCATCAGGCCGACAGGGCAGCTACGTCAATCTGTGTGGGAAAGGCTGTAGTAACTCATTTGAAAAAAATGTTAGACCTGGTCATTGCATTGTTACAAGACTGTTTAGGTTAGATTATCACACCAAATTATACGGAAAAAGACTAAAACTAAATCCTTATTTTAAAGTTTGATTATAGGCTAGTTTAGTATCATATATAACTGCAATTAAAAAGATTACTGTATTCTAATGGCATAGGTTAAGACTCTACAGTGATTAAAGTCCAAGTTTATTTTAAGTGTAAGTTTATTTTAGTGTCAATGAGACCTTGTGGCCTCTATATGTAAGAATGTGTACATCAGCAAAGTAAGAGTCTGGCCACCTCATCAGTATTGTATGATTTATTAGACAGGTAATAGAGGAGGAGGAAACATTTGGCAGGTATTTCCAGCATGTGGGTCTGTAGGGCTCATGCGATGTAAACATTTGTGTTATGTAAGCACCAAGGCACTTCCTCAGGACCAAATCAAGCCATGACAAGTTTCGGCTCATGTAATATTTCATTTATATAGGCCAAAAATTTTACCACGACTAAATCTTTATGACTTCTCTTTAAAGAAACATCTAAAAAATTAGTACAGTAGTTTTCAAATTGAGTCGTGGTGCTCTGGCTTCCTCCAATTGTACGAGGCGTCTAGTCCAGTTCTTTTGCTGGTTCATTCCTCTTTTAAAACTGGTGTGGTTCCTGGTTAGTTTCCATTTTTTATTTAGTCCATATTTACTCTTGAATTTACTGATGAAGATATAATTCCCACAAGATGAGTACATAAATATAATATAAGTATATGTAAAATTGTGTTCATGATAATGACAAGACAATATTTTGACATAATTTATGATACATTGTGGCCTCACCATTTGTACTTTATTTGAGAAGCAAGCCAAATGTAAAGACAGAAAAAAATGTCACAAGATGATTATCCATAAGTGGAAAATATTGTGGATATTGAGATCTTGTGTCATCTATTCTGTTTAGTCCTTGAATTTTAAAATGTCTCCTTTGAACTCATGAATAAAACCTGTGATCTGTGCCCATCTTCATTCAAAGTACCTCTTGCTCTTTCTGAGGCTTCCACCAGAGCAATTGACCACACTGTTGAAGATATACTGTGACCAACAGGCTACGAACTAAGCATGGCCAGTGTATGAAACCAAACACGAATGGGCTAAATTCCCAAGCCATGTCCACTCAGCCACTTACTTGCATCATGTTTAAATGCATTGGAGAATATTTCTGCAAAAACAAACAAATTAGCCAGCAACTATCTGTCCTCTTGATCAAAATGGAACAGAAATAGGTAAAAAGAGGAACAATTGAAAGACTTTCAGGTTTTCTTTAGTGGGTCAGACTTGAATTGTCCTATATCAAATTGTAACTAAGACAAGGGCTATTCCTGTCCAGTCTACAAATGGTATGGAACTGAAAGTAGACCGTTGGTTCTTTTAGATCAGCAGAGTAACTTTATACGGACATCGGGGCTCACATTTCCAAGATGAGTCCTCAATATGGCTCCTCGAATCACTTGTTTACCCCACTCTGTCTGATGAAATGGAACTTTTTCTTTCATCTATTTTATATCTATGTTTGCTGGGTACCATACTGTGATATCCTTTGAGTGTAATTGGACATAAGTGAGAAACATGAGATCTGGGAAATGCCTCGTCACGAATGTTACCCCAACATTGATTGACTAAGGAAGAGAATACTTGTCATGTCACGCTTGAAGGCTCCAGAGACACCCTCAGAGAAGGACAGTCTGCCATGTGTCCATAAATAAATCTCTATGACCTTGACTAGCACACTAACTGTAAATGATACTAAACAGTGACTCAGCCAAATGCTTCAGAATAGGGCTCCAAAAATATCACCAATATATCATTGTAATGTATCATACCATAGTAATAGTTATAGTCTAAAAAAAGAATTTGATTAAAAAAAATTATCTTAAAATTTTAACTTTTTTTCTAAGTCCCATTTGACTCCTTTTTTACCTTCCTGGTTTATGCAGGGTTATTCTTTCATTTTACATTTTGGGAGTAGTAGGGCAAGTTTGCACAAAAAGCACAATTTGTAAACATTGCCATAGAAAGAAGGAAAAACATTTGTAATAATAATTTTAGAGTAATCAGCTTATTTTGCTTGTCCAATTATTTTACAAGGTTTTACATGTGGTATTATATGTGTTTTTAGACTACTCTGTCCATGACTTTGGGGACCTGACGTTTCCCAAAATTGAGAGTGATGAACCCTACATGGAAGTGAAGGCCCCGCGCACCGTGGGAGCAGCCACTAAGAAATTGTCTGGAGCAGTGAGCAGAGCCATCGGGGCTGGACACACCCTAGTTATGCTGGGAGGGGATCACAGGTAAGGACGAGATGTACTGTGTGATAATGTATACTGTTGCTTACTGTTCTTTTCACCTTCTCACACAAAACAATGAGACAAGGCTATATTATCTATTATGGTTCCAAACTTTACTTTATATTGTTTATTTTATTGTTCTGGTGTCTTATAAATGGTCTTAGTTTAGTTTAGTCTGGTTTATCAGGTTCATTTGTTTTGGTTTAGTTTTTTCTTTTATACAGTAAAAATGTATTAAAAAAAAAAAGTGGCCTATATATAAATAAATGTATTATGTCTGCTTATTCCATGTGACTGCTTCCAAAATAAATACTGGGGTTGATCTATTTTCACTTAACATACAATATTTAGACGGACAAATAAGTCAGTATTTTATTTTTAGAAGTAGTTAGACCTGCATTAAAAGTTTAATTGAAAAGGTACATGTTGGTATGAATGTTAATCTTTACAATACATACACCAGGAAACAGAATCTGCTCAATGTATCTGCTGCCTTGTACATATGTAATCTTTACACATAATGAAACACTTCTCAGTGTCATGACTCCCACAAAGACAGGCCTATACATAAACACCTGTTATTTTTATGTTTCTGTTTATACTTACATTTGTTCCTCCACAGTCTTGCCATGGGCTCAGTGGAAGGACATGCCCAGCAGTGCCCCGACCTGTGCCTGATTTGGGTGGACGCTCACGCAGACATCAACACCCCCATGACCTCTCCTTCTGGGAACCTGCATGGACAGCCAGTGGCCTTCATGCTAAAAGAATTGCAAAACAAGGTGAGACAACATCAGAGGAAATTACTTAAATCTCATTCTTATTATTGTTTAGAGTATACACAGGGTCTAAGGTCATTCATTAAAAAAAAATAAATAAATATATATATATATATATATATATATATATATATATATATATATATATATATATATATATATATATATATATATATATATATATATATATATATATATTATTATTATTATTATTTAGAATGATCTATATCAAAACCATAATAAGACCACATCATAATACCTAAGAAAGTGTTCAGTATTGTGACAACATGCATTTGACATGGGTGGCATTCAAATCAAATTGGGCCCAAAAATACCAGATTTCTCTACATAACCTGATTATGGCTTAATTTAATCATGAAATAGCTATTGTTATTGTAATGGTTTATAGTTAAATAGTAAAGTTAGAGTTGAAGTCCACTTTTAAAACTGTTTCTATGACTTTCCCAAAGGTTCCAGATCTGCCTGGATTTGGGTGGATGAAACCGTTCCTTACCTCAAGAGACATCGTGTACATTGGATTGAGAGACGTCGACCCTGGGGAGCAGTAAGTATATACACTTGTGTCATATTCATTAAATTAGTTTGACATGTTAGACTAAACATAACCTTGTATATTACAGTCACATACTGAAAAACCTTGGCATTCAGTACTTCTCCATGAGAGACATCGACAGACTCGGCATCCAAAGAGTCATGGAGGTCACTCTTGACAACCTTCTGGGAAGGTATTTTAGTGTTCAAACATTTCAAAATAAGCTTGGCATTAGCTCCTTTTTCAAAGAGTTAAGGCCCTAGATGACACTATCTTGGTCTTACCTGAATTCTGTCCTTAATTTTAACAGACAACAGCGTCCCATTCACCTGAGCTTTGACATTGATGCGTTTGATCCCTCCCTTGCTCCTGCAACTGGGACTCCAGTGAACGGGGGGCTGACCTACAGAGAGGGCATCTACATCACAGAGGAAATACACAACACAGGTAAAGGGCTAGCCTATGAACAACACTTCTGCATTAAAAATGTGCAAAAAAAGACACTGTAAGAAAAGTAATTAGGATTGCTCAAAATACCATACATGTCCATTAGCAATTCATTCCATAATAATGGAGTACATCTCAAGCCACAGTTACCCTAATGCAGTCTCTCAAACCAGTGCTACACACTGAATGCAAAGTGTGAAACAATAGCTGCTCTGACTAATCAGATTGTGTGACAAATAAATAATTGACTATAATTAATATTAAATAGTAATTGTTATGTGGACTATAGACGCAGTGCAATTTGTTTAAGAAAAAGTTTTTATCACAAAGACATTGCCTTTATTAAACCAAAAACAAATGTAATGCATTCCTAGTTTGAAATGTAAGTATTGTAACAACAGTAAGAATGTATATTTTGATGGTGGGACAACATCTTGTGCCACAAGGTCTCAGACAAAATGTTCAGGCAATTCTGTCTGAAGATTTTGTGCACACATTTAAAAAAAAAAATCTTGCAATTACATTTGAATTGGACAAAAAAGAGTTAAGTAATGGTGAGTTACATTTCTGAGAAGCAATTAAAGCAATTAAAAGGTTAAAAAAGGCAAAAAATTTGAACCGAATCTTGTGGAACCAATCTCCTTCCTCCTTCTAGTCTCATCCCAACACTATTAATAATAACAAGTATACTATAAGTATTACCCTAATGTCTAATCTTTTCTTTTTGCTAACTAGGCCTGCTGTCAGCCATGGACCTTGTGGAGGTGAACCCTATTCTGGGCGCAACCCCTGAAGCCATCGAGGCCACTGCATCTTTAGCCGTGGACGTCATCGCGTCATCCCTGGGGCAGACGAGAGAGGGCGCTCATGCTTCCCTCCATGAAATCCCTGCTGTGAATGCAGAGGACACAGAACAGCTCAGACTTTAGGAGATAACGAAGCTGCAATGTCCCTGAGCATTCCACAACCAGAGACTGCATTGACTGAACTAAACTGAATATGTACTTTTTTCTTTGCTGCGTTGTTCTATTTAAAACATGTGAACGGACTTCTCAAAGAAGTCGTGAACCACTACCATATGTAACAAGAGGGATGTAACAACGCAATAAAAACACAAATCAATTCTAGCCTTAAGCCAGTCCTAAATTTTCCTAATAAGGCTCACCCCAACTCTGTTTAAACAGCTTTTGGGATAACTGTAGAATGATAATCAGTATAATTTATACTGACTGAAATTCAGTATAACAACAACAGTCCATTGTGGATTAAAAGAAAAACTTAAAAGTGTGCAAAACAACAACAAAAACAAGTGATACTACTGATTGTAATACTGCACCATGTTTTTATGCTGTTAGAATTATGCATTTTTACTGTATATTTACCCTCATTTTTATATTCAGATATCAAGAACACTAGAGTTACATAATTAAGATTTAATCATAACATTATGACCACCTGTACAAAATGGGTCCCTTAATGCAACCACCAGCATTAGTACTAAAGGTGCATTATGTAACTTTTCACTGTATGTTTAAGTGGCTCCATGTGCGTTGTTACATTACTGTTATTAAAGGGGATTTGTCATTTCTTCAACATTAACTTATTTTGCTATATGATGTACTGTGTTAGACCTCACAGCTACCACATATTTATTGTGTGTTCATTTTAACAGAAAGAGTCTGCGTCAGAGGTCCTTATATGGGCTCATTTGTGGCTGTGCCAGTTAGAAATAATGATACTGAAATGTGTTGCACTTTTGGACCAGCTATGGTATTTCTTTAGAGTTTACTTTTGTATTTCATCAATAACATATAGAAAAAGAGATGATCAGTATTAACTGATACCTAGTTTTGATTGAACTGCTGTGTTTTATTTTGCTATTTTAATTTAATGTTCACAAAATAATGTAGCCACTACATTGATACCTCTTGTGACTACTGTTTCTATTTTGGTCTTCCATAAATGTTATGTAATATTTTATGAGTGTTTGAGATTCTTTGTCTTCATTTCAATTACAAACAAATGAAACATCATTTCATACCATTCTAGGACATCTAAAACAGTATCAGGTGACAATGGTTTGTTTTTGTATCCAGTGGTAGTGGACGGATTGATACCAAATATTGATCTATCATTACTGAGTGTAAAGTTTCAGTTCTCAGACAAAAACACTGATACTTATTTTTTCTCCAAATATTGCTGTGAAAAAGTCAGATTTGAAAATGCATTGTTAATAATTTAGTTTATCTACATATATATTTAATCTTTAAATCAATTCAAGCAGGGGTGGAGAAAGATAATGTCAAGGTGGAATTCTTCATAGAAGAGGAATTTCAATGCATTATAATATGAAACTCATTGATATATTAACAATAATAAATAATACATTTTATTTATATAGCGCTTTTCAGGACACCCTTTACAAAACAATTTTAAAACAGTCAGAAGAGCAATAAGCAAATAATACAAGAAATGTAAAAACAGTGAACATACAGAGAAAAGTCTCAAGATTTTTTTTGGTAGGTGGTGTATATCGGCGCAGTATTGGATAGGTACCATGGTATTTGTCATGTAATTACTTGGTATCTGATCACTGGTGTCTTCCATCATTAATATCCAGCATCAGGCCAAGAAAGCACTTTTTCTCTAGAACATGAAAACATAGTGGCAGATGTGGCACTTCAAGAACGCTGCATTAAAAACAAATTTATCGCCTTTTATTTGAGAATTATAGCCATAGTAACACATGTTGTTTGTTCAGCACTAACTTGGCCCTCTGTGACATCAGCTCCGCTCAGAAAGTTTTTGTCAACTTTAGTCTCTTTGGCTTTTGGGGCCTCTTTCTAATTATATATAGACACCAAGAACATTGGAGTTAAATAATTAAGATTTAATCATTGCACAAAGGCAAAATAGTCTGTAACAATGCTTTATGGATTTTACAGTAGATAAATAAACAAATCAGATATACCAGTATGACCAGCTGTGCAAAATACAGCCCCATGTACAATAATCAGATTTCATATTAAAAGATGCATTATGTAACTTTTCTGGTGGGGGATCTGCCAAGTGCTTGTCTCCATGGAGAATGTTATTGCTTTATCAGGAATGTTCCACAGTATGGCAAAAAAACATTACCACTGAGACAAGCTGTGATGTCAGAATGCCAAGTTACAGTTCAGATCTGTGAAGAGGTGCGCCCACTCCCACTAACATATAATAATGTTTTTAAGGCATTTTTACAATCAGGTAATACAGCACCTGCAATTGAATGAATGCAAGTGTAATCCCATACTGTGGAGTATTCCAAGCAAAGCACCTCCATGATCACAACCAGATGGCAGACTCTCCAGCAGAAAAATTATATAGTGCATCTTGAACTTGAATTTGTTGCAATAAAAAGTAATGTTTAAATGTTTTCTAGAGGTTACATTTTCAGAGCTTAAATTATGAAAAGGTGTGGAGTCTAGCTTTACCTTCTCCCAATAGTTATTGCCACACACTAACTGCTGCCTGGTCATAAATAAAAACACTGCAGTTTGTATTATTAGTTTCCATTGGTTATTCACAATCATATTTCTGACATGTTTTGATTCAAACGATCATCTTAACATATGCTTCAAAACTAGACCCAGTGTTTGTGGCATTACATCATCATTCACTCATAACACCACAGTACAATAGGGTAATAAAAAAGACACCAGCACTGCAGCATCCATCCACCATGAGAGAAAGAGTGACAGCAAAATCAGTAATCTCTTGAAAATTAAAAATGTCCCAAAAATTCCTTCAAAGGTTTTCATTATCATCATAAACAGTGTGCATTTAATATTCACGTTTTGGATAGCTCACATGCTTCACCAGTCTGTTCTTTTGTCTGGACGTTAATCCAACCATCCGAAACCATTTCACTGTCCTCATGTAAGAAATAAAACAGTATTATTGCTACTGCAGAGTCACGAAAGACTCAAGGTCCATCTTTTCTGCCAAGAAAGTCCTATTTTTTGAAAAACTTGAGGTATACAACACCACCCAAAATGGCCAGTTCCATCAGAATAATAATGCCCAACAGCAACTTGTTCGTCACAAGCCTGCAATAAAAAAGAAGAAAACACATTTTAAGTTTGTTTACTTGAACATAAAGGCTAAAACATGAGACAGCTTACCGTCGTGCCATGTTACGCAGAATTTTCCTACTTCGTGTAAGGTTTTCTCCTGTATTTACAAGCTGCAGAACAGAAAAGGTGTCAATCAAAGAATACGATGAGCCATTACGAAATATACATTGTAAAATTTAAGTCGGAGATTATTGTTATAATAAAAAAGAGAGTTTTAACTTTCCCTCTTGCATGAAGTAATTGCTAGCATTAATTACTTTGTGACCAGGAAGTAACATTAATTAATTAATTTAGCTCCCCATGCCCTTTCACTATTTTACAGATATTTTCTTTCATATAATTCCAACTGTTCAATATGCTTATATTGCCCCTGTGGGATAAATAACTTATTTATGTATTTATTTATATATGTATTTATGTATTTATTTATAATGCCCTTTTCACTTACTCTATCCCTTGTTCGGTCCAGCTGTTCTCTCTGCTCCCCCAGCTCCTCAATGATGTCAGTGCCGATCTGCTCTGTTTCCACAGCGATGCGTTGGCTGCGTTCGATGCTTTGAGTAGCATTATTGAGAGACTCAGTTCCCTGCAGGAGCAATGCTCTCTGGGACTGTAAGTGTGTCTGTACAGAATGAGAATATGGGAATAGACAAGTGAGGTAAATACAATGAGAACAGATGTAGCCAAGAGTAAGTTTTCCAAAATAAGAATTACAGAGAGCAAAAAGTAAACAAAACAGTAACACAGTTTCGTAATGAGGAATTCATAAGAATGTGGATGTTCATCAGACAAAAAGAACATTTTGTTTTTGGCTAAACAGTCTGCTAAACATGTTAATGTTTTTGTAAATGAACAGCCAGTGCTGTAACCATATCCACTGTCAATTTACGTAAGTGACAACAAAAACTCTATGTTCTATTTCACTACATACAAAACATTGTAATCTAGCTGTATATCTAATACTGGCACATTTACAGAAATGTTTATTAATGCGCATTGTCCCCATTCAGAAACTAATAAATAAGATAAAAACAATTTGGACTTTTATTAGGCTTCCTGCTAAACAGGTGTAACCTTGGCATCCTAAAATCATATATTTATTAGTCTACTGTTGCTCCATTATATTTGGATTTGGATACTTGAATTCTTTAACTCCAAACCACTATATGTGAGCTATACCTTTTATGTACTCATTCCTAGCCCCATATTGTATTGATAACACTTACACTTTGCTGGTTTTGTGAGGAGTAGATGCCATAGTTGCTTCCTTCTGATGTCAGATGGGAGGAGTTGTTCTTCATCTCTCTCTGTAGTTTGGCCAGATCTCGCCGATAAATACGGATCTTCGTGTTCATGGCATTTCGAAACGATGGAGGGGCCCCACGCAGCTCATCCTCCATACCTTGTAACTATGACAGAAGAAAAACTCAATAATTCATGTACACAGTTAGGACACAGAGGAGCTAGGTTATAAATGTAAATGCTCCACCACCGAACCCCCAAGTAAAATGTTGGTGGGTGTTTTGTAAGGAAGACTATCAAACAGAAATTTATACATATAAATTAAAAAAATTGTCTACAGTAAAAGAAAAATACATCTTTACAGAGCAGTGATTATAGCTAAAGAACAGACAAGAGGTAACAAGAGGTAAAATGCAAAAATCAACATTGATGCTCACCACTTCCTCAGCCTCCCCTTGCCTCTCATCAAAGACTCTGACCAGCCTCTTCCTCTCCTCTATAAAAACATTTTAAAGGTAAAAGCACAATAGCAAATAGCAAATAAGAATATTAGTTCATATAGTTCATAATACTATAATGATACTACAATACTACAATAATGGGACTGTTTACCTCCTTGGCATTTGAGAGCTCTCTCTGGTAGCAGCTTTAACTCGTCGTACAAAGATCTGTACATCTCGTGTAGCTTCTCAAACTCTTCGGACGACATTTTGGAATAATTTGTATCCAAAGCTATTATGATTACAATAGAATAAACGAGGAAAATCGATTAAAACTGCAGATCAAGTAGTTTTACTTTGATTTTAATCAGATCCCCGGGACTTCCTTATGATGGACCTCGTGATGAGCTGTCTCTACAATGCCTGAATAAAAATGCATTTTAAACATTTATTGACAATAATTTTATCCATACGAAAGTTTTGTGTGTTTGAAATGTAAAAAGGTGAATGAATCTGTCATGTTGTTTAGTTTTGTCACGATACTTTAAAGCCTAGGCCCGATTTTAGTATATTTTCTGTTTTGGCACTAACTGGGCTTCTTAAGGTTTTCTGTAAATGTAGTTTTTATAGCATTCGCACTTTAAATACTTCCACTTTTATTGCATATATACCTCATATTTACGGCTTTATACTCAAGCTACAAGCCATTAAACACTATTTTGAAATTATAAACGGGACTAAATTAACTGTATAAATTGTAAGTATTATTATTATTGCTTAAATGCTTCAAATTGTTACAAACAACTACTTAATAAGGCAAAATACAGCTTTTTTAACTATACTATGAATCGTAAATTGTTATTGTTTTAATACTCTAATCATAACCGAGATAGAAAGACTACAATCCCATGATGCAGCGCGGGATATCTTTCACACACCGCTTTATGCTTTGACATCAGCTGTTCTGCCTCCAGAGAAGGACTGAGGCAGTAGAGACGGAGAGCTCCATAATTATCCTTTTCATTATGTTGCTTTTATGTATTTTAGCGAGCATCGTCGTGTGCGTGTTTTTAGCCATCACATTTTCAGCGCAAATCAGGTGAGTGCCACTCGCTATTTTGGATATATACTGGGAAATGCAATGTCTAAGCACGTCATGGATGGCTTGTCTACTGCCAGGGCGTCATAGTGCAAAGATTATACCATTATTTTAAGGATTACAAAGGCGCTAGTTTTCTGTTGCGCACAGTTAGGGTAGATCTGGATATTTATTGGTCCATTTCATTGTTCAACGCGAGGGTGAACGCATGGCCCATAGAAAATCAATGAAACAGAAGAGTGATGGAGAAAGGTGGGATTTTTGCAAAGATGAGATGAGGCGGCTAGGTTTCTTCCGTCTAACCTGCTCGCACCAATCAGGTTACAGCGCGTGGGCGGAGCTATATTTACATGCATTATTCCAGCAAAGTCATTGGGCAAAGAAAAACTCTGCTCACTCGTGTCTCGTACGATTTACACACAGCAAAAGGTTCATCATCCAAGTCAGATACAAACCATGTGAATAATTAAACCAAGCTGTCCATATGTCCAAGTCTATGTAATGAGGACAATGAGACAGGCCAACTAGTAACTGTAACTAATTACTAATGATGATATAATTACTGTGTTGTGTGAGCTACAGTGTCCAAATAATTCCCCTTGCGGATAAATAAAGTTTTCTAAGTCCAATTACATACTAGGCTTGTGGAGTATTTGTATATAGCGGCAGCCTAGTTGAAGTCTTCACTGACAGTAATAAAGGGTGACCAGGTTTTCAAAATTCCAAACTGGATCACGTCGGTTTGGGGTGGTTGTGAAATAAAATTGTGAAAAGAGCATGCGACATTGTCCTTGAATCACTTCTTTGCTTCCTTATGGTCATTTTCAAGCACGTGTTTCTGTGTTTTAGCTAAATAAATGATAATTTAACTACATTTAAATTGGTCAAAAATAGGGACACCTATGACATTTCCTGTGTAAAACTGGGACAAATCACTGGTTTTGGATAAATCTGCTGGGGACAGGGGGCAGAGGGACTGTCCAGGGACAGACCTCTGGTCACTCTATACTATAGGTTTATAGGCTGTTGTTTTTGAACTTGTATATTGTAGTAGTCTTAGTCTTAGTATATTGTAGTAGTCTTCACTGTCACTAATAGAAAATATCACACCTGTTTGAGTAGTCCTGTATTCTAGTCTGTCTACGTCTCCAAAGCTCAAAATGCTCTGTTCACCTTGTGACCTTATGAAGTGGAAGTTAAAGTTAACAGATACCTTTTAGCTTTAGTTCAGTAGACATAGGCAGTTCCTGGGTTGAAATTATCCAAATGATTCTAGAGAAGCTATTTGGAGTTTAAAAACTTCCTGTATTGCCACATGACATGACAAGGTGGAACTAAATGTTTTCTAAAGATACATCGTTTTTGTGTTAAACGTGTGAATGTGGTTTTGATCAGGAAACACATTACAACATAGATCAAAAATAGTGTAAAATGGGATCTTTAAGATCTTAAAATATACATATTTTAGAGACATATTTAATGAGTAATTAACTCAACCAAAAGAGAAGGAGATCCAAGCCACATGTCCTTTATTTGGCTTTTGGGACATGCGTTTTGACAATGTCTTGGTCTTCTTCAGAGCATTCTAACTTTGCATTGGAACTGAGTGATACTTAGTCTGATTGTATTATAGTATGTTAATGCCATTTCTGTGCCTTTTCTTTCTCTGTTGTTTATTTTGAACAGAAAATATGCAGCAGGAGCAGAGTGCACATCACAAACTCGACTCGATGGAAAGACAGTCCTCATCACAGGAGCCAACACAGGGATCGGGAAGGAAACAGCTCTCGATCTGGCAACAAGAGGTGAGACTTCTAACACCTTCATGTACTGTAGGCCCAGTGATAGTGTGTGTTGATTGAAAATACAGGAAAAAACTGTTATTGTCACAGAGTTAGACATAACAAAGGTGGAATGGATTAGGACAAAAATTCCGATTGTGATTTAGTTTACTTTGCTGATTTTAAATACATTCATACTGCTGAACTAATACAAGAATCACATGCATTTGAGAATATTGTAGAGGTGTACGATGCAGGATTTGCTGGTTATATTGTAAGACCTCATTTGCAGAAAAAAAAAAACAAATAACTGCAGCCTTTGTGATTTTGCTATCTTTGTACTTTAATTATTTAGAACCATGATTTTTTTTTTTACGTTGGTTATCGTATTGTAAATTATGAGCTACTGTGTTCAAATAGTTTCTCCTGTGGATCAATAACGTTTGTCTAAATGAAGCTGTGAAGTGATTTGCTAATTGCATCCAGTCAAATTGTGATTCTGATTCTGACTGATTTTGCAGCCCTCCATAACATCAAAACTACTGGCATAACTGCAGTAGACTAACTATTAATTAATGCATGTATTTTTTGTAGGAGCCCGGGTGATCATTGCCTGCAGAGACGTAGAGAAAGGAGAAGAGGCTGCTGCTAGCATACGCATGTCCTACTCCAGAGCAGATGTGGAGGTCAGAGAGCTAGATTTGGCCGATACCTGTTCAATACGAGCGTTTGCACAGAAATTTCTCAGAGGTATGAACTATAGTGAGGAGAAAATGAGAGCCTATGTGAAGATAAAGCAGAGACTTATTTGTAATTTTGTGTTTTGCAGAGGTCAACCAACTTCACATTCTCATAAACAACGCAGGAGTGATGATGTGTCCCTACACCAAAACTGTGGATGGCTTTGAGATGCACATCGGAGTAAATCATTTAGGTAAGAATAGATTATAAATATATGATATTTATATATGAAATATAAATATAATCGAGATATGAAAGTTGCAAGTTGTTAGAATGTCTATATAGTCAAACATGCGTTGATTAAAATATATAGTAACAATGTAGTTAGAAGTCAGTTAATGTGTATTTTTCTCTGTTTCACTATGAGGACAATAAAGTCTACCATTATCTTAAATGACATCATAGCATCCTGGCTAATAATATTTAAAGGTCAAAATGCTCTATTCTACCTTGTGATGTCATCAAGTGGTAGTTTTTAAATTAACAGCTACCTTTTACTTTCCGTTCAGTAGAGATTTGCGATTCCAGGTCTGATATCATTCCTAGTGAAGATTTATGGAGTTAAAAAAGGCAGTGGAGAGCTTTTTGTATTAACACATGACATCACAAGGTGGAACACAATATTTCCTGTTTCAGCTCAGTCTAAATATGCAGAGGGTGTGTGTTGAACATGTGTGAATGAAATAAAACACAACTCCAGGTATGTTTCTGACAAGGAAAGAACATTATATCATGCATCAAACAATAGCGTAATATGGGCCGTTTAATACAGAGAAAGAGTGAAAATTCATATTGATAAAATGTAGATTTTTGTTGTTATATAGCAAGTACTGGGGCCTATAGTCACTAATGACCAGGTTCAATGTTTGTGATTTTACCTTTTGGTATTAAAAGGTCAACATGACTTTTTCTCACAGCTGGGAGTATGACATAATTTTGTTCCTTGATCTGAAAACCACCTGTCCATCTCTTGCTCCAGGTCACTTCCTGTTGACGTACTTGCTGATTGGTCTCCTGAAGCGCAGTGCTCCCTCCCGGATCGTGGTGGTCTCGTCACTGGCCCATAATTTTGGCTGGATTCGCTTTCATGACCTCCACAGCCAGGGCAGCTACAACAGTGGATTAGCTTACTGCCAAAGCAAACTGGCAAATGTGCTTTTTACCAGGGAGTTGGCGCGCAGACTGCAAGGTACACAAACAGTTTCAAATCTAGCACACTCAACATGGGAGACTGAGCAGATGACTGAGTCTGGGTAAACACAGTAGTAGGAGACTGAAGATTAGAGAGGGAAATTAAATACAAATGTCCCTAATGTCCTACATACAGACACTTGTTTACAGAAATTTGGCTAAAAATAGAAATTAGGGTAAGTGTGTCTTCAGTCTAAATGTGAAAGGTGCACTATATTATCAACAACTGGACTTTTTTTTTCCTTGGATGTCTAAAAAATTGCAACAATTAAGGGTGCACTATGTAACTTTTCAGGTGTGTGGGGAGACTGCTAGTCTCCATGGATATGTTTTTGCTTTGTCTGGAATGTTCCACTGTATGGCATAGTATGTGCACGGGTCCTTTAATAGATACAACATTTAAAGGTGTAACTTTTCTGGAGGAAGATTCGTCACCAGCTTCTCTCTATGGAGATGTTTCCTGGAATGTTATCACATTACACTTATTTATCTCTATGGAGACAGTAGCTGATGCCAAAGTGCAATCGACTGCTCACCCACTCACAATAAGAAGGCAAGTTTTTAAGTCAGTGAAACCTCATGTTACTGAATAAATGCAAGATGGATACACTAATGCGAGACTTTCCAGACACCATCTTCATGGAGACAAACAGATGGTAGACCCTCCACCAGAAAACTTACACAGTGCCTCTTTAAACTTAAAGCATGACTTAATATCTAGATTCTATTGATTTAGTGTTAATCCTCTCTTTAACCATCTCCCCTGTTTATTGTCCCTGTAGGCTCTAATGTGACAGTGAATTCAGTGCACCCTGGGACGGTGAACTCTGACCTGACGCGGCACTCAACTGTGATGATGATCCTGTTCACGGTGTTTTCCATGTTTCTGAAAACGCCTCGAGAAGGAGCTCAGACCAGTATCTATTGTGCTGTGGCCGAAGAGCTCCACGCCATCTCTGGGAAACATTTCAGGTATCATCTACCGTCTACCATTGTTCACTATTGGTGAATGTAGTCAAAGAAGGAAGACAGGAGGATGGAAGAAAGAAAGCATAATAATAGTATTATTTTATATTTAATTACCTTAGCTTATTACAGCATTTGAGGAATCACTGAGAAACTGTCAGCCTGGGCGATCTTAAAAAGGCTTATTTAAACCACATAGACAGTTTAGTAAACTTTCAGATGGAGACATTTCACAAAGATATTTTACAGCACAGGATTTCACTGATAAACATGAACCTTAACATGATTTGATGTAGCAGCTCAGATGGCGGAGAAATATCTGTGAAAAGTTACGTGACTGATACAGATCTAATTAAGTCAGTAATAATATACCGCATGTTGGACAGCATCTTCACCCTGGTCACTCTGTGCACCCAACAAAACTCACTGCATAATTTACTGGTAACACAGAAAACAGCAGCAGTGCTTGTGAGATACCTAAGATACAGTCAGGAACTTGGGGTTGAGCTGTTGCTCCTCCATGTTTGAACTTCAATTCATAAAAAGCTGTTCTGTAGTTACTTACAGGATAAATAAGTTACATAACACAACTGGAAAAAAATTGTCAACTGTGTTTTGATACAAAAAAAAATAATAATAATAAATAAATAAATATCCATTCTCATTCCCTGCACTGATATCAGTTAATATCAGATATCAGCAGATACATAAAGGCATAGTATGGATATTGGTAGTGGAACTGAAAAAGCTGGATCTAATTCAGTGTACCTCTATAAAGTGACTAGAAATTGACTGACACATAAGCACTGCTGACCAAATTGTATTTCCTTTAATCATTAGGAAATAGTGTCTTGGCTCTTACATAACATGTTGATTTCTTGTGTTTCGTGAAGTGTTTTTCCATTGTCTGACCCAGAGTAGTGTGGCATGATTCATAATTAATGCTCCTGGCGCAGTTTAGCCTTCTCCATCTGATCTGACAAATAACACTGCAGCCGTCAAAGGAAATGAAATCACAGAGGATCCAAATGTGATCTGATTGCTGTGAGCTAATGTCCTTTCACACACTCAAAATATTAGCCTGAAGGATTGTTTAAAAAGGAAGTTTTAGTGGTTAGACATTAGTGTGACAAACTGCAAGTGGAAATTGTTTTATGTTACGGTGATATAACTGAGAACTTAATGGTGCACTGTGTAACGTTTCAGTCATGGTGGTTCATCATCTTGGTTCCGTGGATAAGCCATTACTCTGCTTGGAATGTTCCACAATATGACATTAAGTAGATTTCCCTTACATGTATTCAATTACAGGTGGTTTTATAGCTCAAAAATATCTAGAAAAATAGCATTCTGACTTTAGTATACCAAATAACAAATATTGTATTATTTAATGTTGAAAAGTCCTCAAAATGTTGCCTATAATGCGAAGCTGAAACCCATGAATAAAATCTTAAATATTCTTCCTTTTTATAATTCAAAAACTCACTTTTTAATTCAGTAAAAATGCACTTCTAAGCATGCAGGACTTTCCACTGTTGTAAGTCCAACCGCATCATTACTTTTTAATCTCATTTTGTTCTGTTCCAGTGACTGCGCCCCTGCCTTCGTCGCTCCCCAGGGCAGAAGCGAAGAGACAGCTCGCAGACTCTGGGAGGCCAGCTGTGAGCTACTTGGCATCGAATGGGACTGATTTTTATAATAAATATACTGTATACCTATCTTAGATCCAAAAGGAGGGCTTAACCTTCAAAGTATCATCTTTCTCAATTGTTTTATCTGATTTGTCCTCATCAGACTTTGAATACAATCTTTATATCCAGGTTACAAGCTGTACGATAATGTGAATTTGCTTATCTTGTGTGATATTGCTGTAAGTACTTAGATATACAGCACTGTGCAAAAGTTTAAAGATACACTATGTATCTTTTCTGGTCAGGGGGTCTGCCATTTTCTTGTTTCCATGGAGATATGTGTGCTTTGTCTGGAGTGTTGCACAGTATGGTATAAAACTTATCTATCTTGCATTATTTCAATTGCAGGTATTTTTATAGATATTATTAAAAGAAATACACTGAAATAGCATGCATCCTTATGGTGAGTGGGCTCGCCTTTCCAAACATCTGATCTGTAACTTGGTCTGGTGGCCCACTTTTCTTTATGGACATAGACAAGTTAAATGCCATTCTGTGGACCATTCCATGCAAAACAATAACATCTCCAGGGAGCAGGTAGTTGTATCGTGCAAGAGTCTTATAATCTTATAAGAGTCCTTAATCTTATAGTCTTATAATTATCTTATAATACAAATGTAAGCTTAGTCAGTACAGTATGTGCCATAGGGAAATTGATTAATGTTGGTGTTGATTAAGATTATGTTTTAAGGGATTCTTATGTCATATTTTGGGATATGGACCTGTACGCCAAACTTAGTTGTTTAAAGAACTAATAATTTGTTTATATTAATTATTATTGTAAGATTTTAGTTGTTTTTTTGTGTGTCATTGAAAAAGCATTTACCACTAACCTGGAAAATCTTTGAGTTGGAGACCATATCTGGGCACTGTTCCATCCATTTTATTTTAATTTTTTTTATTTCATGTATTGTGCATTACTAAACATTTTGCTTTTTAGGACTTTTGCACAGTACTGTAGTAATACTTGGGGGTTTCTTGCACAACAACAGGCAAAAAGCCAACCTCACTTGACAGTATTATTCTGTAACAAACAATAACTTTTTAACTATATATTTTTGTGAAACAATGTGAATACAATGTAGGCAAAAAGCAACCTCTCGTGTACTGCTGTAGGATACTGTGAAGGGTCAAACCAGGGTAAACAACCAGCATACTGTATTTTGATTCAGTCCTTTCCTCGCGCATTATAAGCTTGAGCTAAATTACCTGCTAGCATTTTACTAAGATAAAGACACTTGAAGATGCCATATTGTAGAAATAGGAAATTACTATATTAGCTTCATTGATAATTGCTTAAATATTGTCAGAGCAATGGAGTGTTCAGACCTTTTTGTTTATGGTTTCCACATGTTGAAAGCTATATCTAGGTGCAATGTGAAATCTTAAACGTGATTGTTTCTTTGGCTTTTGTTACAGTGATACTTTGCTGATGCCATCAAAATTCCCTGGGGGTGTGAAGCAAAATGAAAGCAGTGCTCTGTCTGAAGCTCTTTTACTCAAGTTAGACTTAATTTGAGCTTCATTTTAACACAATCTGGCCAGAAAGAACTGACCTGGTCGGAAGTACAACAGGAATGATTTGTGCTGTTAAACAAGACTCTCACACATAAAATTACAGTCACAAGCTAGAATAACCAACAGTTTTTCAGTTAGTCACACTCACCTTTTTGTACAAAATCAAACACCTCAACAGGGCCATGAACGCTTGTATTAATCACAGGCTTTGTTTATTTTCTTGAATTTTCTTGAGATCTTACAACTTTTTTTGTCTGTGTTTGCTAATGTGGGCATTGTGTCACCATGGTAACTACTGAACATTCCCCCAGTAGAGATACATGTAGAACACCCCCCAGCATGATGTCACTGGAAAGTATCAATACTATTTCTAGAAGCAGTCATGATTTACAAATGTGCTCTTAACTCTAGGTCTGGGGCTCTATAGTCTCAATAACTGTATAAACCCCGTAATATTTCATTGAGATGGTCCTCAGTTGGAGGATAGGCATGTGAGTTTGGATAAAAGTGAAGGGAAGAGTTAGTTATGGGCGCTATGGTTTGAAATTCCTATCAGTTCATATCATATTTTTAGAGAAGATGGTGCAATATATAGGAAAATGTGTCTAGATATAGAAATCTTAAAATATAGTTACATATTAGGTTTATAAATCACTACAGGGGCTGCTGTATAGCTACATTTAAAGTTGTTCAAAACAGCAAAACAAACATGGCAGGAGTTGTGGTGCGCTCACATCCACAAAATACTCTATATGTAAAGTGAGCACCCCATTGAAGAATTTAGCACGCTGATAGCTCCCCAAACAAAAATGACTGGTGCCACCCCTGAGATAAAGACTCAAATTTATTTCAATATGACAGTTAATACTGGCATATTTACTGCACTTTGGAAGAGCACGTTCCACTGTAGAGATATGTGTACACTCTCTGAGGTGAAATCGGTCAATTTATTGTCATAATTCTTGTTTTGTGGTCCCAAATGACAAAGGTCTGGACACTTCTGTTGTTACACATAAGTTGTATGTAAAGTGCGGTTGCTTATGATTTGGAGAAGTAGACTACATCAAATGGGAAACTAAATAATGTACCACTTACATACACGCACACATGTTGGATCAAAGATTACAAATATAGGGCTCTGCTGAACATCTTCAGTGTGTTTGCTTCTCCAAATCCAGAATGCTGCAACTGCTCTTTGTTTTGTTAAATTAGGCTATATTAGCACCAAAACATTAAGCTATTCCTCACATAGAGTTTGTATTTAAAATAAGTTACCTAGAATAATAAGATTGTGCCATTGCTATATATTATTCCCATTGCCAAAATGAACACATCCCCAAAGCAAGAGCACTGTTCTCATGGTTTTCGCGCTCACATATTCAGTACAAACGTTGCCAAGTTTCTATTCAGTGTTTTATACAGAATCTCATGCCTTTACTACATTTCCATTCATGTTCAGAGTTGAATGTTTACATTGATGTAAATAAAATGGACTATTACTACTAAGTATTTTTTTTTAGATCTGTTATTGTTTAACAGATGAACTATAAGACCAACTGAGGAGTTTGAAGTAGTTTCTCAATATTTAGAAAATTCATTTTGTCTTTTTTTATATAGGGACTGTTTGTGTTTCTGACAAATTGTAAAAAGCTAAAGAGCTTATTTACTTGACTTCATCATGATTGGATATGAGAGGCTGAAATCAGGAAGCGGGGAACACAGACCATCAATGAACACATTACAATTTGTCTTATCAGAAGAAAACACAAAGTTTCATTTGTTTCTTAACTTTTAGAAAATGCATTTATTACTTATTTAGAAAGAACTCACGATAACAATTCAGCTTTACCACTGATAATTACTTATACTGTAAGGATTGGTTAATTGAAGTTGTCCGCAAAAAGTATAAGATACTAAAAACTGCAACCATGATGTACCTCACTTGTTAAATTAGTGTTTAAACTTTTAAGAACTTTCTCAAATAAATCACACTTGATGTCAAGGCAAATTGGAAAAAAAAGACATTTGATATATTTATTATTAAATTACATTTTAATTTACACAGAAAAAAGGATTAATTACAATTGAAAAGCATTATTCTCCGCTCATTTGTGCAGGACTTTTTTTTTTATTCACCAGTAATTTAATAAAGTATAAAGTGCGGCAGTGATGAGACAACAGTCACAAAGATCAGAGTGCAAACATATCAGATCTGTAGCTCAAACTGGCTTTTCTGTCTCATGATGTCTTCTTCTAATTTAGGATTTCAAAATAGTTTTAAGCATGATAAGGACAAACTGGTGAGTCATTTTAAACATTAACAACTGGTGGGTTTCCAGTTTTGTGGCATGCTATTATTATTAGGGATGCAAAGAACCTATACTGGTATCAGATATCAGCGCCGATATTGACATTTTTTTTCTGCACCGCTATGGGTTGGCAGAGACTTAAAGTCAAAGTATCAGCAAAGTATCAACATCGGTATCAGAAGAAAAAAAGCTGGTGCATCCCTAATTATTGTTATATATATTCATTTTTATTGTAACCCACATATCACAGAACTATTATTCCTTTTGTCCAACATTTTTGGCACACTTATTTTAAAAACAAATTCACTAAGTGAGAATCATTAAAACAATATTTAAACTTCAAATATGCTGAAAAGGTTCAATTCTCTATGGTCTACTTTGGAATAAGACCTAACAATTGTGACCCACCAATTTCAATGTAAATAATATAATAATTAATCCAAACTTATTGTACACAGGATTCTTAAAAGGCATCTTACTTAACTTCAGTTAACTTCAGGTGTTAGGCAATACATTTGAACAAAAAACATTGGGCACATCTCCCTTTTCTTAAAATAATTTCACATAACATGACATATAGGGTTACCACTCAAAATAATTTCAGTTTTCCCAAAGAAAACATTTAAAATAACCTAAAACATTGGTTGAATTGTGTGACATCCCTTTAGTAGCTCACCATAGCATGTGAAAAAACAAAATGCCCTTAAATATCTTTTACAGTGCAGTTGGCAAACAGGAAAAATACTGATAACAATGTGTGATAAAATGTGAAAAGCTAAAATGGTAAACAACCTCAGAAACCAGAGACACAAGGCAAAAGATAAGTTTAGGTTAAAGTCTGAGTCAGGGCACATTTAAGGGTTCACACCTTCATACAATGTATAAAAACTGTCACAGATAGAGAGACAAAGACATAAAAGATTTAAACTTTTGTTACGTTTCTGCTTTTCCCTTTTGGCTGAGGTAGCACAGATTTGTACAATAAACTCAATTCTACTTTTTTTGTAACATTTTCCTTCTTTGAAATTTGAGTAAAGCACTATGGTGATTCATACATTTTAAGACTCTTTTTTTAACATAGTTTTAGAGTAACCAATTCTAGTAGTTAGTTACAAATATTTAATTTTTTTGAGCACCCCATGCTTGCCAATTAGCACCTAAGTGAGTGTATTTATTATAAAGGAATTCAGAACAACAAAGCAGTGACATTAAATATAACAATTTGGTGATATTATACATTTTAAATCATCATGTAAAGTAAAGGTCTAACAGAGAGGGGAACTCAAAATACTAAACAGATAAACAGAGGTTTGCAGCAGAAAGGGCATCTGACGTAAAAACAACAAAAAAACATAAGTAACTGAAGACAGGGAGAATAATTATTTGCTGTAAAGGACAGGTAAGATAAAGCATGTATGTAGTATTCTTTTTGCATGGTATTGCACTCAAGTCCAATTAAAGTAGGTTTTCACGCCAAATTTAGAATAAATCAAAAGATCCTTGTCAGTCAAAGAAAACTAAAAATATTTTGTAGTCCTTTTCCAATCCAATCATATTACGTATTAGAAAGAAATGGCAACGTTAGTATTTCTGGGCTTGTTATAACTTCTATCCAGTTTAACCATTCACCTCTGGCACACCCCTCTGTTCCTTTCACCTGGCATTGGTTCGACCTTGACGTTGTTGTGTGGGAGACTTGAGGTGCTCTGAAAGCCACTGTTGACAAATGTTCATCATCACAGAGTCCTTGGCTTCCTCTGCCGCCTGAAGGACGTCCTGCACCAGGGGCCCCGCACGGCTCGAGTCCAGCTTCACCGCCAATAGGTATGCTGGTCGCAACTTACTGCACGACAGGTACGCTCTGATCTGAACATAAGAATAAAGAAAAACTAACTTTAATGAATGAATTGCTTATTGCAAAACAAGGTGGGTGACGTGTCTTGCATATGGACAGTTTGTACTACTACAGTTATTGCTGCCCCACTGTGGCAACTAGTAATAGAACAGCAAAAAGCAATCTATAGCCAACTATAGTAAAATCAATGAAGTATTTTTACAATGTGGATTTAACAGCAAGGTGTTATAAATTACATACATTACATAATTTTAAATATTCTAGGAAAGCATTGCCTTGGTAGAATTGAAGGAAATCTTCCAAAAGAGGACAAAGGGCTTTGTTACAATTTTCAGTCAAGTGAAATAAAAAGAAAAATATTTGAACATATGTACATATATGCACTGTACTGTACTGTACTGTAACACACAAACCTTGTTTTCTGTGCTCTTGATCTCCAGAATGAGACTTTCCAGCTCTTTTGCCTGATGTTGATAAAATACATAAAATCACATATCACTGCAATACACTGCAATATGTCATATATATTAATATATTATTTATCATGTCATTTTCCTCCTAAAGTCTGTCTCACTCACATCGGCCGGGGCTTTGTCAGCGCTGGACACACAACTAAGGAGGAGAGAGTCACAGTCACTTTTCGTGGCTGTTCCTGATTCCCCTACACACTTCAGGAGCTGCTTCACTGCAGAGTATTTCCTTTGTCTAATGAGCAGCTGACCAGCCCGCGTGTAGACAGACTGGGCCTCCAACTGGAAATCCTGAAAATTATACATAAGAAAAAAATTACATGAGTCTTTAAAAATTGTTGATCATGTGGAAGGAAAAAGCCACTCATGAATTTCGCAAGTATTAGTATTTTCAATTGAATGCTAAAATTGTGTAATTATATCGGACCAGTTTTGATTAATTGATAGCATTTCACTTCATCATTATGCAAGTATTTAGTTGAACTTACGATTATGAGCTCAGATGAAAAGAACTTAATAATAATATGTATGTAGAAGAAAATGTAGAAGAAAATATTATTCAGTATAAAATTTGTGTAATAATGTAGGATTAAAATTGAAAATTAGGTCAGGTAACAAAAAAAAATAGTGCAATGATTTATCTGTGTTTAGTAAGCTTAAAAGGCCCATATTACACGGTTTTCTGATCGATGTCATAACATTTGGAATTGTGCCTCCCTGCATATTTAGGGTGAGTTCTTCTTTCAAACTGAAAGCACTCTGTTCCACCTTGCAATGTCTTTAGTTTGCTGGCTTGGTCACTCCCTATGATTGGTTTAGATACAGATTTAAAAATTAGGTAATAGTGTTTTGAGTTACCTACCTGTATAACTCTGTATGCAATGCCAAACCCCTCTTCTATATTTTTTCCACCGAGCATCACCTGTAAATATAAAAACACTGTATTTAACCTAAACATAAAAAACTAAATTAAACATAAAAATTCTGACATTTAAAAAAAACAACTATGGACATAACCAACCATAACCAAGTTTTAATCTGTATTGTTAGAAAGCATCAAACCTTGCATGCAACATCAATCTTCATTGCACTCCCTCCGAACAGTGTAGGTGGAGACTGTGATCCAGATTTGGCTGATAATGTACTGGTTTGTTGTGTTTTTATCTCACAACGATAAAGGAACCGGGTCACCTCCAACTGCAGCTCAATTGTATTCATATGCCTAAATAAAAAAATTACTTTAGCTTCTATTGTTTTTATATTTCATAGTTTTGAATTAAGTGAGGATCATTTCTAACCTTGAAACATCACTAGCGGACATAGTTTTTCTGAAGGAGTTGACTTGAGATCTTCTCCGGCCCACTCCTCTGCCCTGCTGCTCTTGGAGATATGTTCTTAAATGATCTTTGGCTTTGACCAACCAGCTCTGAGAACAGACATAATGAAGAAATGAGTCAGTGCTTCTCATAAATAAATAAAAAAATATAAGAAAGAAATAAGTCTACACTTCTCTCCCATAGTCTCAATAACAAATTAGACTTGGTTGACTATTCTATAATCAAAAATATAGAAAAGTGACTACACTGGTCAAAATTATTAAATATAGGCAGTGAAGTGAGGAGGAAGTGGCAATTATCCTCCACAAATTGCATAAGATTATAATGAAAAAAATCTGCCACCACAGACTCTGCATTTTATTTTATTTTAAAATGCAATTTAAAAGATACCTGTAAAAAATATATATTATACATAAATATTGCTTTTGGCCAATATTTAATTTTCAACCAGTCCATTTTTCCCAATGTACTTGCTTTCAAATGGGCAGCCACCATACACCAAACACTGCTCATAGATGCATGCTTTAGATGGTAGGGAAAAGCCAGAACACCAAGGACAAGACTACAGGGCATGCTTGGGTGATCGTCTGCCAATAACTAATATATATAAATAATACATTTTCCTGTACTTGGCTTCTCAAACCTACCACAATATATTTAATCTAGCAGTTGAGAACTCTGTGTACTGTAAAACTTAGTGGATGATGCACCTGTTGTTCTCCGAGCTGATGGTATGAACTGGCTCCATGTGTGAAGAAACGAATACAAGTCATGGCAGCTCGCACGTGATCCTGAACAAACAAATGAGCAAATGTTACCTCCTTGGTTGCATAACACTTAAAATGTATTGCCAAGATTTCCGATTTCATAAGAGCAAAATGTTATCACCATCATAAACTGTTGTAGTCGGTACAGAGTGTGAAAGTGTCCTCTGCGTTGCATGACTTGACAAGAGGCGAGGAGGTATCGGCTGCATGTTTCTAAACCTGGGTCCAGCTTTTCCAAAACTTCCTCCAGAGATCCAAGACGTCCCTGCTCCAAACTGGGCTGTAGCACTCCCTCCAGAAACACCTCATCTGGACATTCCTGAGACAAGTTAACAAATACAGAACCCCAGAATTATTGAATTAGAAGATGTGTTTCTGAGGATAAAACATAACAGCATTAAAAGCTGTAAGCGTACTACATAATGTTCCTGGTAGAGATCACTTGAAAAGTTCCGCACAGTATGGCATTAAACGTATCTATGTCCATGGATACAAATGTATTTCTTTTTAGTAATAACAATGCAAGAACGCTATTTTATCAAGTTTACTGCCACACTTCCATACATTCCAGTGTAATAGCATGGGGATAAGCAGTAATGTTAACAGAAATGTTACATAACATGCCTTTAAATCACCTTTTTGGACACTCACAAACCCTTACATGGCACTATTCTACAATGCAATGCAAATAATGGCTTCTACTTCATAATAATGACTTTTAATTGACAGATGCTATTGCAGGTTGGATCAGTTGACAAGTAATTTGCTTACATAACATTTAAACCTTAAGTCAGTGTCTACAGCTACATAAATTAATGTAATTCCTTTTAAATATGTATATCCTCTACTCTACTGACATGAGTTAATGTACATGCGGATCCTGACCTTGTTGAGCAGGTATTTGAGTGCCTCCAGCAGGCAGTCGTGGCGCATGTAGAAACTGATGAGAGCCAAGTGTGTACCATAAGTGTTCAGGTAAAACAAACTCTCCTGATGAAATGAACTGCTTCGCTTTTGTCCGTCTGATCGCTCAATGGGACCACTCTCACTCAGGGCCTCCTCCAGCTCATACAAAGATGCCAAAATATCCTCGACAAAAGACTGAAAAACAAGAAAATACATTATATCAGAATAAGATAACTGGTTATTTAAAGGTGCATTGTGCAGCTTTTCTGGTGGAGGGTTCATCAAAAGCTTTTCTGGAGATGTCATTGCTTTGTCTGGAATGTTTCACCATATGGCACTGAACCTTTCTACCTTATGGAGACCAAACCAGGCCAAGTTACAGGTCAGATCTGTGGAGAAGAGACCCTTCTCAGTCAGAATGTTTTTTCTGGGTATTTTTGAGCTATAAAACCACCTGTAATTGAAGGTAGAGCTGTTTAACGTCATACTATGGAATGTTCCAGGCAAAGCAATGGCATATCCATAGAAGCAAGCAAGTGACGGGCCCCCAACCAAAAAGTTACATAGTGCGCCTTTAAAGTAAGATATTGCAAAGCCTTAATATTGTAGTAAATAGTAATAACTTGTAATAAACTTGTATGCATAAGCTTTACAGGTGGTTCCACACTTTCCCTGGCATGCTCCTGGTTTGAGATCAGGTTTAGCCTAATGTAGCTCAGGTTTGATCCTGTTCTAGTGCACGTTTGCTCCAGGTTTAGCCACACTTTAGACTCACTTCTGATGTGGCCCAGAATATGCTTCTACTGTTATTGTTACACTTCACCCACATTGCCTAGTATGAAAGTGGTGTGTGTGTGAGTGATGGTGGTGGTCGGAGGGATCGATGGCGCCGATTGGCATGGCAGCCGCACTTCCGTCAGTATGCCCCAGGGCAGCTGTGCCTACAATAGAAGCTTACCACCACCGGGTGTGGAGAAAAAGAATAATGAATCTATAAAATGCTTTGTAAAGCCTCTTTGTGACATATGTCTGTGAAAAGCGCTATATAAATAAAGACTTACTTAAATAAAGACTTACTGGGAAAGTTTGTATTTTATTTACTTTAGATATAATTATTCTTACAAATTGCATGCACATTTTATCTCATCCACCAAGACAAGTGAATCCACTATGAGAGGATTGATAAAAAAAAATAATAAATAAAAAATAAGTGTAAGATAAAAGTAATAATGAAAAAACAAAATTACCAGAAGGGCATTTTGTTCTCACCATACATGGCACAATACAACTTACAATAGCAGTGTTGTGCCTGGAGGTCTCTACTCCAGCCCAACCCACATAGACACAGGGCAAACGGGCAAACAGCCATACACAAACGTCTGCCGCATTCTTGTTGCGAGGTGACAGTGCTAACATTACCACAGCTCTGGTTCCATTACAAATCAAGCTGACAAATTACTGGTCCTAAATCTTGCATGTTACATAACCTGAATTTGAATGTAGCCTACCGTACAAGTTTTTTCTGTTATGTAATTCTTTAGAGTTCGATTACATGGCACTTGAGCAGAGGCATTTTGGGAAATTTCCTACGTAATATCCACACCCTAGATACACCCACAACTGTAGTTCAGATATTAATGTTTTATAATCTCTGCATTATGTAACTCGAGACAATTAGATGATGCCACCAGGTTACAGGCCAGATCTGTGGAAGCCTGCTCACACTAAGAACTGAAACACCTGTAACTGAATATATATCTGATACAAAAGGTTTAAGGCATACTGTGGAACATTCTTGACCCCCTTAAAAAGAGATAATGCATCTCAAGGGGCTAGCCAAAATATATACACATTCCACGCAAAGAAATAACATCTGCATGGAGATAAACAGGTGGCAAACACTACCAGAAAGATTACATCGTGCACCTGCATAAGGCTTTACCACTATGTCCTTTAGGGTGTTAGAGGCATCTTCCCTTTAGTTTCACTTCAGCTTTTATTCTGTTAATCAATATATAGCATTATAAAAAAGCTGACATTCATAAAATACATTTTTAAGCCTAACCAGTTATTTATCATTTCTTTTGGACTAAGTAACTTTTATTTTGATCTGTGCTAGAACTAGACAGGCATCAATTAAAAACTTAAAGATTATAGACATTTTATGGGTTTCAGTTTTTGATACCAGCATTTTTTTGTACAGGAAAGGTGACACAGTGCACTTTTAAGAACTATACAAGGCTTTAGCACTATTTCCAAGTATTTTCAGACCATTGGACAAAGGCACCTTCAGTTCACAGCACAGACACAGGGGTGATTTATACTTGCTGTGTAATTGTGAGAACTCATCAGGTCATTCTGACTCTGGCCTGGGTGGCATACTACAACTGTTTTATTATTTAACACTATCTAGACTGACCTGTTGACCTTGCAATCTACTTTTGAAAACATTGCACAAAAGGAAGTGATGTGTGTGTTTAAATTTGTCTGGTAACTTTGGATGTACTCTAACATTAACAACCTTACTAGAGATACTACAGTGTGTAGGACAGTTCTGTACCTGTTAGACAAATAACAAGATATACTGTTTTATAATAAATAGAATGGATTTAAAAAGGAGCATTATGTAACTTTTCTGGTGGAGGGTACACTACCTCCAAGTCTTATTGGAGATGTTAATGCATTACTAAAATGTTCCACAGCATGGCAAGTTGCTGATTCAACAGTTTTGCAGGTGGGGGGCCCACAGTAAGAATGCATGTTTTTCAAGGCATTTTGGGGCAATAACAACATCTGTATTGTAATAAAGATGACAAGATTTGTATATAATGCAAGAAGTATATATACACAATCATAGGGTTAGGACTCATGGAATTAAGCAGGTGGCGGACCCTCTATGCAAGCTACAGATAGTGCTTAATTACCAGCCTTTACGTTAAATAGCTTATTTTGGTGGTCTTACAGTAGTTGTAGCAGGCCGAACACTGGTCTCTAGATGCTGTATGATCTCCTGTAGCAGAAGTGGGCCCTGGTTGAGCTGATTTCGATCCACAGGGGGCTTCAGGCAGCGGGCAAACTTCTCCCTGGCTCCAGAGAGGTTTCCCCCTTTCAGACAGGCCATGCCCCAAGCCTGCCACACTCCACTGGGGTCCAGCCCACTTTTGGTTGAAACCTAAAAGACAAATAAAAAATAAATATTGCAATTTTATTATTATTATTATTTTTTTATATATCAAGCTATTAACTCTTGTTTCACTCAAAACTCAAACTCCAAACTAACTGCTGTTTCAAATCAAATCTCAAGCCTGATACAAACTTTGATACTATATTACAAGTTTTCAGGTCAGTGCGGTCCAATGCTATTGCTTGGGATGGAAAGTTCTGCAGTATGCCATTAAACGTATCCATCTCGCATTTATTCACATAAGGGTGTTGAAGTAAAAAATAAAAATAAAAAATCCCAAAGAAACATGAGCTGGGGTGCCTCTCCACAGATCTTGTAACTTTGCCAAATGGCATCTCATGTTTTCCTCCGTGGATATAGACAAGTGTAAAGCTATACTGTGCAACATTCCGTTTTATTTTAACTACAATCCAATACAAAAGAGTAGAAGTTTTATTTATTACTGCAAGATACAAATAATTTGACCTAATAATTTGGTCTGCAAACGTCTCACAATTCAATACGAAAATGCATACACAAAAATGAAATGTATTCTTTTACATTTATTTAGCTTCCGCATTCCCTTTAAGTCAAATTGACACAACCACACAAACACACAAACTCACACACGCACACGCGCACACACATGCACACACACACACACACAGACTGAGTCCTTAAATAACCTGGAAGCTTCAAGGGAGATACAACCTGAGAACGACTCAGTGTGGATCCCAAAACAGTAACAGTGTGGCGGAGGTCCCGCAAAGTTAACATTCGGTCCTATTTTAGGTGGCCAACCAGTGTTAGTTTGAGTAAGGTTGTGCAATAGCCTAAACAGAGGCTACTCCAGGTCAGACAATTTTAAAACAAGGTACAGCATTGAATGCCATACCTCTACTGCAAGTTGGTAGTACTCAGCCTCCAACAGCTGGTTACGAAGTCGTGTGACCGCTGAAGTCTCCAAAATGTCATCCAGTGAAGGAATATATTTATAATTGGCCATCACCAGAATCTTCAGCACGTCGACCTTGCTTATGTAACTGGACACACAAAAGAACAGAAACAGTATAGGATGTCATTAACCAGCACAGAGCAGATCTTTGACTAGCAAACATTGTAGCCGTGCATAAACACGTTAAGGTTATTACAGTTCATGCATCAGAAAATAAAACATATAAGACATAACAATTTAGCCTTTTTCACAAGTAAACACACAGGAAAGGTGGGCGGGGTGTTTTGCCTAAAGACAAAACAAATACGTTTGGGTACCTCTAAATTAGTTTGGAACCAGGACTTTAAAATGCCTGGTTCAAGATACAAGTAACTTTCTTCAAACTTTCTTAAATTTCTTTAACCCAAACCAGTTGTTTATCATTTGTTTATGCTGAAACTACCTAACTTTTCTTTAGATTTGTGTTGGAACCCACCAGTCAGTTATCAAATCAAAACTTACTTACGTCTTTTGAATGGTGAAAAGTATTTAGAATGGCACCCATAAACAAGTCTCTAGTACAGACCTGTCACACAGCACAAGGTCCTGGCTGCGTCCAACCTTGACGAACATGAGTTTTGCACTGAACAGGAGCTGCTTCATAATGTCAGTGAGGAGACACGCATCCACCTCTGGGTTGGTCAGTTTATGGGACAGAGAGCGGCAGTGGGCAATGAGCTGGTGACCACAGAACTTTTGGTCACTGTGTAGAGACAAAATGGCCACGCAGAGGGGTGCACACGGGGCCTACGAGGAGGAATAGAAGGTACATTAGTTTTATTGAGTATATACTGGGCTAAAGGCTATGGGCCGTAGCTTGCCCCCCAGTCTCAGCGCTGGCGCAAGTGTGGGGCGTGGAGTTCTAAACAGGAGGTGTGCCGTGACTGAATATCAGGTGGAGCAGAGCAGACTGAGGGCATGGTGAGGCGCGTTCAGTGAATTGCCAGAACCGTAAAAATAAATACCAAACGAGTTCACTGAAAAACAACATGTAACATGCTCAAGGCTTCTTTTATTTGGAAATATATTAGGATGATAAATGCTCAACATTCATAACATGTTCATGTGCTGTGCGGGAGTTGTCCAGATGCCCCTGTGCAGCAGAGCACAGCCCCTCGCCCGCTCTCTGTATCGGCTCAGTTCTGCTCTATAGTTTGGTTTGGTCTGGATCTGTACAAAACCCATTCAAATTAGGCCGTTTACAGCACTGTCCTAAAGTGTGTTTTCTTACACTGTCTGTGGTCCTAATGCATATCCATATCCATATTCACTGACAGCTCAGGGCTGTGACAGCAGAGCAGACGCACGTATCGTATCTGTGCGTAACATCAGAAACAATAAACAATAAACGTATTCCATAATCCGTGAGACATCCACCTGTGTGGGACCAAATGCAGTGGGCATGGCCTATACAAAATTCTATATTCCTGGTGTCTGCTGGTGTGTACTTGCATCGTGGGGCTCCGGAACAGTTATAACATATATAACTTTTCCCCACACTCCACTTTGCTGCCTGATAATGAGGCAAAGACTGCACACATTACCCACACGGGCAGTGTTTTTAAATGCCACAGCAGTCACAGATTGGTTCAGATGTCATCACCATATATGTACTTGTACCGTCCCACTCCAGCCTCCAGCAGTGAAGTACAGCCTCACCTGGACACGCCCACTTGCGCTTTGCACTAAGTCTGGGGGCAAGATGCGGCCCTATATGTTTTTATGTCGTTTTCAATTTAAGAAGTTAATAATCAGTCAATCAATCCATATTTCTACAGCCCTTTACAACACTCAAGGTGACCAAAGTGCTTTCCAATAAAACCAACACAATATAAAAAACATTCAAAACATTAAACAATGAAATAAAACAAACTGTGCAAAGTGTAACTGCATTAGCCACTCTGAATAGGTACATTTTGAGCCTGGATGTAAACAGGCCAACGTCTGTGATGGCGTGCATATCAGGGGACAGTTTGTTCCAGAGTTTTGGGCCAGGGATCATCAGAAGATCATTATATAATTTTAGAATTTATGCAAATATTAGTTAAGATTAGTAATGAGAGAACAAGTACTATAACATGATTAACTGGAACTTTTCAACAAAATAAGACAAGTACACAAGTACACTGTGTTAATGTGTGGTTGGTACTGTGAGCCTAGGAGTGTTTACTATGCATAAGATATTATGAGTTAACACTTTACAGCAGACCTGTTCAAAGTAAAATTCACTTCTAAGCAGTTGGTTTTCTGCAGGGTTTGTGCATAGCTGGATTTGTCGATGGGTGACTTCAGGAAGATGCAGTGTCCCTTCCACATCTTCCTCTGGGGCTCTGGGACTGCTGGGGTCTACAAAAACATAAATGAACAACAAAATATTGTTGCCTCATTAATGAAATTACTGACAATAAGTCTCCTTAAAGGTGCCCTGTGCAGCTTATGTGGTGGAGGGTCCGCTATCTACTTCTCTCCATGTAGATGTTATTGCTTTGCCTGGAATGTCCATGGTACGGCATTAAACATATCCATCATTCATTCATTCATCACTGGTGTTTTTGTTGCTCAAAAGTACAGTAATTCCTTTTGTGAATAGGAGCGACTCTCCACATATCTGAATTGTAATGTAGTGTTGCACTGTAGTGCTCATCTTCCTCATGATAGGCTTAATTTTACTTACTGGAACCTTCTAGACAAAGCAATAACATTTTCTTGGAGACAAGCAGGAGGAACATCCTCCACTAAAAATGTTATGTAGTGCACCTTTAAGCTCACTAAAATACATTTTACTACCCAGGCCCAATTCCAGACCTTAATTATTGTGTATAAAATGACAATGTGAGCATTTAGGTGGCCATATTTACATATAGGCCAGTTATGCTGGGAATAGGTGTGACTGGGTGTGCAAGAATCAAATTTATGAATTGAGCCGTATATGGCCATAGACACATACCTTCATCTGGTTCTTCCTCATCGTCAGATCTGCAAACAAAAACACAATTATGTATCTCAAGATGTAAGTCAATTGACACATTTATATATGAATTATTTTAGATTATTTAGTGTTTACCCTAATAAATATCTAAATGTCATAGAATCCAATACAATATGTCTAGGGTGCAGTGTCTTACTCTGGATGAAAGAAGGCATAACACTGATCACAGACTCGGACTTCCTCTCCGGGACATCCTTCCACGTTCATTTTCTTCTCAGAACAGGCCTGACAAACCAGACGCCCACATCGCCGACAGTGGTGCCTCCGGTTAAACTAAAGAAGAGCAAAAATACATATTTATAGTGATACTATGTCAATAACAGCCAATATACCAAAAGCACTAAACATATTTGTGAGGTTTAAGTCATGTTATGGACACCTCAAAAACACACCTGTAGTTGTGTTTTGTTTCGTTCATATATGTTTGAGTAATCCTGGATTATTAGTCATCTTCAAATGCTTTTCATTCTTAAAATGCTCCGTTCCACTTTGTGATGTCATGTAGTAGTATCGAAATGATTCCAGTGATGGTGTATAAAGTTAAAAACCACATGATGTCACAAGGTGGAACTCAGCCCTAAATATGCAGGGTTTATGTCTTAAACATGTGTGAATGAAACAAAACACAACTCCAGGTATGTTTTTGATGAGGACACCACACATTATAACATGGATCAGACAATAGTGTAATATGGGCCCTCTAAAACTAAATCAGGGTTGGAATAACTTCAGTAGAATATATTTGGGACTCACCATAGTAAACCTCTCTCTCTGACAGACCATACAGACACTGTGCTGAGTGTCTGGGACCCAGTCTTTCTGAGCTGGAGGCTGCTCCGGAGGCTGAAACTTCACTGACAGACGGCGCTTTTTACCTGCTGACGCCCTGTCTCTGTCCTTCTCTGTGCTGTTTGAGTAGGGTGTGTGAGTCGGCGTGCTGTCTGTGTACATATTTATTTAAAAGGATACAGGTTATAATAACTAATATGGTGTTTCTCACAGGTTTACACAAAGACTATGATGGCACAAGAGATCCATATTTTAATCATTTTATTTAATATAATATTTTGGTGTATAACTGTCACTTATTGGCTCTACTGAACAAAAAAAAAAAATGTTGTTCAAATTTTTTGCTCAGATAGTTTTTATACTATGGGCAGGGCGGGTAAGACTATTGGGGGGCCATCGTAGTCTCCTCTATTAATTGGAAACACTGCTAATAGATTGTCTCATGAGTAAACATGTGAAAATGTTCTTACTTGTAGATCCAGTTGGGGATTCTACTCGGCTGGATGAGGAGGAGCTGGTATCTTGAGCTGGACACTGCAGCAGACCCTCCTGGAGGCTTATCACAGAGTCTATAAGAAAATACCCACGGTCATTACGATGTTGTTCAATATCTGACCTCAAACAAGATATTGCAAAATTAGGAGTAAAAACAGCATACAAAAGTTGGATGAAATATTCCACATAATGTTTATTAGTATTATAATGGTGTCACATTAGAGGCATTAAGACTTTGGTGTGATTGTACAAGGCAGTTTCATCCACAATCCTTTTATAGTTGAATAGCCTAATGATAGAAAGTGTAATATATTTAAAGATCCTATATAATAGAATGGATTCTTGAAAGCTTTAAGCCATGTTAGAACATTGTTATTTCCACAAAAACATACCCGGAGCTATGTTTTGTTCAATTCACATATATTTGATTAACCTTTTATTACTAGTCATTAGTCATTTTCAGGTTAACAGCTACATTTTACGTTTTGTTCAGTGAAGATTGAAAATTCCAGAGCTGAAATTACTCAAGTTATTCCAGTAAAATTGTGTGGAGTTTAAAAACCAAGTGAAGCACTTCCTGCATTACCACATGACAACACACGGTGGAACATAGTGTTTTCTGTTTTTTCTGTTCTGAAAAGAACTCAGCCTAAATATGCAGGGTTTGTGTGTGAACCATGTGTGAGTGAAAAAAAAACATGTTTTTGCTGAGGAAACAACATTATAACATAGATCAGAAAAATGCGTGTATGGGCCATTAAGCTAGACAATATGGTTGACTGTCTTCATTTACTGGAACAATATCATGTAATAGTGCATATTCTGCTACTGTATATCTATTTTACCTCACCACAGTCAGTGCAAAAACCTTTTACTTTGTTATTGTGATAGTTTTGTAATCAATGATAGAGCTTGATGCAAAGTAAAATACATGTTACAATGTGTTGAAATATGTTAATTTTATCACATACCGGACCGTGATCTCTGGCTGGGTGCACAGGAGAAGTCCAGAGCTTTGGAGGCGTATTCTGCTAAAATCTCATCTATGTGTTCCGCGCTGAATCCCGCCTCCTGTCCCACCAGAAGACCCTTGAGCGTAGCCACAGCTAGCCCCGCCCAGTCCACCTTCAGGTTCATCAACAGCTGCTCAAGCATCAGCAGCGGCTCAGACAGAAGTGGGAAGTAGTCCTGTCTTGCAGTAGGAGGCAGGGTCAATAACACCTAGAGGAACGTAAAACACACAAATATACATTATAGTTTGCTTTATTTGTTTATTTATCAGTAACACTGCATATACAAACATTGACCTACACCTAAGAGATATAGCCAGTTTTGTGTGGTAATTGGAAGTTCAGTCAGCTAAGACTTTGATTTATGCAGCAGACAGATATTCTACATTGATAAATTATTTAAAAAGGACCCATATTAGGCTATTTTCTGATCTATGTGATAATGTTGTTTCCTTATTACAAACATACCTGGAGTTGCGTTTTGTTTCATTCACACGTGTTTAACACACAAAACCTGCATACTTAGACTTAGTTCTTCTCTCAAACTAAAAACACTCTGTTCTACCTTGGGATGTCATGTCGTAATACACAAAGTGCTCAGCTGTGTTTTGAAATTCCACACACATTCACTAGAATAATTTGGATGATTTCAGCCCTGAACTAAAGGTAAAAGGAGCTGTTAAATTGAAAACTACAGCTTCATAATAGCTGGAGATGGAATAGAGCACAAGGTGAGTTTTGGAGATGTAGACAGATTTATAATGCAGGATTACTCCAAGATGTGTGAATGAAACAAAACACAACTCCAGTTATGTTTCTGAGGAGGTACAACATTATAACATGGTTTGAATCTCACAAGAGTCAAATTTGTGTAATATAGGATCTTTAACATTAGAATAATATTTATGTGACTTTCAATGATATTTTGCCAAACCAACATAAGGTCCAAACTTTTCAATTACTACATTATTGAGAACAGAACAAGTTGGAAATATTAAAGTTTGGTGTTTTCATTCCATTTTTTGTAATTCAGAATATAACTATTAAATTAAAATGCACACTTAACCAATAGCCTTGTGTAAAAGACCTCATCAAAACTCTAGAGGCTCTAAGAATTTAAAATTTTCAACAGTTCTTGGAAAAAAGTCAATGAGTTACACAATGAAAAGTTACTGTATAAGCACAGGCATTTGTTCTGCAGACAATGATGAAGGACTTGTTTCTTCTGTAATAGGAGGCTAAACCTTACTCAGAATTAAGGGGTGAATGCAATACAAGATTTAACATGTCTATGACGTCAAGGGTATTTAGTGGAAATACGGAGAATATGATAGCATTCAGTATAAATGTTTGTTTGGACAGTAAATAAAAGACTGTGCTGGATCACTGATGTAATCTTTCCCACGTATCTAAAATGTAGCCTTCATAACCATTTTGCGATGGTGAAAAATACATTCAGAATAAGAGGTCAGAAATACTAAAAATCAAAAAATAATAGTGTATTTGCATGATGCAGTGTTGATGTACGCTTTATTGACCCAGTAGGGAAATTTGAGCTCTGCATATGACCCATCGTTTAATGTCACTGGAGTAACCTTTCAGGAGCAGTGAAGCAGGTAATTATCCCATGGACATAATAAAAGTCTTTCTATCCTTTTTACCCCCATTCTGAAAATGGATATTTATGGAAACAATATTACAACAACCTCAGTAACCTGAAAACTAGTGTCAATATTGAAATGTATGCATGCATGTTGACAGTGATCTAACCTTTGACCCCAGGTGAAGAGCGTGTATGTGCCGCCTTCGGGCAGGTGACACCTGTCTCTCAAAATGCAGCGTGAGGTAATCGGCCAAAAAGTGACAGGCCGACAAACCGGGCCGTTTATCCAGGGCCTGTTCACACACTTCCAGCCCCACTGAGTAATCTGAGAGGCCCTCCAGCAGCTACCAGTGAGAGAAACAAAAGATTACATCATTGTACTAGATAAAATTAATACAAATATACAGATGTAAAAGACAGATAATATATTATTGTATGGTCTGTTTTACTGTTCAAATAAAAAAAAAAACACACACACATTTTCAAAGCTGCTTATGGTCTCTAATCAAAATTTTTGTACGTTGTTTTTCCGTGATTTACTACCAAGTAATGCTTTGGATTTATATAGCACTTCTCTGTTTGACCTTCAGGTTGGTGGACAAATGCTGTGACCCATAAGCCACTCATTAACACAAACTGTAAATTTTTAAGCTAAGTTATGCAACATTTCTAGCTAACTTTTGCAAAAGGATAAAAAAAAGAAAGTGAGAGATTAATGAATAGTTATAAATAAACACCAAAAGGCCAATCGTAATGTTCGGGGATATCCAGAAAGTTAATCAGTGTGTCCAAAATGTTGAAAATGTCCCATGTCATTATTTTATATTTTAAAATGCATCATTATCATTATATATTTTTTGTTATAAAGACCTGAAAAGCTTCGTCACTCTGTCCCTTCTCCAACAGATGCAGTAAATGTTCAGTGGTGAGTTTTAGCCTCAACTGGTCAGACACAGGATACAGCTCCACCCACTGGGCACATAGGGCAAACTCCTGCAAAAGAATTTAAATAATTATATAATAATAACAGTATAATTTTATAACACACACTACACTGTATCATAAGTTTTCTATGCAAACTACCTTCGCCTCCAGCATCGTAGATATTAAGAGCTCAGAGTTTGTTCTTGATTCGACACGTAGCTCTTGCCAAGTTGCCCAGGGCAGAGGTGGCTGTAAATTCAACATCTGGCAAAAGAAGTTCAATTAGTTATATAAATAGGTTTCATAAGCAACAGAATAATATGAATAATGAACAGGAAACTCATCCATATTTACATTACCTGCTATGAATGTGTAATATATAAATGCTGAAAAAATAAGGTGCAAATCACAATGTCTACTATTAACAGTACATAACTACTGTTACTGTTTACAATTTCTCAATTTTTTATAAAACCTACACTTTAAGCTGGTAATAAACTATATGAATGAAAAAAGCACAGTACAATTTTTTTTGAAGAATGATTTGAAGATATTTTTTTCCTTCAAAAATTTCACAGAATATTCTTGACATCTCTAATGTATCTCTGAAGTACATGCAAAATAAAGTGAAGCTGACAACTTAAATAAATAACTTTAAATTAAGATTTGGCAACTCGGGTGTTGCATATAGTTTGATATGGTGCACTGTGTAATTTTTTGGTTGGGGGTCCGTCACCTGCTTGTTTCTATGGATATGACATTGTTCTGCCTGGAATGTTCCACAGTATGACATTAAACATCTCTACCTTACATTTATTTAATTACAGTTGGTTTTAAAGCTCAAAAATACCTAGAAAGACAGCCATTCTGACTGTCAGTGGGGTCGCCTCTCCATAGATCTGACCTGTAACTTGGTCTGGTTTAGTCTCCATGATGATAGAAATGTTTAATGCCATACTGTAAAACATTTCAGACAAAGCAATAACATCTCTATGGAGAAAAGCATTTGACAGAAATTTCACCAGAAAAGTCACACAATGCTCCTTTAACTAACCTATTCCTATTTACAGCATCTGCAAAATATACTCAAGGAAAAGTTAACAAGAATTGGTATTTGTTACATGATCATCACATTACCCAGTGATAGATATCCAGCTCCTTCTTCTTGAGCTCAAGTTGGGCTCTCAGGGGTGGGTCTGTGAGGGGGTCGTTGAGGCAGAACTCCAGCAGCTCCAGGCAGGACGTCAGGGGCCATCGCTCCAGGGACTTTAAGGTCACATGGGCTCGAAGGTGAGGGTCCTGAACACGGAAGAGGTGACCGATACCACTGTACCCTTCTGAAGAATGAACAAAAAAAATTATATAATAGCATGGATCTTAATGTGGGACTTCCAGGCAATAAAAGTTGAACACGTGTTTACATGAATAGTTATTCTATAGTGGTATTTAATCATAATTTAATTTCAAATGACTCATTTATACTCTCCCTAAGTTAGAATGTTTAGTTTGTTTTTTTCCCCTTTTATTTATCTATTTTTATTTTGTGTCTGTGTGTGTGTGTGCGGGGGGGGGGGGGGTTTGGTTTTAGTTCTGTAAAATATAAAAATTCATTAAAAAAATAAAAATAATAAAATAAAATGTTTTTTTTTTCTGCAAAAATACATGTAACGTTATGTTTGCAGGGACTAATACCAAAAATTATAGTTAAAAATGCTATAAATTAAAACGTGATACTTGCTTCAATAATTACTACAGTATTTGTATTTTTGAATTAATCTTTTATAGATAATTAAAGGTATTACTAATAAATATGTTAAGTTTACAGGATAATTGTTATACAAGTATAAATAAAGAGTAAAAAAAATATGTATACCCATACACTGACAGATGAGGTGTGCTTATAAATGAACAGAATAGCCCTTTCCTAATTATATAATATGCTATGTGCAATAGCTAAACCCTTTAGAACTCCTTGTCCCAAAATAAGTTCACATTAGGTTCCTTCCTACCTTCAAGCGCAGCGCAGGCAAGTAGTCTGTCTCTTAGCGCCCCCTCCTGGCTGCAGCCGTATCCATATAGTTCCAGCAGGTTTAGAGCTCTTTTCAGATCTTTGGTGATTAGGGCTTGTTTAAATGCTTCAGCAGCCACATTTTGTGTCATCTCTTCATGTGGTCCTGAAAACAACAAACTAACTAACGCTTTCCCACACAGGACAGTGCCTAGGCCAACTTCGTCCTCCTCTCCTAATGGGAAGTCCAAGATCGGTTCCACCATTGAATAGATATACGACCGCAGTATAGGAAACTCTTTTAGAAGGCCATCAACTTCTTTACTGATTTGCTCTCCATCTAGGACTGCCTGTTTGCGGTCACTCCAGAAGAAAGATTTTTGAGTCTTGGTTGCTTCTCCTTTGCTAGCACTGAGACAAGCTAACGTAGCTAATAAAGGGGAGCGTGATTTTAGAAATGTTAATGCAGCTGGGGTAATAAGGAAAGATGTTGGAGGAGGTTGTGAAGATGTGAGGGACAGTGTGGAGTTTGAGATGCTGCTTTGAGTGGTCGACTGATCTTCCACTGAGTTTTCTGACTCAGACCCGACTTCAGATTGACTGTCCCTCGTTATTCCCAAAGTAGACATATGTTCCTGCATGTGTTCTTGGAGCAGAAGTGATAAAGTGGCATCTCCAAAAATACTGTTTCTGTTAAGGTCTTGAATTAGTTCAGAGTCAGATCCTGGAAAGGAGGTCCACACAGGTAAAGTCTCACAGCATCTCTGAACAATCACCTCCTGAACGCTTAGATGCAAATGCTCCTGCTGCAGCAAAGACAGTACTCTGAAACATATATATGGTTAAATTATTATCTTTGAATCTTTATGGAGGCATAGCATTTTTTAAGTTGCACTGTGTATTTCTTCTGGTGGGTCTGCCATGCTGTCTGCATGTCTGCATGGTGATGTTATTGATTTTCCTGGAATGTTTCACAGAATGGCATTGAAACAAATATATCTTGCATGTATTGAATTTTAAGAATTTTTACTTCTCAAAACTACAACAAAAGCATGTATTATTATTGCAAGCAGGCCCACTTCTCTATAGATCTGACCTGTAATTTGACCTGGTGATGTGGCTGCTTGTCAATTTCAAACATTTCATGGTGTGTGCTAAATTAACCATTGTGTTCATTTTTGGATTGAAAATATAAAGTACATTTCAATTTCAACAGCAGTATAATTTTTTGATGTATTCATTTGTGTAGCTCTAATAAATACCATGTGATTTGACAATAAAGTGATCTTATCTAAATGGCTCAACCAAAAGAAATACTTATGCTATAAAAAAAATACAACTTAAATAAAAATGTTGCAAAATTTTGGTGCACAGGTTTTGTGGATACCTGTCAGGGGACACTTGTCGGTCAAAAAGCAGGTGGGACAGAAGTTGAGACGGAGCTTGAAGCAGCACCAAGAGAGGATTTCCAAGTTTGACATCTCCAATGTTATCTGAAACAAGTAAATCCAAAATGTAGAGTTAGGTGTTACAATACAATTATTTCAGTTTTTCCAAGTTCATTTTTCACTATTAATTAATAATGCAAAACTGTACACGTCTCAAATACTTCTTTAAACATAAAAAGTCTAATACAATATGTATTACAACAAAAGACCAAATGGTTTAGTTGTACTCACATCTTTAGTTTTGTTATTTTCTACAATAAACTGTACAGGTAAAAACATATTAACATTTACCTAATAGACTACTTTGACAATGAGTTATTAGTGAGGTGACAGGACACCTACCATCTGTCCCAAGGCTGCGCACTAGAACAGAGGCCAGGATGTTGACATAGTCGAGGAAACTGCGGACATAGTCGGGTCTGGAGAGAGCTCCGTCAGGCTCAAAGGGGCAGAGCTGGTCCAGAGAGCGGAGCAGCTGCTTCATGTTGGAGCGCACCGGGTGAGAGTCCAGCTCGGCCTGCTTCAGACGGGACTGCTCCACCAAGAGATCTAGGAGAGGGCTGCCTACTGTGCCCTCTGAGAAAGAAGGAGAGATGTGGTGGTTAGTAGTATCCATACTAGTAGTAGTACTAGTAGCCTTTGCAGATTAATAAATAATTTGTCATCAAGGGAAACAGAACAGTTTGAGAGTTAATAGAGAGATAAGACATGTTTTAGTTCACATGCACATAAAATCCCAATATTTGGCAGTATTCCTTTGTATGTAACTCAGCAAAAATCAGGAAATATACCATGAACCATTGCTGTATAAGATGATGAAACAGATTTGTAGTCAAAGTGAACAAGGTACACAATAATACAATAATATTTCAGGGGGGAAAATGAGAAACTACAGAAATTTAACATGTAAATATACATACACTACAGAAGGCCTGAGAGGCAAGAGGAAAAAAAATAGGCAGGTCATTTGGGCTCTATTTTCTGTGTTTTCAAATGTTTTTTTTGTTGTTTTTTTTCCCACAATTGATGTGGCTGATGAAAAAAAAAATATACTGCTCAGAAAGGGTTTTCCCTGTATAGTCCTGTAAATACCAAACTTCAGTGCTGGCAAACCGGTGGAAAGTTAACTCATGGTTTTAGGCACCGGGTGAGGACGTAGGAGGCCAGGGTTCAAAACTCACCTGCTCCTGGTTATGCATGTATTCATTATAGCTGAATATAGTGTTTTCATGAGATTTACTTTTGAGATTTCTTTTATGAGTAATACGAGAAATAAGCTCTTTTTTTTTTTTTTTTTTTTTTTTTTTTTTAAATCAGTCTGACCTGTGCTCTTAGTGGCTGTGCTGAGTATTTGCAGAGTGGACTCCAGCCTCTGAGCCAAAGTGAGACGAGATGAAATGGACTCTTCACTAAGCGTCGGGTAACAACACAACAGCACCTCCTGTACACAGCAACCGAACGGACTAGAAAACACCTCATCTACAGGAGAGTCTGTGAACAGGGGAATAAAAGTGACACTAAATACAGAAGTAAAGTGACATATGTTATTTTATCAATCATTGTTTCATCATATTGTACCTGTTTTGGTGGAGCTTTTATTAGATGAAGAATGATTCAAGAGCTTGTTTATTTGTTGTAAAACCATAGGAAATCCACAGATTCCCTCTGAATGGGGTAGTTTGGGGTCCACTCTTAAACCTGGAGAAACAAAATGAATATGTTACGAAACTATAAAAATATAAATTCCTTGGAACAACTTTATTAGGTAATTTTTTTGGGGACTAAAAATCTATATAATTTATATTACAAAAAATGTTTAAGATTCAGGACAATGTAGTAGGCAGATATAAAGCTGATGTAGCAAAAATTAGACAATTAAGAATTGTGAATTATTACCTAACATACAGAATGTAATGTATAGAAAAAAACACTCCCACTGATACACTTATAGAGGAAGGTAAATCCAGCAAGTAACTCCCCAAAGGATTTAGGAGCTATAAAGTTGCGCTCCCCACAAACACCACTCCCTGCAAGCGCCATGCCCCGCAATCCCCATGCCCCGCAATCCCCATGCCCCACAATCGCCGCGCCCCACACACATTGTGCCCCACACTAACCCCAGTAACTGTAAACACCTACAACGACTCTAATCCCTAGTTCCAACCCCAATGCTAGGCCTAACCCTAAACATAATCTTAAACCTATCCCTATAGTCGTAACCCTAATCCTAGCCCCAATCCCTATCCTAACCCTAGCCCTTACCCTAACTCCTAACCTTACCCTGCCATTTTTCAAAATTTTTGCATGTGTTCTTTTTTTTTTTTTTTTTTTTATTCCAACATGGAGGACTTCCGGTTTATAAAGGGACATGGTCACAATATACATTTTTGTTCCTATTGCCATGATGCATCTGGCTTCCAAATTCAGTTTGGCTACGCCAAAGGTTGTGTAGGTACTTCCCATTGGTTGTTGTTTTTAATCATTTTAACCATTTCACAAATGTGGGTCAGGGTGTGCACCCACGATTAAAATTTGAGTGAAATTGGCCAAAGCTTGTGCAATTTGGCGATTTTACCTTTGGAATAACATGGAGAGTTTATGTCATTGCTATTTCAAATTTCATGGAAAATCTGAGCAATGTGCAAATATCCAAAATCTCCAAAATTGTGTGCATTTTTTATCGTTTCACTGCTCAGAGACCGTAACACGTGTGTCAAAAATTTGGATAACGTTTGATGTCCCGGCCCTTGAGATAATGTGTACTAAATTTGAGTCCATTCGGATGAACTTCCTAGGAGGAGTGTGTGTATGAAGTTTACAAAAAATGCTGACTCATGTTTAGCAAATTTTAAACCAATATTGCTGACCCCTGGTGGAGCAGATGGTGTTTGCATAATAGTATTTTTTCTTGTCAGTTAATCATTTATTTATTTCAAACCTGCACATACAATTCATATAACAACATAACAGCACAGAAGCAGATACAAACATACATGGTTTGAAAAGGGGATGGATGAAGCAAAGCTTATGCCTTTCCAGTCCCCTCCCCACTTGTCTTGTTATGATCTACTTCTATGTCATTTTATTTATTTTTGGAAAATGGAAATAGCCAAAAGTTAGAGAAGTGTGAGTTTTAACAGTTGGCCAAAAGCAATAGGCCCTATGTCATGACGAGTGTCCCTGGTTACTATGAGCATGTCACATCGTGTCATTTCACTTCCCGGCCACTAGGAGCATAGCTTTGCGATACTAATAGGCAGCTTCTGGAGCTCAGGCCTAAATATATATATCTAGTATATTCATTTATGGTTTATGTTTATAGGCACCTGAAAACGCCAGATCTATAGCTATAGTTGTTACCTTGGCTCAATATGGTGTAACCCCTAAAATTAGTAGCTCACGAGGAAAAAAGGTTGGAGACTGCTGTTGTAGAACATTATAGGAACTTATCACTTACAGTTACCACTCCCATACCTCTGTCCTCATGACTGGTGCTGAGCCTCCTCTCGGCTGTGTCCAGAAGCTGTCTGGACGTCCTCCAGAGCTGGCAGTGGCAGCAGGCCAGGTCAAACGCTGCCATGGCGCCCGGGCTCAGCTCCTCTAGCAAAGTGTACAGGAGCCCATAGTTATCAGAGGGGCACTGACGGATCCAGTAATCCTCCTCCAAACAGGGCAAAGGGTGAGCCGCTGTGCTCAAGAGGCGGTCTGCTATGTCAGAGATAGAGTAGAAAGCAACACCTAGAAGAAGAGAAATATGGAGAGGATTAGAGTTAATTATGGGTATCAATGTAAATGGAAAACAGGGCTAACAGTTAAGTGATTTACTGCGTTAACTAAGCCTAATGAAAAATAAATATTATCAAATGCAATGGCAACAATGTGTTGAATGGCACATGCATTAAGTATTATTTTGTTGCATTTTGGTAATATTTGAATGTGTTTTATTGCTTTGTTGTTGTTGCTGTTTTCTTCTTGTTTTATAAGGGGGTATGTATTTCTGTTGCACTGTGAATCAGTTTGTAACTTTTGTTTACAAAAGTGCTATACAAATGAAAATGATTATTATTAATATCATAAATTATGTTTGGAAGATTTTTTTTTTTTTATTCAGACCAAAGAGGAAAATAAAAATGCACAGAAATACAATATAAGCATGAATGAAATACATTGAAACACAATATAAACATAATACATAAAGAAGAAATGAAAAGACAAAAAAACATACAGTATAAGACAGATAAAGTTCTCATTACCAGCAGCAGCAGCACTTCCAATGGCCTGCAGTGTAGTCCTCCCGCTGCTGCCCAGTCTGGTCCTCCCTGCTCCAGCCGGGACCGCAGACCCCAGTCCCTCTGAGGATGAGGACGAAGACATAGACTGACTCTCCATCTTCTGCTCCACCTCCCCCAGCTCCACCAGCACCTTCTTATAATGCTCCATAAACACGAGCTCTCCACAGCACGCAGATGCTTCCAGATTAAACATCTGAGACACCTAGAGAGAGAACATTTTTGGTATGATACCTATGATACGATAAAATGATACCTAGAGAGGTATCATTTTTGGCTTACACATACGTCTGAACAAACAGTTGATGTATAATAAACTAATAATGTCTCTTTTACATGATGTGCCTCCATATAGTTCCCTCTCCGGATGCACGATATGAGCAGAGACTCTGGGGTGGACAACATGGCAGGGACCAGCCAACTGTGAGGTCCTCCACAAGGACAAATCTCTAGGTCTGGGGTAGATGTAGACCCTCCATTGCCATCTACAAGAAAATTTACATATATTTACAAAAAAAAGTCAGTGCAATATAAAACAACAATATACCTTCATACATTGTTATCAAATGTATATGAATGTGTTATTACTGAACTTCATGTAAAGTTACTGTGTACCTTTTCTGGTAAAGGGTTCACCACCTGCTTGACTAAATCCAGATGTTATAGTTTTTTCCTGAAATGTTCTACACTATTTATTTTTTATTAATTTTATCTATCTCCGATCAGATTTGTGGAGAAGTGGTCCCGCTCACAGTAAGAATGTATGTCTTTGAGGTAGTTTTGAGAATTAAAAACACCTGTAATTCAATAAATAAAAAAAATAATATAATAAAAGATTTGTTAAAATACCACACTGCAGAACATCCCAGGCAAAACAATAACATCATGGAGACAAGCAGATGACCCACCACATGAAAAGTTACACAATGCACCTTTAAACTGAGCGTACAGTTTTTACATACAAATTCATTCTTTCAATTCAGAAAAACTTTGGTTTGGTAAAATGATGGCTCACACAAAAAATATACCACTGATTTCATGAATATAAAGTAATTTGGATATCTAGGAAAGAGATATAAAAGATTACAAAATCAATAAGTGCATGTATTTCAGTATGTATGAGTATATTTTGTGATGTTCTGAGCAGGTCAGTTATTCCTGGTTTAAATTAATCCCACCTGAGGCACTGGTGCTCACTTCTCCATTGTGTTTCTCCACTGAGTTCTCCCTTTCTATTGAGTGTCTTCCATGTCGCCTCCTCCTCCTCAGACTTGAACTTTTACTACGACCCAGAGACGAAGTAGGAAAACTAAATGTCGAGGTTTGAAGAGGGCTGTCTGTACCTAGAACATAATATATTTGAACATTTGTATATCAGTGGCTTTTATATAGCAAAAATGCTTTCAATTATATGCATGCAATGTATCTCACTTTTTCAGTTACAGAGCAAATACCTATAAAACCTATTATAGTCCATTTTCCATTAGTGTTGAAAAGTTACAAAGCCTCAACACAAGCTTGTAGATTTGACAAAAATACACATCATAGAGGTGAATTTAGGTCATACTTTCTTGTTAACTAGTGTACAATAATTCTAGATTCAATCAAAGTCAGTACAAATTCTGTGGACCTAAAAATGTGATCAACTGTAATACATATTACTATTTGTTATTATAATATATTGTGATGAGCTACTAATTCCCTCCCCCCTCCCTTGTGGATCAATAAAGTTTGTCTAAGTCTAAGTCTAATGTGTCTCACCATCTGTACTGTGATTACAAGAGATGATCTGAAGTCTCCACTGAGCTTCTGCAGTGCGTTTGGTTAGCCTCTGTAGCCGGACCATGAAGGAGTCTGGAGTCACAGAACAGCCGATGCTCTCTGCCAACTCCACATCAACAAGGGGAGCATCCTGCTGCGCCAAGGCACTCAGGGCATCCAGCAACTCTTTCAACAGCTTCAGAAGTCCTTCCATGGCACTGGCATCCACCAAAAAACCCCTACAGCCTTGGACAAAATGTGCCAAGTCCAAATGATGCCTCGCTGTTGAACAGGATGGTGGCATGCTTTCACTTTCTTTGTAGCTTTCTTCAACCTCCTCTGTCCTGTCTTTGGTTGAATTAAGAGTTTGTGTATTTGAACCCTGTGAGGATGTTGTTGTATCTTTTATAACTGGCAGGGTAAAGTCTGTGCTGGATAAGAAAAGTAGTGAAAAGATGTTTTCCATGAGCTCCAGGCGAAACACAGCAGGCACGGCCTCTAGGTAATACCGGCATTCGGACAGGTAGCTCTGGAAAGCCACTTGGCATCCTAAAGGAGAAAAACAAAAATAGTACAGCTAGTTAACCTGAGAGCTTATAATGTATATTTCTCATGACAAAGGCCAGTAAATGAAAGGCAGTGTCAAATGTTGAGTTGGCTGGTTGCTGTTGTGTTACTGGGCTTCAGATTAAATAACAACATTCTACAGTCTAATATTTAATATAGATACGCTAAAATTAATATTGTTAAAATGCAGATTTTTATGGTAATACAATGAGTTTTTGGATCTCGTGAATAATAGAAATGATCAGGTTCAACATTTTTTAATTTACCTTTTGGATATTTCATGTCAAATTACAATGTTTTTAATAGGGAAATCTGCGTGGCTACATCACTTTCTAGAATCGGAAAACGACTAAATGGCTTTGTGTACGTATTATAATCTTATCATTGGCCAATTGCTTTGACATAAATGAACACATTAACACTATAAAACCAGGCCACAATCTTCTGTCTGTATTAATACGTTTTACTTTTAAAAAAAACAAAAAAACAACTCTGACCTTTGCTACAGAGTTTCCTTCTTTCCTAAAAGTATTTCTTGGTACCACCAGTAGTTATCAGGGTTGACTGTGACATTTTATCAAGAAGAGGAAATATAAAACTGAATGTGTCTTGTGACTCTTCAATAATATGCTGTATCATCAACTATGTCAAACAGTACTAGAAATGAGCTTTTATCATGTGTTTCATGCTCATATTAAGATCGCAAGGAGGATAAAGGCTATTTTGCAAACCTTCAGAGGAAGCTGGGGTTTGGTGGTTTTCTGCTTGAGATGCTTCATCCTGCTGCTTGGATCCACACTCGGGGCAGTTGGTGTATTTATGAGCATTCATACACAAGGCATACACTGCATATTTCATGGCACAAAAACCCTGGAACAAAACAATGTTCCTATGGGCACCAGAGTTCTTAAAGCTGTGAATGGCCTCAGTTTCATCTGGAAAAGCAAAATAACTATACATTATACAGTATCTATAGCAATGGTCAGTAGAATCAATATCTTTTTATGGAGGAACAAAGAAACTAACCTGTTGCTTGCTGGTGTTTTGGCAGTTGTTTTAGAATGTCTAGTATTTTGTGCTCTTCAAATTGAGCCAGTGGAATTAAGGAATGTAGAATATAAAGAGCCGAGTGATTGTCCAGGCTGTGAAGTTGTGCCAATAATGCATCTGTTGAAATTTCCCTGCAAACAAACACTGCATTGAACATTGATTTTTTTTTTTCCTCAAAAATACTGGCAACAATGAAATGATGCATTTAACCATTCAAAGGCTAACATACTCTCATTTCATTAGCATTTAAAACTACAAACAAAAGCATCAATGATAACTAAATAGGAAGAATACAAAATAAAATAAGGCTCAGTAAGTTTAAAACTCTTACGGGTTGTTGTTTTTACACCATTCAAGTATCCCCAGCTGAGATGATAAAATATTGGCAAACTCCTGTAGAATTGTATCATTAGCAGCCACCTAAGAGGATAGGGACCAGACACAGATATGAAAACACTACAGAATAACAATATGCTTAATAAAAAAAGTACAATGCACAGAGTTCAGTATCTGATCTAACCTGCTCATTATGGAGGATACTCAGCAGTGTTTGACCAGAGTTAAGGCTGCGGCACTGAGTCCATCCCAGCAGTAAAATGAGGCGAGACAAAGGCCGAAACTCCAAGAGAAGCAAATTTTTGAGCTGAGAAAACTCCTCATGTTTAATCAGGTCAAGGGCAGTAACCTACAACAAATAATTACACTCATTATTCAATTGTATCACAAGTGATCAACTCCAAAATGCAAACAGGAAAAGAGGATGCATACCAAAACTTGTTCAAGAAAATGTTTTCCACTATTAAGGCACTCGAAATAGATGGTTTTCCAAATTGAGGGACGATCCTTATGGCTACACAAAGTGAGTGTGAGTTTCTGGGCTTCAGGGAGTTCAACTATCAAGAAAATAAGAATGCTTTTATTAGAATCAGAAACTTGTATTCATTAGATGTTTAAAATGAAAATCATTTTTTTTCTTATTCATGCAGCTGACTTTGCTGTAATTGGCTGTTAAATATGCCATTCAAACCATTTGTGTGTAATTAATCCAATGTGACAATCATGTAAGATTCCCTCTACCAAATATAGCATGTTGTATAAGTGCTCATACCAAAATGTCAGACCACAAATTTAGCTCAAAAGAGGAAGTGACAAGTGACAACTCATTTGATATTCATGCAGTCACTACTTGAATCTGACCACTTTCAACCGGCAAAAGAAAAGAAAAGCTAGAAGTAAAATTCTGTTTCAGCTAAATAGAGTACTGAACCACAATGCACAATGTTATTCAATAATAAATACTCATTAATTGTAGTTGTGAACTTGATTTAACTGTGCTTAGAATGCTTGGAACTGCTACAAAACCAACACATGGGCTTAAACAGACAGGACAGTGTGATGAACTATGAGAAATATTTGACCAAAAACATAATGTGCAAATCTTTCTAGCCATAACAGTGATGTTAAGTATTAAAAAAAAACACATACTTAGTGTATCGGGTCCAGTCCTGAGAAGATGGTCCCTTTGAAGCCTCACAGCAGTAGAGCAGTACATAGAGACCAATGTATCACATTGTGGCCTCAGTAGTGCGCTCAGGACCCTCTCTTCTTTGAGCGGACCCTCTCTGGCAGTCCATAACGCCTCGCACAAGACTTCAAACTGTCCATTGTTTGTACTGGAGCTCCATGGCATTACTGACAGAACAGCACAAATGTCCTTTACCCACTCCTCCTTCTTCTCTGGATTCAACTCAGGCACCTCCAATTTCTTTATGAGGTGCTGGATGAATGGTTGCTGAAGGGTTGATTCTTCTGAGCATGACTAGCAAAATAGTTATATTAGTTGTTGTAATGTTCCACTTAATATATTTACTGAATACAAAAGTTACTGTCCTCTCATTGTTAAACCATTTTCTGACAAAAGCTTCAAAATTAACAATTAATTAATAATACTGAACAACAATTTATACCTGTAAGAAGCACACAAAAGACTGCGCAAGTCTTGGCCTCTTTTTGTCCAATAATGTATGAAGACAAGACTCAATCACAGCATTTGTTTTTCTGAGAACATCTGGGGTTGTTTTGTCAGTGTAATGGGTTGTAAATATTCGGTGTAATTCCTGGTAAAAACAAATATTGATATTTAGCTGACAAAAATGACTCTGCAATTTTCTTATCAAACAAAGATTACCTTGATTTGAGCTGTTGGTATGCCCTCTGACCCTAACTCTTCTAAAAGAAGCAAAAACTCCAGCTCTCTTCTAACAGTAGCAGAAACCTGTGGAAAAAGATGGGTCAAAGGGATTATTAATAATAATCTGTGGTGTGATTTGAAGTCAGTTTACAAGGTAAAATGAGTCAAGTGCTGTGTTCGTACAAAGATAACACAACCTGCATGTAATAGGTTCACATGATTAGTTTAAAGTAGAATTATGTTATTCCTACCTGCTCCTCTGACCATTTCTCCAAAACCTGAAGCCAGTACCAAGCCAGTTTGTGTGGACTGCCCAATGACTGCCATCTAAACACAACAACATGCATTCAAGCCATTCTAACTCTACCTTTCCTCAGTTTTATACAAGTTACATAGGGGATTAACAATACTCACTTCAAATCATATGGGTGGCAGATTATAGACTTGACTATGTCCCAAAGGTTTTCTGAGAGTGCCTCATTAGAGTTCACCAGCTGAGGTACACAGGCGCTGGCTAGCTCCCATTCTCCATGCTGCAGAGACTTCTTAAAGTAAAAAAATAGGTCCTCCAGTGAGGTCTCTGCTTCACGGCCAAAGGGATGCATGGCCTCTGTTCACTGGTGCTCAGCTCAGAAGTGGTCACACAAGTACCTTCACACAGAATAGCCCTCAAAGCACTCCAGAGTATTCTTCACCTTCAAGAGAAAATGTATTCTTTATCCAAAATGGCATTCAGGTATATAAGCAAAGTGTGTATACTTAATAAATAAATACATGTCTAAATAATCAAATAATCTATGTTGAGATCGTAAACTTTACTGACACATTTCACTGATGGCATAACAACAGATCTTGCCATTGCTTAAAATGTAACTTATTCACTCTTTACAGTAAAATAAAGCCTACACTGTGCTAATCAGACAAACGATAACGAAGAATATGTGTTTGATTAATCATCGCATGAGAAGGTAAGAACAACCATAACCACTATTAAAACTTAAAGTTGAACAAAATGTTCCAAGTACAGTCTGAGCATTTCATTCTATGAAAGTAGCTATTTTAATGCATCAAGAAAAAATCCAACATAGTGCAGTGCCATTGTGAGGCTCTTTTAACATCGGTTTGTGAAAATTTAATTAACATCTCTGGAATCTCTGGTTTTGTATCAGTTGAATTTGTTAGCATTAGCTTCAAATTTGCTGACTTTCTGAAGCTGAGAGTAAAGCTACTTCACTTTTGCTTGCAACTTGCCTCCCATTATTTTAAATCTAACGCTAGAGCAAAGCAATAACTATGTCTAAATTTACATCCAAGTTACTCACATATTGACTTGAGTGGTATTCCCCATATCTGAGACTGCTACACTCCGTAACTCTCCTGTGCCTTGATCGCTCAAGTGTTATGCTAAGCGGCTAGCTGCATGTTAGCTGCGGTCATGTGACAGATCAGCTGTTCTGGCTCATCTGATTGGTTAAACCTTGACACGAGGTGGGCGTTTCAGCTGCACATTCTTTTTTCTTGATGCCAATTTTACTTCGCTTTTAAAAGTAAAATGCGTATTAAAATGTTTTGGAAAAGCACTTTTAATCATTGAATTGGCATTGTGTAACGGTCTCTTACATATATATTCTTACCTCCCGAACATGCTACTTTAAATGTACTCTTTTGGTTTGTTCATTTAAGTCTTGCATCTACAAAAAAGTAAGAAACAAGCAGAGCAACGTGACTCATTGCTGGGGGATTGCACCATCGCCTTTGCTCCTCTACTGTCAACGGCCTAAAACAAGACTGCACTAAAACACAAAAAGTGGGTTTTCGTTTTACATACCTATTTACAAAACGTTCAAATTCCTTTATACATGATTGCTGAATGTATGTTTCTGTGCAATATTTACTTTTCATGTTTTGTGATTTTTGTAGATCTAGTAAGCTGGTGCTGTTTGTATAATTCCAGTAAATATTTCGTTTTACACCCCTACATTTGCGTTGGTATGCCCCGTTGCTACGTTATTTGTAGACATTCTCCAGGGTGATGGAGAAGATGTAACCAGTGATCGGGCCTGAAAATATTTAACGTTTGTATTCTTGAGGCTTTTCGACTCCTACAAGTTATATCGGTGGCATTATGGCCGGTATAAGGAGGCTGAATGGGAAGTATTCTGGTGTCAATCCAGCTGTAAGGTAATGGCGATATTAACTGTAATCAAGCAATAAAGCTAGTATGGCGCTAGCGTTAGCAGAACAGCTGTATCGACATTCCTTTGGCAGTTATAAGCGCTAACTGCAAACTAATGCAAAGATAAAAGTGGTAATATATATTATAAGTCCTATAATGGTTTTATCAGGTACGTTGTTTGTGAGAAAGTAAAAGCAACACGAGAAACATTTATTTATTTATTTATTTTTTGACTTAACTAAACCATACTAGTGTAATATCATGCCATGTATATCTGCTTTTGATTTACACCTTGCAGAATCTCGGGACTACAAAGCCTTCATAAGATTAAATAAGAGCACTATTAATTAGTTCCTGTGGCATACAAAAAGGTTCTTTACATGCACATTCATTTCTCAAAAAATGGTCAGGTAAACTGATTTAATAATAGGCTTAGGCTATTGTAATTATAATTATTTCAACCTTTTTTATGTCATGTCTGTTAATGCTACTGACCCGTGCTTGAAGCCAAAAATAAATGAAAACCTAAAGTCCAAAAAATCAAGTAGGTTCTGTGACCCATGTTAACAGATTTTTTATTTTTTATTTTTCTTTAAGCTGCTGTCGACTGCGCCAGGTCCAATCTTTGCTTTGTAGTGGTACTGCAACTCCAGACGGAATACTGTGCTCTCTTGGTATGTTTTTGTTATTGTCTTAATACAACCAGTTCCAATATTTTTTGCTATATTATGTTAATTGTTTGTTTTGTTTTTTTGTTTGTTTTGTTTTGTTTTTTGCAGGAATTGATAGCAGATATAATGAAGGATGCACAGAGCTCGCCAAATACCTGTTTTACGGACTATATGGGAGAAAACAGCCCAATCTTGATAATACTAATGGGGATTTTTCTGAGGAGATGCTTGATGGTATATTGTTCTCTCTCAAACTGTCTAATTCTTGGCTGCCTATTAATTTCTTATGGGTTTTTTTCAGATGTCATCCTGTTGATTAAGTCTGAGTGTGTTCATCTTTACTGCAACCCTCTGAATTATAATTACCTTTTGCCCTATATCTCTCACTGGAGGAACCTACATCTCTACTGCATGACAGAAGCAGAGGTTTGTAATGCTTATATTTCTATATTTCATACACTGTAGATAATCTTTCTTCCCGTTTCTAAATATTTAATTCCTGTTTCCAGTATGAAGACGAGGAAGCTGCAGAGGAATTTAAAATATCCAGTTTTGTTAGTATGGTGCAGAACTGTTACAATATTGGAGTACCTTACAGCTCAAGAGGTAAATACATAATAATTGCACAATCATGCCATCCATATTTTAATAATTAATAATACATATATGTACCCTGTTTTGCATATCTTTGTTTCAGAACATGTTCAAAAGTTTGATATGTTCATGGTTGAAAAATGGCCATTAATTCAAGCATTTGCTCTGGAAGGCATTGGTGGAGGGAGCTTCTTTACCTTAAAATTCAAGGTACATTTTAACACTGTTTACATCCTCAGACATTGTTGACAGCTGCTGATGCTGTTTATTATTTTAAGCTCATCGACATGAGTGAGAAATTGTGGGAAGTGTATAACAAACTGGACCCAGTGTCTCTTGAGCATTTTCTATCAGAGGTAACACATCTGTATATCTATTGTTGTCATAACAGCTGTATACAACAACATGTACTGTAAGTGATGTTCTTCTTTTAGGACCTGGTCACATTTGAGAAGCAGTGGAGCAGTTTCTTCTCCAGCATGGACCTGGAGAGCCATTTGTCCATTCTTGAGTTGTCTGAAGCTCAGGCGGGAGCGGTCAGTTTAGACATTATTAGATCAGTAACACAGAAGCAGAGCAACAGGCTTGCCAGGTTATCCTTTGTGTGTGAGCACAGCCATATGATAATAATTACAGTAATAATATTGTCAAAGAACAAGCTCAGTTATTGCATATTGCTGCTTGCCTATATGTGCTTGTTATCATTTCATCACCAGTGTATATAATATTGAACTCTTGTAGCTACCCCAGATAAACAGACCGATTTGTTTCATTTTTGTTCCACAGTCGTTTCGAACATACTATTCCCATGGACTTATCTCAAGCAATATTACTGATAAAAGGTGATTAATCACATTTAGTTGTGTGTACATAATTACAGAACTGGCCATTCTTGTAATGCTTTTATTATTTTATTTTATTCCAGTAAAAATCAGCAGCCCTTTGTGCTATTTGGAAGACACAGTTCATCTGAGGATTTTGAAAACTACTCATTCAACTTTCCCTCAGAGAGTCACCAGGTCCGCAACACTGGGCCCCAGGGCTCCACTGCCAGACACATGGTAAGCAGAAGAGGTAAAAAAAAATTGCTAAAATGACAGAAAAAGTCTCAGAATTTATTCTTACAACAACAATTTATTCAGAATCTCAAGTTGCAACATTATTAAAGCCCACATTCAATAAAATGTACTGATCACCACAAACAAGAATTTGTAATTTTATGCTCAAAATCTTAACTAATACAGTATTATTTCCATGTAATTAACAGACCCCAGAGTATAGTAGAGAGTTATAAGGATTGTCAGTGCCTGTGATATTAAGTTAACTGTGCCCTAACAAAGCCATTACTCTAGGTTCTGCAGTGTGTGGCACCTAAAGGACCTCTCTCCTGCTCAAGGACCTATTTTTTTGGGACCACACATAGCCCATTCATTGGTAAGTGTTTGTTCATTGGGTAATCCAGCACAGCCTCTGTGTACCCTGGGGTGGTGTGTCTCTGGTGCTGGGTGTAGTTTTATTTTCTTAATGATATATCACAAGTGCAGAAGGTTAGAGGCTTGTTGAAATCCAAAAAAAAAAATATTATTATTATTTTTGCACCTGCAGCATGTGAGAACACACAACAGAAGAACTCTGAAGTTTTGTAAGTAGATTTTCTTTGATTTAATTTTTTTCAAATTTTCCTGACCTGGGAGTACAATCTCCTTTTTTCTTATTTTATTTTTAAAGAGTTTTGTCACAGATTTATGCAGCAGTTGTTCAGGCTGTTCTATCAGGAATCAAGTGTTACTCATCCACCACTAGTCTGATTAAAGTAAGTATCTTAACACATCATCATGCCTTGTTTTTTGCTTGTGAAGTTACAGATTTGTCATTATATTCCAGGCTAAGGATGTGGCAGAAAACACCTTTTTGTTGGCTTTAGACTCCATGAGTTTATGTCAATATCGCAGTGTTCTGAGGTAATAACAGATAGCATGTTATTAATAGATATCAGTGTGTGTATAATGTTGAATTGCATTTTTCCCCTTAAAGGTCTAAATGTGAATTCAATATTCAGGCAGTGGATAATGAAGGAAGGTATCGTCAAATTAATATGATTTACAGCTTTTGCGCTACAAAAAAATAAAAAAAGATTTGTCTCAGTAATTATTTTTCTGTTTCAGAGTAATACCACTGGACGATGATGGCAGTAGTTACTTAGTGAAAACGGTATTTTAAAATATATAACTCTCCCTTTAGTAAAACATTTACTTTTGCCAATCTGTACCTTTTTATTTGCACTCAGCACTGAGTTCAGGAGATGTGTTATGTGATTCATAATTGTATGGTTATTCACTACAGTATATAATTATAATCATATCCTATATAATACTAAAGCAGTGCATGTCTAGAAATTTATGTGAAAAAACTGCATATTTTATGCTCAGCATTCACTTAGCATTCACTAGTATTTCTACACTGTTTTACTTCTATATACTTACCATGTTAAGGGTTTAGTCTAATTCTGTTTGTCCTTATGTGCTCAAAGGCCTCCATGACAGTGCACAACATCCCAGACCTACAGTGGGACAGGGGCGATATGGGCTCTATCATCTTCTCCGAGTCCTTCCTGGAGTCCAGCATCAACATTCAGCAAAAAGGTCGAGCCTTGATTTGATCATGTCCAATTAGACAATGATTGATAGATTCTGAGACCAGATCTAATTTACTCATGTATTTAAAGTCAGTCGTGACATCATTAGTAATTCTGAAGTAGCAGATGCTAAAAATATTTCATTGTATGTTTCTGAGGCAACATTTGTCATTTATCATCCTCACATTATCCAGCTGATGGGGTTTAGGTTAGTTATCTATGTTTTTTTGTGTCCTCCAGATGGCACTGTGTCCTCAGATAGCTGCTACACTGTCCTCACAACTTCTGTGCCTTGCTACGCCTGCTGGCAGGTTTGTGTGCAGCAGAAAATAAACCTTTAAATATTATGATAGGTCATGTGGCATATGTTTTTTAAACATTTGCTCTTTATTTCGTATTTAAAATGTAGCTGGAAGCTGATGTCAAACAATCTGAAGAAGCACAAAATCTCGCAAAGGTAAATCCTAAGGTGCAGTGAAAACAGGAGCATTACAATGTAGATGTATGTAAATGAAATCAGTTGATGAAGAAATTTCTGTGAATTCTGAATAGAAAGAAGGTGGCTGTTTGGGGACTGCTCTGACTGCTGCAGATGCTGCCTATGTGCACTCCAGCAGTAATCTCTCCACACCTGAAGAAGGTAATGATGAAAACTTTATTGTTAAGTTTTTATGTATAATGTGATTTATTTATTTATTTAAAACAAGATGAGTGCACAGAAAACATTAATCTCAGAGAGAAAAGATGCTCTGTGCCAGATTTAGCTACAAGCTCCTTTCCATCTGCAGTCCTGTATATCTATGGCATTTCACTGTGTGAATGTTTGCTTGTATTTTTAGGGAAGATTGTTTTCTTCTCTGAGGGGCTCTTGTTTATCCACTGTCAATATGGAAGTATCACTATTTCAAGAGATCACATAAGCTCCATCAAGCTATATGACACAGTAAGTGGTTGTATTTGTTTATAAACACATTCTCACTTATTTACACATTTTCTTTTTGTACTTTCATAGGACTCCAGCTCTTTAACCTCTCTGTTTGTGGAGTATGAGAAAACACTGCTTCCACACCTGCCATTTCCTCTGCACAGCTCAGACCAGTGTCTGGTGTTTGCTCTACAGCCTCGGTCCAAGAGTCACAGAGCCTTTTTCTCTAAGGTAGGACATTCTGGGTGTTAGCACAGGATAAAAACTTTACGAGAGGGTCCCCTTCCCTTTGGATCACTGAGACATCTGTGGACAGCAGAATCTGACCTCTATTTAATCCTCCTCTGAGATCAGATATGGCATAGGATGTATTCCTCTCTATTTATTTATCATTGTCTCTATGCACAATGATTATACAAGTCAAGTCTTGCTGCTTGATTATACATAAACAAACAAAACATGCATTTGAAAAAAGAGTTTTCATAGATTTTCTATGATTTTATCCTATTTTTCTTATTGTTATAGGTTTTGCCTGTTTGGCAAAGCTCGGACTTCAGAGTGACTCTACAGATTTTGGACCAAGAACAGTTGGGCTGGATCCACACAAACATGTAGGGCCTATATTTGCATTAAACCCATCTATTTATAGTAAATTTATACCAGTGTCTAATTCAACTGTTTGTATCCTGAGTTTTTAAAGGTAATTGAAAACTCTATATTCCAGGCACCGCAGACTCCAGAAGCTGCACGACAGTCAGGAGCCCCCAGTGGCCAAACGCAGAGGAAACATGAAGACCTCCTGCTCTCAGCTGCCAGAGTTGGACATGTCTGTACAGCTTCCACTCTCGATACAGGGCTTTAGAGCTCGACTAGACCCCCAATAAAACATGATGCTAAGTCCCATTCATAATAAACTGTATTTATATCTTTCCAAAATAATTTAAGAGGGTATTTTTATTCATGATTTAGGGATGGCTTGTTTTGACTTTTGTTGTTTAAGTCCTGACAAAGCATATTGACTTTAATACTGAATTTTTTAGTTCTTCCATGTTTTTAATTGAGACTATATCAGCATTTGTTCTAATAATTTAATGCACTTAATATATAGCCGTGCCAAATAGTATCAAGTAGAAAAACATTTCTTTTCTCCATTCTAATTCCCATATCCTGCTCTCCCCAGGTTTCTGCAGCACTTTGCCTTAAGTAGCATTAGTCATGAGCCCATTTTGAATGATCACCTGGGGGCACTCTTCCCCTCCACTGAGCTGAGGAAACCAGTCAAGAGCCAAGGAGACAAGGTAGAGGACGGCCTTTCCTTTTTATTATCCTACACCGAGTGACTGTAAAGGTGTGCTTATCTGACCTGGGCTTTTTCATGTATTAAAGGTTGTCATTACCATCATCACTGGGCTGCCTGGGAGCCATAAAACTAGACTTGGTCAATTTCTGGTGAACTTCAGCCAAGAACGTGGAAGGTTTGCAATATATTCCTGAACTGTTTTTAAAAATTCAGTTTGAACTTGTCAAAATCAAGATCTGCCAATGGCAGTATTTCATTTTATAGGAACAAGCAAAGTATTCAATATTTTTACAAATGGTCAAGTAAATTCAAGAGATAATGTGTATCCATTGTCTTCTTGGTACAATTAATGGACAGTGAAATAACTTATTAATAACTTATTCAAAATTATAATTATGAATTGAGAAGGTTTTCTGATTCTTTATATTTATTTTAATTTTAGCATAGTAATGTATTCTTGTGTTGTGTCAGTTACAGGCTTGAATTCACTTGAAAACACTTGCTCATGTTTTAAATGTTGTTGAATTACTGTTAACTTATTAATACTGACAGCTGAAATCTTCTGCGCTCTGTGATGCCCCTTTAGGTGGGTGGTATATGAGGCTGGTTCTGACAGCTGCGACCGTTTCTCAGCCTCTCACCTCCAGCAGTTCTTGTCTGGTTTCCTGGAGAGCCACCCAGGCCTGAGAGGCAAAGCCCGTCTGCTGCTGCTCTCACCTGGGTAGGGACGCCCCGGGACCTGCCTCACACTGAGCACAAACAAAGACACCGCATTACACCACTTTAGCAACAAACAAAACAAGGGCTTCAGTAGAGGAATCTGCCAACATTGTCTCACTAAATAGCTTTGGGATTTTATAAGAAACATTACAGAACACTGCAAATCGGAATACCTGATCTATTAAAAAAAAAAAACTTTTTCATTTCCATATGGTTAAAAATGTGTTTAAGCTTCCTTTGACTGCAGTGTGTTAGAAGTACAACCAGTAAGAACAGATGATGGTTATGCTATACTATACTTTTTACATGAGCATATCTGCCAAAGAAAGAACATAGATTTGTGTATGGCAATGACAAATCTGCAATATCTTTCAGGTCTATGTTTTCTCATAATATTTGTCTATTTATCACTAAACTCTGACCCAAGATGTTATGGTGTAGTAATTCTCACTAGCTTGGTTGTTTCCAAGACTTACTGGAGAGTTATTAATAAGAAGTCAATGTGTTTTCCACAGATACACAGATGTTTTGGATGTGGTCCAGGCTATCCTGTTCCACCCTGATCCAGGCGCCCAGGCACGTTTCACCATAGGCGCAGTCACTGCCTGCATTGACCCCCTAGCTTGCTGCATGGAGCACAGGTAACATAATGAAGATCTGCTTTGGTTCTTCCCATTCACACAGCACAAAGACCCACTCACAGCAGCCCCAGCTTCCCATTGTGCCGTAAGTAATGGATTTCAGGACCGAGAGAGTTCACACCTGGATTAACACAGGCCACTCGTTATCCGAGCTGAAGAAGGCATTTTAATTTCACTACTGCACAAGACTATATATATCTATAGCAGTAATAATATATAAGCTCTGCTCCTGTTAACTGTAATTTGAACATTTTGATGACCTATCAGATAACAGACGTTTCTAACAAACTTTATTAATGGAGGGTCCATCACCTGTTTGTCTCTGTTGAAATGTTGTTGCTTTGACACGGGTGTTCTACAGTATGACATTAAATGTATCTCTCTCCATGGAGAAAACCAGGCCAAGTTACAGGTCAGATCTGTGGAGAGGCCACCCCACTCACAGTATGAACATGAGTATTTTTCAGCTTTAAAAACACCCACAATTCCATAAATGCTTTATCAATTATGTAAATTCCATACTTTCCAGGTAAGGCTTTAATATATCTATAAAGATAAGCAGGTGACTAGCCAGAAAATAAAAGACACGCAGTGCGTTTTTAAGTTTTGTTGAAACACCGAACTTGAAAACAAAACTTTAACTTTGGACAAGTCAAAATACAGCGAAATAACCAAAAGGCTTCATTTGCATTTCCGTGTCTTGCAATGACCCAAGCGAACACTGGTATGACAGACAGGAGAGGATGTTGATAAATTGCAAAAGCACTCAATGTTTCCAGGAGGTTACGTGACACTTTTGGTTATTAAAACTCAAGGCCTGCTGCTTTTCAGAGAGAGGATCAGACCCACATTTAATCTGACTGTGCTTTTGTCACAGGCTTTGGTCGTAGCTTACCGAGCTTCTCACTGTCACAGATTGACTCTTTTACTCCACACAATACGACATACCACTCTGTTTAATAGTCTTTTCAGCTGCCCTGTGAGAAGCAAGGCCAGCAATTATTTTAGTGAAAGTTCCACCAAGAGACATTTCCAGAAAAGTGTTTGGATGATGTACATTTGAAGATATAGGGTTTTGTTATTTTCAAAAGATAATATTCCAACCGTGGAAAATCATAATTAAATGATACAAGCTCAAAGTACTTAAGATAGAAAAAATACACTCTGCAAAGTGTAAAATTGTTACAAATCACAATGTGGTAACCAGAAGAGCTATGTTTTCTTATTACTGTTGCTCTATTGACTTCACGCTGGGGGTGTTTTACATGTATGGTGGAATGTTGCAGTTGATGCAGTTACCATGGTGAGATAATGCACACATTAGCAAACACTGACAAAAAAGTTTTAAGATTTTAAATGTGAAAACTCAAGAAAAAATCCAATGTGAATTTAAACAACACATTTTCAGGAGCCTTTGAGTGTTCATGGACCTTTTGCTTGTGACTCTAATTTTATGTGTGAGAGACTTTTGAATCACAGAAATCATCTCACCTGTTTTAGTTCCAACCAATTCAGTTCTTTCTGGTCAGATTGTGTTAAAATAAAGCTCAGTATTCAGTCTATCGTGAGTAACAGAGCTTCTACCAAAGTAGTACTTTCTGCTAGCTTTGCACCCCCTAGGAATGTTGCTGACATCAGCTGCAAAGTATCAATTGTTGTAATTTTTTAAGTCATATGAACAGTTTAGTTTACATTTAGAGTTCATTTTTAATGTAATAAAGTATTTATGTAATATATAGAGATCTTATCTAGTGTTGGACATTTTGAGTCTGGGTATGGACCTGTTGCAATGAGTGACAGCTCCACTCAACTCTGCAGTGGAAAAATGTGTCATAAGAGGTTTAGTCAGCGATGCAGTTAGTATTGACTTTTCCATTTGAGACATCTTCAGCAGGCCCCCTGCCACTTGCTGTTGCTAGGGGCTGCAGCGTGGACGTCCCTGGACCCCGGTGTAGCACTAATTGGGTGTGGTTAGCCCAGCTTAGGCCTGACCCGCTTGTCACCCCCACAGCATAGCCCGCTAATCTCCCTGATCCACATGAGCGGCCCACTCTCGCTCCTCATTGAAGCTCATCAGTCAGTCATGATCCATTCTTTGTGATGGATGTGGACAGTTCATTACATCAGGACAGAAAGATAAATGCCTTTCAAAGAGCCTCCGCATGCAGGCTTCCTAAAAGCTGCACTGTGCTGCTGCGGCTTTGATAACATGAAGCCCCTCTCAGAATGGCTGTTCAGTGGCCAACCACTGATCGATTTAAAAATATCTCAGGATAAATAGTGCTTTCTCTAATCCACATGAAATTTAATTACAAAAAGCCTTTTCATTGGCCAGTAGTAATGATGTCATTTGAGAAAGATCTCTTGTCAAATTTAACATGACTTAACCATCACATAAGAATAACCATTTTGTTTTTCAATTCTATAGTGAATTTTTTTCAGATTGGTCAAGTATTTTACCATCAACCAAAAAAAATTTTTTTTTTCTAAGACTAGTATGTTTATGTTCTTCTAGCTCTTAATTTACACACACATAATTTATTAAAAGCATTTTCAAATGAAATCAGACCCTTTAATCTAGGATGGCAAGAGCTTGCCTTAAAATAATATTTGAGAGTCTTGATGTTACATGTGCTGTGTACTGAAACCTTCCCTCGGTACAATGTCCAGCATAGTGATGAAACATAAATAATAGAACACTTTTCAGGGGAAGTTTGTACTAAGCACTGTGCCTTTTGTTTTTAGATTTGCCTTCCCCAAACTGCTGGAGCAATGCAGCCAAGGTAAGCCAACGAGACACACCACTCTGAAATCAAAATGAACCTCAGTGGAGTGCTATTCCTGCCATGGCTATATACATAAAATAGGAAATGTGTGTGATTTTTTTCTCCCTCTTGCTGCTCTTTGCCGTCTTTCAGGTATTGTGAGTACAGTGGTGTTCACCGGTCTGACAGCGGAGCAGAAGCACCCCCTCCTGCAGCATGTACAGCAGCTGGTACGCTCTGCCAACCCCACCGCCGCCTTCATCCTGGCTGAGAAAGGAGCTGTCACCAGGTATGCGCCCACTGAATTACGATCAATGCCACAAACAGTCACTTTACCGCCTTTATCATTTCACAATATATTCACTACAGGATACAACTTCTTTTTTACACTGGCGAGTGTCTAAATCTGTCCAGTCAAAGCTTTGTGAAATCCTCTCTGAGTAGACTCCTTGCATAAAAAAGACTTGCTCTTTCATATTATTACTTCTGCTTGTAAGGTTAAGGTTTACTATTGACTGTTAATTATTCTGTTAGTGGAATAGCAGGGTTACGCAAAAAAGAATGGTCAGATTTGTATTCATTATAGCTGTATAATTTCATCGTTACAATCCAGATACAGTCTATTTACAGTCAATTACAAGGAAAAATTTATCTGAATGCCAATACAGAAATTCAACAAATTATTGAATGATTATTTAATACATAGAAAACATAATGGTTTGCCAGTATAATTGAAAACATTAAGTTGTCCTTGAAATAAAAGATTAACAGAGATCTGCATGGATTGTCCCATTCTCTTGTAGAATGTATTTAATTGCCATAATTAGAAAAATATATCTCCTCTTTTCTCCTTTAGGACTGAAGATGTGAATGTGATATTGTCAGACAGCAGTTTTAATGAAGCGCAGATGCTGAGAGCGCGTTACGTCCTCTATCCCGGCTGGTAAGGCTCCTCAATGTGACCCCTGTGTGCTGTCCACTCAACCTTCAAGCAGCAGATTGGTCCTGATTCCTGGTGCAGAGTTGGCTCCTCTCACTGCAGCCTGGATTCCTCCCTGTGGCTTAATTGCCTGGCGGCGTGTGTGCTGGGGGTATCGGGGGCTGATTGCTGTAAAGCCCCTCAGGACGGCTTGTGTTCTCTCACCAGCTGCCTCCTGGAAGCACAGTAACAAGCTACGGCCGTGTACGCACAGGGGGTCTGCCTCCTCTGGAGCAGGGCTATGCCTCAGTGCTCAGCCTAATGTGAACCTCAGTAAATCCCATATATACTATACACACACATGTGACACTACCTTCACTGACCTGTGAGCTTTAATTGAGGTAAATGTGTCTCAAGTAAAAGGGAAAACTTCAGTATTGAAAAGCAATTTTTGTGCTAACAAGGGTTTATTGTATTGTAGCACTGTAATTAAAATGCATGATGCCATATTTTGATTACATTTGCAGGTAATTTAAGACATTTTCCATGGTTAGATTTTGATTAGAACAATGAAAACCATTTGATTCCATGTTTGAAAGTGTTTTGAAATGTTGTAAAATGAGGGCACACATACCAGCCACAGGAAGCAAACAATTACTTTTATTTTATTTATTTTTTTTGTATATGTGTATATAGAAGTAGACCTCTAAAGTAGAAGCTCCTCAGTTATCCTGAAACAGTCTTTGAGTTGTTTTAGACATAACTTTGTGACTCTGTTGTGGTTTAGGTGCAAAGGGCGGTTTTTCACTGGTGCTGGGTCTGTGGTCCACTCACAGTGGCACCTGGCATTCACTCGGCCCCTGGAGAGGCCTTTATTTGTCGCCCGCTGCAAAGGTGAGATGGAACAAAATGCCTGGCCCTCTTTTACTTTTACACGTGACACGAGCCTTAGATACAAGTGGGCAGAGTTTGACCAGGGTTATATAAGCTCTACACCTACAAATATGGAGACAACTTCACACAGTAATTGTCTATGAGCCTTATAACTGCCCCATATGACTGAAATAACTTGCAGAAATTAACAAAGGAATTGCTAAATATAATAAAATACTGTAATCAGGCAGTATTGCTTTGTTAAATCTGTTAAATATGTATATTAATATGTTTTCATTTGATTTCATTGCAGCATTAAAATCATCTTTGAAACCCAACCCCTTCCATGGAAATGTCTACAATATTTCAGGCAGAGTGTGCTTTTCTGGTAAGGAACTATTTTGAATTCAAAGTTCAGAGTTAGCTGTATTGAACTATATTTCTTCACATGTAGTAGACATACAAAGAAATTGAAATTACATTTCTCTCTGTTGCACGTGTAGACAAGACAGGACAAACAGGACGACATTTACATACACAGACACGTCAATTAACAATGTAACCACTACAGTAATCACCGTTGAATAAATTAAACTAAAAACACTAGTGTATAGTAGAGTGCAGTTTAAGTGAAGTTCAAGAATGAAATGTGTAAAAGAAAAGTAAACAGTAAGAAAAGTAAGAATTTATTTTATTTTGCTTTTCATTGTTAGTTAAAAAAAATGTTTGCCCTGCTTTGAAGACTTGCCTGATAATGGTAGGAAGATTCTCTATGCATTGTTAGTGATGAGGGCTATTCTTAGAAACTATAGAACTTGTGAATATATTGAGCTAGTTGGTACAGTATATAGCTTTAGAAATGCCTAAGTGAAATTGTTATGTCCTTGTATTCAGACCCCTTTGCCTGTTAGAGACGTGTTAATGTTTTTGCTGATAGACATTTTCCATTAAACACGTGTGATTTCTGGGAAGCATTGGGGTCACCCAAAGGTCATATGTATGTAAAGGCGTAAACAGCGCTCAGACAGCCTGCTGGCAGCATGTAGAGCCTCTGTGGCAGGTGTCTTATGAGATGTGAACCAGGCTTTCTTCTTTGGGCCTTCAGACTCCGACCAAACTGCGGAGTTGACTTACAACACCGTGAGTGGGACCCTCAATGTTGTCCCAGCCAGCAGTCCTGAGACCACTTCCTTTTTCCTGGTCTTTGATGGGGTGGGTCTGACTGAAAATGGACTGAAGGACTGGCTCCGAATGTGCACCAAGCAGGTAGACATGTGTACAGAGCTCGAATGTTTTGTAATATTGTAAGTCCATAAACACAGCAAACACATTAACATAAAGGTGGAAAAAACATGATGACTGTTAAATTAAGTCTGTTGCTTGTTGAAACAAACATTTGTTGAGATTAGCCTTTGTAGCTGCAGTGTTATAACCCTGTGTAGGACAATAACAACAGAAGATAAATTTGAAGAATTTAAAGTGCACTATGAAACAAGTGGGTGATCGTTCACCTGCTTGTGTCCATGAGATGTATGAGATGCATGAGATATTGCTTTGCCTGGGGTGCTCCACAGTATAGCATTGGACCTATCTGTCACACATTTATTCATTTACAGCCTTTACATTTTTATAACTTAAAAAAATACCTTGAGAACCATGCATTTGTACTGTGGGTGGAGTCGCCTCCCCCAGATTTGATCTGTTACTTGGTCTGGTTGTATCACTTGCTTTTCTGCCAAGCGATAAGTTAAATGCCATACTGTGAAACAATCCAGGCAAAGCAATAATATCTCCACGGAGACTGGCAGGTAACAGAACTTGCACCAAAAATGTTTTGTAGTGCACCTTTAACAAACATTTATTGAGATTACCCTTTGCAACTACATTATAACACTGCAGAACGATAACAACAGAGTATTAACATTATCATTCAACTGTTGTGTCTCTGTAGTAGTAGTCTCTCAAGTAGGTACTAATAGGTTTCATTCAAAGTGTTTTGACTGTTGCAAGCAAGACACTAACTGAAATGTATCTTTATTTTATAGAAACCCATAATGAAGACCAAGAAGACCAAAGCCAACCTCACTTCATACGAAATCAACAAAATACATGTGAGTATTTATGTTCTCATATGACTCATCGATAAACATGATGTGAATTCATTTGTGTATCTGAGCAGGCAGCCAGGCATCTGGATCCATTACCAGCAGGCTACTTCTACAATGGTTGCCAGTTTGTGAACTTCTTTGGAGAGAAAAGAAACCTACATCCAAGTATCCTTTGCTTGATGTACAGTTAATTTACATATGACATAAAACATAGTATGCTTTTTCAGATATTTGGTATTGTAAACCTAAAGCTATATTGATTTAAAACAGCTACATGACATTTTTCATCTTTGTATGTATGAAGGTGAAAACAAGCAATTTTCTGAGCACTCAAACTTTGAATACAGAACCATAGGATTCTTAAAGTAAAACTCATTATTCATTTGTGTACATATATTGTTTCCCTTATATCAGTGCTTCCTCAGACATTGACCAGTTCATTGACGAGTACATCACTGAAGCCAACAAAGAAATTGAGCATTTCAATCGAGAGTTGGAGTTACACCCACAGCCCGACCTGTTTGACCCATGAATGAACTGTCTGTATGTTGTTGACCGTCTCTACACCAGAAACACTGGGAGGGGCAAGGGCGGGGTAGGGCAGGGCTCAGGGCTCGCACCATACACACTACATGTCCAAGTGCACTGGCAGCTGCAAGGGTTGTTCCATTATTATCAGATACATCACTTTGTGTTTCCCTTCGGAGCCATGGAAAAGTTAAACGCCGCTTAGTTTCAATTACATCACCCTTCAAGAGGCAACTGACAAGTTGAGATTGCATTTGTCGACTTGAAGAGGGAAATCAATGTAGTTCTTGTAGGTACAGACAAGTTATGAGTTATTACAAGTGGAGACAAATGTAATATTGCTGAACCATGACACCAGGCTGTAAGTTACAAGGAGAGGTGGGTAGAATAGTTAAGTAGCAGTGTTCAAAATGATAACACTCTCTACTCCTACTCTTCCTTTTAAAGGTGCACTCTGGAACTTTTCAAGTGAAGGGGTCTGTAACAGGCTTTTTTCAATAGAGATGCTATCACTTTCCCCCGAATGTTCAACTGTATTGAAATAAACGTATTTATCTTGCTCAAAAATATCTTAAAAAACTGAATTGTCACTGTGAGTGAAGTTGCCTCTCTACAGATCTGACCTGTAAATTGGCCTTGTAACTTTGTCTGCTTGTCTCTATAGAGATGCATATACTGGAACATTCCAGGCGAAACAATAACATCCTCATGTACACAAGCAGTTAGCTGACCCTCTATCAAAAAAGTGACACAGTGCTCCTTTAGAAGCAGAATTTACTTAAGAATTTACAAACGTTACTGAAGTTTATATATAGTAAAGTATAGCTTAATAGGGTTCTAGCACAATTGAGGGGAATTTCCTTGCAGCTTTTTGTTTATCGCAGTTGGCAAATTAAGCCCTCTATTTTGGGCTTGGCTTGGATGGCCGTGTGATACTTGGTGGACTCCCTCATGGTTTTTCTCAAGAAGCCCTCTCCTCCTCCTCCTTCACCTCCTCCTCTTCTTGTTGTCACCCAATCCGGGCCCCACCTGTTAGCTTGTCTGCGTGCCATGGCGAAGGCAGCAGTGGGCCTGGGAGCGCGATAAACACTGCACAGACTACTGCTCTTGGATGACAACTGACGGACGCTAACATTAATCACATCGCGCTCTTTATTTTAAGGCTCCTAAAGTGAATCTAATGGAAGTGCAATAAAGCAGACGCGACTCCCCCAAGCCAAGTGTCACAGCAGCTGCGTCCGCACAGCGACAAGTTACATCACCAAGATGTGAGCAAGGGTCCAAGTATTTAGTAGTCCATAAAGACATGAATTTAACAAGACATTTAAATCACTACATGGATTTATTGCGTTTAGTTTTAATTTATTACATTTAGAGGCTATGTTTACACGCACACCAAAAGTCTGGTCATTATCTGATTTCTGATTTCAGTTATATCTTATGTGAGTAATCTGATTTCTGGCTCATTGTTCACACCTGTGCTGGTTTTGAGAGCATAATATGAAAAAGACAAAAATGAAATCCTTTTTCATCTTTTCATCTTTTTGTATTCTTTGAAAAGTTGTTCTAAAAATCTATTGATTAACTGACACATGTCTCCAAGTTTTTTGATGATCAGATTTCTTTTGTGGATGTAAACACAAAAATCAAATCTAATTACTGGGTTATCTGATTGTTCCAGTTATTTTTCTAGTTATCTGTTCTCAGTGTTACAGAACTGTCAAAACAAGATGCTCAAATTGTTATTCACCGGGTTTAGTTCAGTTTTAGTTTAAATTTATGTTTGGTGTTGTTTGGACCTGGACTGAATTAAGTGTGGATGAATTTGAGTTTATTTGGATTTCAGAGCGTGTGCAACCTTGGATCGCAGTGTGGCAACTGGTGCAATGTTGCATAAATCCAGATGTGTGCTGTGGAGTGAACGAGCTGGAGTTCACTGTTCTGAATTTGTCTTCCTTTTCGCTGCAGGTTCCAGATGAGGTTAAAACACAACAGTTAGAAGGATTTTCTGCAGTTTTACTTTCATTTGATATTTTAAAAGTGCTTCATAATTACTTTGATCTTTACAGATTCAGCAGTCGTCCAACATTAGACATTTCCTTTGATTAAAAATTCAAATCAATTTATTAGATAGACATTTTTCCATAGCTCACATAGATTGTTGAATATGCATTGTCTTTTTGAAGTGTTTCCCTAAAAATAGGGAAAGAGAAATATAGTATATAAAAGATATTTAAAAGAAATTTCAGGTGTTTGTCATGAACGTGGCATGTAACAGTTGAAATGAATTTTGATAACTAAATGTCAAGTCCAAAATGAAAGTATATGTTACAATATAATTGTTTGGGGTGCTGTGTTTAAGCCTCCGTATCTTTCAGCAGCTCATAAAGATGTTTTAATGAATTGGATATTTCCATTGACAGACTATTTCTGTCAATGGACATCTCAGATTAAGCCATAGTCACATGCCCCACTGTCTTTCAGCAAAATAACACCACTGGTATAAAATGTTTTTTTTAACCGTCTAAAGAGGAGTCCACACACAGACTGACCTCAAAGTCCATTTTCACCTTTTTTATCTAAATGTTTTTTTAAGAAGTGCAATTCCAGCTTGTTTTTATGTACTCTCTCTCAACTGTACCCCCAAATAGATCTTTAAGGACAAAGAGACAAATGAGCTGTTAGATTCTCAGTCTTTCACAGCTTGGAGTATGGCTTTACTCACAAGGCCTAAAAATATTGAAGCCATTTTAAAACAAGCAGTGATTTGGTTGACATACATTAACACTACACACGTATTAAATACATCTCAAGTGGGACATGATAATATTAAACAGACATTTTAAGATCTAAGCAAAGAGATGGGGGTATCTTAACTAACAGCTTAGTTGACCAAAATACAAGTCCTTAAAGACCCTGGGATTGTTTAAGGTGCCACTAACATGTAATAGTATGTAAGGCTACTACTATATGTACACAGATCAGGTATAACATTATGACCACTGAAGGATTTTTATGGTACCTGTTAAAGGGGGGGACAAGACAAGGCAACCATTTTATCTATAAAACTCTCCCATAAAAAGGTGGTTAAATGTTATATCTTATCTATAGGTGATACTATTTTGCATGCTAAAAATAGAATAACAAATACACTACTTTGTATATATATCCTACCTTTGCCTTTCACCAACATAGAGTAAAAACATCTATTTTAAATTACCTCAAAGCAGAGTATTTTTATAAAACTGTGAATTCGCACAAGTTACACAAAAACAAAGAACAAGATGCAATTTTTAAATCAACAAGAGAATCTGATTGGGCTCATATCGGGTTTCTCTGATCCAGCAGTGCCTCCGCAGTGGACTGAAGGATCCAAATGAAAAGTGTTGGTGAAAGGAAATCGTGTTTTTATTCTGACAGACGGTCAAGTAGAGCAGTAAACTCACAGGCCACTGGAGGGCTCAAGACTATTCAGGTACTTCAGGTAAAAACAGACCAAATACGGGCTGGATATCAGGAGAACAAAAATATGCAACATTATTTTGTGCACAAGTTCAGATTTAACTCATCAATAATAATCATATTACAACAAATGACAGAATTTGCATAGATTTGCACAGGTGCTTTTGATATCCAGTCTGGAGAGATTCAAAACCAGCTAATATGTGATTGAACAAATCTAACTTTTGACCCATGTTTATTGGGGTCACTCTGAGCCCTCCACAGCCTCTTTACATGGCTCTGCACCACACTCTGTCTAACTTCACCTGTCCTCACCCGTGTGTGGACCATAGACTGTATATAAAAATGGACAGCTAACGCACTAGCTGCTGCAAACCAAATAGGAAGTGAGCATGGGGGCGTTTCCAGCACTTTCCATCGATTCTTGCTCCAGTTGACTTTACACTGAAAAATGGTCACCCCTTTCTCTGTAACTGCTGCAGTGAGCTTCGTCATTTTGGTCTTAAAATATTCGTATTAACCCGCTCCACATCATCCTGGAGTTTTTATTTTGATTTTGTCCTTAAATAAATTCCAATTCCTAATATGGAACTGGGCTTCAAACGCTAAGGGTGACGTCACACTCTTTTAGTCCACTTCTTTATACAGTCTATGGTGTGGACAGACTTCTGTAGCTGATGTTATGGGACTAAAACAAGTTTGGTGAAAATATATTTATTAATGAACATGGTGTACTGCATAGAGGGAACAGCAGTGGTTGATATCCAGTGGAGTTCTTTCTTGTGTTGGAAAGATTTTGAAACAATTTGGATTTTTGTTAATACATTTTCTTTAAGGTACTTTTTGAGGAAATGGTTTACTGGAAAAGAGACCAAATATGTCTAAAAACCTCAGGGGGCTACTGATTGTAAATAGCTGCTCTGTCCCATTGTAGTCCAAAGGGAACAAAAAAGTAATGTACAAATATCTTATACCTGATATAATTCAGATTCTATATTGTTACGTATTTATTTGCTGTTAAAATGATTGATAGCAGGATTAGATTTGGGACAAAATCAAAGGGCTCATGTCTTCTCCTTTATATAAGTTAAGGCTGTACCAGGAGGACAACTATAACTTTTAATGGTCTCTATTGTGAAGAAAATGTGCCAATTTGACCTTCACATGTTCAGAGGGAGTGAACCAACTCGAATGCTTTTGCACAAACACTACTGTAACTTGTGTTTTTCCTGTGACTGAAGCTTTTATAATCTGTCCTATTTATTGACTCACAGTAATCCATTAAATATTTATAAATTATGTTTTTTGTCTCTTTATTTAAAACACCCATATTGCATTATTGCTTAATCTATGTTGTAATGTTCATTCACGCATGTTTAACACACAAACCCTTCATATATAGGCTGAGCTCTCAAACAGAAAACACTCTGGTCCACCTTGTGATCTCACATGGTAAAACAGGAAGTACTCCACTGTGTTTTTAAACTCACTAGAATTGTTTGGATAATTTCAGCCCTGGAATTGCTAATCTGTACTGAAATAAAGGTAAAAAGTAGCTGTTAACTTGAAAACTAGCACTTCATGACATCACAAGGTGGAACAGAGCATTTTGAGCCTTGGAGATGACTAATAATAAAATAACTCAAATGCGTGAATGAAACAAAAGACAACTCCAGGGATGTTTTTTATGAGGTAACAATTATATAACAGGGTTTAAAGCTCACAAGAGCCAATATTGCATAGTAACTTCAACTTTGAAGATATACAGTTATAAGTTTATCAGTTTCAGATCAAGCTTTTTTTCTGGTTTGTTGTTGTGTTAAATATACCACAAATTTCATGTCATCTCTCATTTCTTAACATTTGTCACCTGTCAAAACTAGTCAGAGAGCAATTATTATTATTATTATTATTATTATTTTTTTTTTTTTTTTTAAGTAAATCAGAAATTCCATATGAAATTCAGGGAAACATTCATTTTGAGGAGTTCTGCCTATTCAAAAAGATATCATTTAGTTTTGAATAATGAATCACTTGTACAGAAGAGGACTTAATATTGACCTAAATATTTCTACAGAGTTGCGTAACCAAGACACATGTGGTCAAATGGGAAGTGAACCAACTGGATCTAAACATCTATTCTCCTCTCCCTGTAACCACAGCCCTTCCAACAGATCCTTTTATGATCATCTTTTGGTGCTTAGATATTTTCAGTTTGTCCAAGTTTAACAGACAGCTGGACTTTACTTCAAGAGGAATCCCACTTGACACTGTCCCGCTGTGGCACACTTTATTTCAGCTTGGTCACATAAGGAGCTGTCGTCCTTGTATTGTTGCCAGGCAGATCTAGCAGCCTGCATGGCTAACCTCTGACATCAATACAATCTCTACCCAGCGACTCAAGCAAGCAGGACCCCCCCTCACCCCCTCCCCATGGTGAAACGCATTGGCACCAAGTCTGTTTAGCTACACATTTGTACCCCCCTTGTTTTGATGCTGTGTTTTAACTTTAGGCACCAGCCAGGGCTATTTGAGGGGTATTATGACAGCCCCATGTAAACAGTCATCACTCAGAAAGCCAAAGCTGGGTCACTGCAATAATAGAGCTCGGTACAGAATAAGGGATTTGTACTTTCAACTCAATACATGACAATTTAATACTACAAACATGAGCTACTGATTGTCATTTAAAGTCTACATTACGTTTAAATTAGCCAGCAAATTTATTTTGGAAAGTTGATTGTGATGGAGGTGTAGAAATTAAGAGGTAGTTCTACAATTGTATCTAATATTTTACATCTCTTCTGGCTCCTAAGACACTTCTGTTTTATAAAGGGGAAAGAATGATTTCAAATATACCTTAATGGTGCACTATGCTCTGAATATGTGACTGCTTTGCCTGAAATGTTATGCAGTATGGAATTAAATTTATATATCTCCATAGAGAAAACTAGGTGATGCCACCAGGCCATGTTACAGGTAAGATCTGTAGTGAGGCAAGCTCACACAATAAGTTTTTCTTATTTTATTTTATTTTATTTTTTTAGTAACAAAAACACATGTAATGAATGATGCTTGAAAACATACTGTTAAACATTCCATGCAAAGAAATAATATCTCCAAGGAGACAAGCAAAGAGGCAGACCCTACAACAGAGAAACGATTTTCTGAATACCATTTGCCTTACATTTTGTTTTACATTTATACAAACCCTGTGGAGACTGTGACCCAACTAGCCGTTTAGTCAATATTTATCTCCTGTCAGCTATTGGCACAGAAAGGATTGAGTAAATACAATTACAGTACTGCAATGTCCCATGAAGAAATTTGAATTTGAATACTTTTTCTTGCAACTTAGGTCATGACCACAGCATTGTTTACTGTATGGATTGGAATATATATTTTAAGTCTCTACAACCAGGCTAACAGGTATGCTTGGTATTCAGGTAATGAAGGCTTGCTTTTCCATATTTAGTTAGTTATATGGCCTCAAAAACTCAAGGGACAGTAAATGATAATGACCTTACTTAACCTTTTAAGTCACTGTCTGCATCTGTTACTAAGGGGGGCATAGTGATGAGTGACACTGAGAGACAAAAGGGGCTGTTTTGGGTGAAATTAGCTCACATCAAAGCGTAAGATGACCTTGTTACACTGAAAAATATATAACAAAAATATGCTCAGTCATTTTTGGAGTTATTGTTATATGAAAATTACAAATGTCCACGTGTTAGCATAAAATTTTCTGTTACCAAAAAGGCAAACGTGTGAATAGCAGGAATAGAATTAGATGTGATTGGAAAAATTACACTGCTAAAAGGGTTCATGTGACTATATTTATTTTCAAGCTGTTACATTATAATAGTTTTGCTATATTCATCTCTAAAAACTATGTCTGAGAAATGAAGTAGCCCTTCATAATAATGAGATCTTAATTATCCATAATAACGCATGAAGAAAGACTTAATTCATAATGAACAAATAGTTAAGCATGGGTCAGTTTTAGCTCTAAAAATCCCCAAATATTCTGATTTTAAGTGTGCATTTTGACTGTGCATGGGCACAAATATATTGCCTATAAGGGCTTAACTAAACTCTAAAAATTTGGACAAACCCTCTCATTTATTGATTTTTGTCTTTATGTTCATTGATTTACATTTTATATACATACAGAAGACATCAAATTCATAAATTTAGATAAAAAATAGAAAAAAAGTTAAATAACTCAAAAAAATATTTTTTTATATTTGAAATCCTCAAAGTAGCCACCCTTTGCTGTCAATAGCACAGCAAACCCTCATTGAGTTCCTGAAATGGTTTTCAGGTTTGCCTGGTCAGGGTCAGGAAATGCCAAAATGCAAACCAGGGTACAAATCAAAGGATGGCTATTTCAAAATTTTTGAAGTTTTGAGCTATCTTCAGTTGATTTATTTTTGCTATATTCCATATGTGATCTTTTCTAGATTTGATGCATTAAAAGAGAATCTACAAAGTAAATAATCATGAAAATAAAAAAGAAAAGTAAATGAAAAAGTGTGTCTAGGGGTATTGTAAGTTTTTTGTGTGTTCACTTGCATTAACACATACAGTGAGCATTTAAATGGTCTTATATCAAGTTTATTACATTTCACATTTAGAAGCAGGTGCACGTCAAATGTCAGTGATTTTATTTACATAACTTTGCAGAAGCATCACGTCATAATACAGACAGAATTACATAACACAGTATCACTGTTTAGCACCACAGCTGAGCACCAGAGACTACCAGCCCTAAGCTCTCTCAGGATTAGCAAGTAGCTTTCAAATCATCTTTCATCTAGTAAGATCTAATTAACTTTCTACTGATAAAAGCAACATATAAAGCTAAGAAATAACAATAAAAGTACAGTTAAGTTCATTTTGACAAATATCAATGGTCATACAGTTGCAGAAGGTGTATGGTGTTGTGTACGTAAACCTGAAATAATCACAGTATATATTATTTATTAATTATATCTACCTATTACTCTAGTAAGGATGCATCAATGTTTTTGGATTCAATTTCAACCTTTTAAGTTATGGTTAATGTGTTATCATATACAGGGATACTGTAGCACTTTCAACATAAACTAAGTGGAAAAGAATGTGGTTCAGTACATCTACTATTTACTACCTCATTTTAGCTTCAGCTGCATAGAATCGCATAAGAAATTTCAAAAACAACATGCCACTGGCCGTTGATATCAAATCATATATATATATATATATATATATATATATATATATATATATATATATATATATATATTATATATATATATATATTCATTCACACATAATAAAAGCATAATTGAAAGAAAAAGAACAAAAAAAATGACAAGCAACTAAAATGAAAATATCCTGATATTGAGATCACAAAATACAGGAGTATACAATGGGGCCTATGAAGATACTGTTGTTACCTCATCAAAAACATACATAAAGCTGTGTTTTGTTTCATTCACACAAGTTTTAGTAACCCTTTATCATTTTTCTGTCTACATTTCCAAAGTTCAAACTGCTCTGTTCTACCCTGTAATGTCATAAAGCTGTAATTAGTTTTTAAGTTAACAGCTACATTTAACCTTCAGTTTAGTAGAGACTGGCAATTCCAGGGTTGAAATTATCCAAATGACTCTAGTGAAGGTGTATAGAGTTTAAAAACACAGTGGAGTACTTCCTGTATTACCACATGACATCACAAGAAGAGAAGAGAGAAGAACTCAGCCTAACTATGCAGGGTTTGTGTGTTAAAGATGTGTGAATGAACCAAAGCACAACTCCAAGTATGTTTGTGATGCGGAAACAGCATTATAACAGATCAGAAAATAGCATAATAGCATAACAGAATAGCTCAATTATTGCTCACAACTGACTTTTGTTATAATTGATTTGCCACTACATAATTGTAATTCAGTCAGATATACCATTATGTATTGGTGCATCCTTACTGCCCATCAAATACTGTTAATAAAAGTATTAACATTTCTCCTTCACTCTTCCTTCTCTGTCGGCCTGATGTCAAAGGTCATCATCACCGCCATGTCTTCGCTCTCCCCGACGCAGCGGCCATTTTGAGCTGTGGGACTCCTCCCCCGGTGAAAACGTCTCCCTCCCAAACTCTGCTTTTGTTCAGCTTCAGATCAGTCCTCGCCTCACCCACTACACACACCCTCTGCGCCCCTGGGACCCTCACCCTAAACCTCACCCACGATTCAGGCTCCAAAAGTCCCATTCTCGGCTCAAAGAGGACGCAACCTTTCCTCCAGGCTGAGTATACACATGGGAACGGCAGCCCCTGTTGATCGCAGGTGTTCCTCAAAACAAAATCGCACATTGGGTTGAAGTTGTCTCCCGGGGTGGTCCTTGCGTACAGTCCCAGTCGGTATACCCCTTTTTCAGGCAAGGAGGCACTCACAGTCACCTTGCTGTCTGTGTATGTGCAAAAAAGATACCGGGACAGAGGTAGGTTGCTCTGTTTTGTGATTTCGTCCCGACTTAAAACAGTATGAAGTTCTAGGTCCTGCTGGTTGTGAAAAGTAATGTTGCATTTGCCTTGCTGTGTGCTCACTACCCCCGTCGTGTGGCTGAATTTTGAAAACCCAAATTCGGAAGTGCGCGACCCGGGACCACAAGCTGAACCCAAATTCAGTGGAAAAAGCTCTTCTAGACTTGTCACCTTCCCTTTGCAATGGAGCAGGAAGTTAGCAACGTTATGAAATTTGACATCTGTTTTCTCATAGTCCCGGACGAATATTGATAGGCGGTAAAATCCTCGCTGTGGGCATAATACATGGCAAGTTAGGGCATCTGATTGAATTTGTGTAGCCAGGCAACGCTTTGCTATAGCTGGGTCTACTTTAGGATGCACAAGTTCACACACTAACATCAATGGGCGTGATGTTTTTAGTACAACTTCGCATGATCCTTGTTCTACTGAGTATACCTCACTACCCAAGTTGCTTCCAGAAACCCCTTGTGTTTGCGCGTTTGGCTGAAGACCCCAAGCTAAGAAGGGGTTTTCTGGGATCTCCTCCATGGCTCTGGGCACGGGACACTCCACAGTAAAAGAGCAAACCCACTTCAGATTTGTAGTAGCAGTTTCGGGACGGGCGAAGATTTTGACATCGTACGTTCCTGTGGCAGGGGGCATTAGTTGGAGCTTCATGGTGCGATGGGACACGGTTAAAAGTCCGAATGAGGATTTTGGGGAGTCGCGCTGCTCTGAGGAGCCTGAGTGGAGCAGATCCTGGTGAGAGATGGTCTCAAAAGTGAACATGGTGGGACGAGAGAAGCCAAGGGAGATGTTTGCTTCACCATCGTCTGAAAAAAAAAAATTGATATTAGAGAAGGTGATATAGTAGGTATAATAGGTGTTATAGTAACTGAAAGCCTACTTCCCAGTGGGCTAAGCTTTCTTCTATTGATACCTTTCAGTGACATCATGATTGGGGTGTTCTACATGCAGAGGCAGCGCTACCACTAGGCAAAAGTAGGTGGCTGCTTAGGGCCCCCAAACCTGGAGGGGCCCAACCAATTGTCCTCAGTGCCACTAATGGCCGAGGCCTCACAGCAATTTGATTTTTTCTCAATATGACATTAAATGAGAGTAGTTTATTTTTAAACAATAATCATAAGAAAAAGAATGAATGTAAACAAAAATGTAATTGTACAAGCAAAAAAATAAAACTACTTTCAATTCTGGTTATCTAGTAGGCGACCAAACTAACAAGACAAGTTTTCAATAAACCATAATTCAAATGGAGATGTACATGTCTCAAGAACAATGTGGAAAAACTGACAATAAATATATTTTAAAAACAAAACAAAACAAAAAATGGTGCATTATAGTGAGGGCCCCAAAGTTAAGTTTGCCTAGGGCCCCCAAACTGCTTTCTCCGCCACTGTCTACATGTATCTCTATTGGCAGGATGGTCAACTGTTACAATGCCATAACGCACACATTAGCATTAAGTATAAAAATGTTTTAAGATGTAAGTCTGAAATCTCAAGAAAAAATACAAAATAGATTTAAATAGCATATTTTCAGGACCTGTGATCAATACCAGTGTTCACGGTCCTGTTTATGAGTTTGATTTTCAACAAAAAAAGGTGACAGTGACTAACTAGCTAGATTGTGACTAACTGTATGAGTAAGAGGCTTTTTTAACAGCACAAATCAGCTCACATGTTGTACTTCCAGCTAAGTCAGTTCTTTCTGATCAGATTGTGTTAAAATAAAGCTCAAATTAAAGATGAATAAACCCTCAGACAGAGCAGAGCCTACAGACAGCATCACACCCCTAGAAAATGTTGATGACATTAGCTGCCAAGTATTCATTTTTCATAATTTTTCATCATCTCAGCAATAGTACAATATATTTTAATTAAAGGTGCATTTAGTAACCTGCTTGTCTTCATTCAGATGTTATTGTATTGAATGTTCCACACTATGGCTTTACATCTTTCATTTGTAGCATTTGTTCAGTGACAGGTGTTTAAAAGACCTTGAAAAACATGCATGTTACTTTAAGCAGGGGGCATCATTTGCTTGTCTCTATGGAGATATATTAGTTAATGCCATACTGTGGAACATTTCAGGCAAAACAATACCATCTCCAACCAAGCTGGTGGTGGATCCTTCTTTAAGCTATCACCAAGTTTGCACAAATGATGACTTAATATTTCCCGACCTTTGCTTGAGAATAAAATTGAAAATATTCTAAAACTTTCCTTTCCAACAGTTTTTGCATTCTGCCTTTGCCCTCCCTCAATCACGCAATAACATTATATCACTGCAAGCTAATAACCAACTTGACAGCAAATACTATAATAAAAACTAATCCAGTGTTTGGATTTAACAAACAAAGAAGTCCTTCTCTGAACCAACCCCAGGCATGTGAGTATTATTATGCAAATATTAATATACCACTGTTAATAGTCAGTTAAGGATAATATTATTGCTTTAACTTTAACACAATACTCAGTTTGTTGTACTGTTTTAGTACAACAGGCCACAACAACAGAAAGGCAATTCCAGAGCTGAAGTTATCCAAACGATTCTAGTGAAGTTGTGTGGAGTTTAAAAACACTGTGGAGCACTTCCTGTAACACATGGCATGACAAGGTGGACTGTTTTCTGTTTGAGAGAAAAACTCGGTCTAAATATGGAGGGTTTGTGTGTTAAAAGTGTGAATCAAACAAAACTCCACGTATGTTTTTATTAAGGAAAAACATAACAACATAGATCAGAAAATAGCATAATATAGACCTTTATAGCAATTTATTGTTGCTCCACTTGAATAGTAAGGAATTTTGTTTTTTCTAGACTGGGAGAAAATTTGCCTCTGTAAATGTGATTCACTGAGTACATAACAAATCCATACACACACCTGTGAGTATGTGACATTGGTGAGGCTGCATGAGTCTCAGTCCTAGAGTGAAGAAGGCGGAGGTCTTGAAAACTTTTCTCTCAAACTCCTCGATGGAGATGGGACAGTCCAGTAGCTGCCACCTCTCCTCATCCGGAAAATGTGAGTGAATAAACTCCTCTGGGTCCGTCAGGAAGTAGAAGTCATCATATCTACAAACAACAAAAAGTTTAACACAAAACTAAATCAAAAAGTCCTGCATGAATGTTAAATTCTGCATGAGCCAGATGTAGCCCGCCATTCGAGTAAGCTCATGAACTTGAACACATCGTATGCCCTGCCTTGTCACCTACCCACTTATTGACCCCCAGTTTTGTGAGTACCATTGCTAACAGTGCAAGTGCTTTTATTTTGACTTGCTAAGCAAGTAAAGTGGCCCTTCTTTTGTTTTTAAGGCCCCAATGCACCAGAGCAACATCAGGCCTGCATCAAAATTGAACTGAACTGGAAAATAATTCATAGGTTACAAATTTGAACTGAAACAAGAGGTTATTCATTTTATTTCATAGTATTGAAATTCACAGTGTGCTGTGTGCTTATTAATTTTTAACATTTTAATTTACTAAATTCTATTTTTACATTTAAGCAATCTGGTAACATTTAAGCAAGCTTAAAAGCTCACAAGAGCCTTTTTGTGTAATATAGGATCTTTATGTAACCAGGCATTTGTAGAATGTTGAACAACAACAAGAAAAGTGCAGTGAAAAGTGTATATTTGCCTTCCTTTCTCAAACCTTTTGACGAAGCTCTCGTTTTCCATATCGACCCTTCCGGCCCCCCAGCAGGCGTCCAGCAGAAACCACTGTCCCGACAGCAGTACGGCATTCCACAGGTGGTCCGACTTCACGCCCCTCAGGCTCTGGCCCTGTCTGTAGCCCACGCCCTTACTGTGCCCTGGCACTTCCTGGCACTCGATACCCACCTCCCTGCAAAATATGGACAGTTTTGGACAATAAGCACCAAGCAATCAGTATAGTGCAGTGAATATACAGGACTGAACAGAGATTGGTAGAGATGAAAATTGTACTCAAATAAGAGTACCCTTACTAATATTACTCGAGTACAAAGTAGTAGTGGTAGTACAATTTAGTAAAACTACTACTCAACTTAATCAAAATTACAATATTAACAGTGTGGACATAACATCCGATTTATGAATTTAAGTTAATGTAATCAGAAAGAAAAAACTTGCAACACATTTTGTAGACTAAGATTTGAAAAACAAATGTCTAGCATATCTGAACAAGCAATGCAAGAATAACTACAGCAATAACAATACTTTATTTTAATACTTACTACACATGTGCTAGTTCCAGAAACTAAAACTGAAGTGGTGAAAATCTTATATTTGGAAATACTAATTTTCAGATTTCAGTCCATTTAGCCACTTCAAACCTGCCACTTAAAATAATGTAGAATCATAAATTTATAAATGGCTTACATTAAAATATCCTTGTTGAAGAATAAAATGTTGATAAAGGATGAAGATGGCAAATAAATATATTTTGAGTAGGCACTTCAACATGATGTACTGGAACTATTCAAGTATATGTCTTTTTATATTTTATAAGTAGAAAAATAAAATAAAAAAAAAAAAAACGAAAAAACAAACAAACATAAAAACCACATAGAGCCACTTAGTGAGTTGCATTTGCATTTCTATTTTCAACTGGCACACTATGTATTTAACACAGACATTTCAGATCATTTAAATACAATAGTAAATGGGTTGGGCAAAAAGGTTCTGGGCACAAAATAACATAATCAATACACTGATGCTTTGCACATTTATGTTAATTTCCCAATAACTTAAAGGTGCACTGTGTAACTTTTCTGGTGAAGGTCCTCTTCCTGCTTGTCTCCATGGAAAAGGTATTGCTTTGACTGAATGGCTTCACATTATTGCATTAAACTGGTGTATCTAGCACTGTATTTCGTGACCCATATCTGTGTTGTTGCTTAACTATACCGCGGAAAAACGGTAATCAACAACACTGTGGAACATTTCAGGCAAAATAATAACATCCCCATGGAGACAAGCAGGTAGCAGACCAATCTCCAGAAAAGTTACATTGAGCATCGCTTTCTTGTAAAAATATAATTATTATTTTAGCTTAAAAGATTGTTGGGTAACACTTCTTGGTACTTAAATGTGTTGATACTTTGCAGCTGATGTCATCAACATTCCCTGGGGGTGTAATGCTAACTGTAGGCACTGCTCTGTCTGAGGCTTTATTAAACTTAAATCTGTGCTTTCTTTGAAGACAATGTGTACATAAAGAATTGACTTAGCTGGAACTACAACAGGTAAGTTTATCTTTACTTTTAAACAAGTCTCTCACACATAAAATTACACATTAACCAACTGTTTTCAATTAGTCACCTTTCTGTTGAAAACCAAACTCCTAAACATGACCAATAACACTTGTATTAATCAGAACATGTGTTTAAATCCATGTTGTTTTCAGACTTATGACAGATCTTTAAACCTTTGGCAGCATTTGGTAACATGGGCATTGTGTCACCATGGTAATTCCTAAACATTCCACCATTAGAGATACATGTAGAACACCCTCAGCAGGTCCCTGAGAAGTATCAATACTTTTTATAATTTTGGCTTGTATTTTTGTACCTGCACATCTCGGAGCAAAGACTAGAGTATCCACAGCAGACCCCTCGTCCAGCAGCTATCACCTCTTCAGGAGAACTCAACTTCTCAGAACGCCCCAGAAAACCACTGATGTCGTACTCTGAGGTCAGGAAAAACACAAGTAAAAACATACTTAAAAGTCCTATATGTAAGCTTTAAGCCATGTTAGAATGTTGTTACCTCATCAGAAACATACTGTCTGTCTACATCTCATAAACTCAAAATGCTCCATTCCATCTTGTGATGTCAAGCTGTAATATTCAAGTTTAAAAGCTACTTTTTACCTTTTTTTCACAAGAGATTTGCAATTCCCGAAATCATCCAAATGACTCTAGTGAAGATGTATGGGGTTTAAATATATACAGGGTTTGTGTGTTAAACGTGTGAATAAAACAAAACACAACTTAAGGTATGTTTTTGATGAGGAAAGAGCATAATATGGGCCCTTTAATTAAGACATTTAAAATTGCAGACATTATTACAGACATTTAAAATTGTGAAGATAACATTTACATTTTACTACATAAACTCACTATACTTTGAAGTTAAAGTAAAAACATTAAAAAGTAAACAAATTATTAAGAGTAAGCCAGTGTGTGGGAGTTTCCTTTTTTCTTTGCTACCTGCTGTTCTTCTATGCACCTGTCGCCCACTCAGAAGTGCACAGTTTATTCTGTATAAAACTAAAATTGTTCTAATATTTAAATATAGGGCCACATAAGGACATAAGGACAGCAGAATGCGATACAATGGAAAGATCTTAAAAACTGACCTGTATGTACCTTAAACTTACTACTGCTTTGTTGATGTCTGAAGAGGTTCTGTTCATTGGGTAACTTTTCTGGTGGTCGGTCACTCTGGAGATGTTATTGTTTTGCCTGGAAGGTTCGACAACCTATTTGCATTTATTCAGTTAGTTGAATAGTTGAAAGGTGATTTTTTTCCTCAAAACTACCTTGATAAACTCACATCATGACATTCAGTGCTGCCTACAAGTCTTCTTGGATACAAATAATGCCATATTGTGGAACAATTTAAAGAATTCAAAAATATCTCCAGGTAGAAATTAAGGTGACAAACCCTCCACCAGTAAAGAAATATGAATTTAATCAAAATAGATAAAAGATATGGATAGATAAAAGCTGGCAGCTGATGTCATCAACATTCTCTGGGTATGTGAAGTTAACTGAAAGTACTGCTCTGTTAAAAGCTCTGTTACTCAAATTAGACTTTAATCTGATCTTTATTTTACCATAATCTGTCCAGAAAGAGCTGACATGGTCGGAACTAAAACAAGTGAGCTGAGCTACTTTTAAACAAGTCTCTTACACACAAAGTTAGTCACAAAGTGAGCTAACTTTATGCATTGTGCTGTTTTAATAAATGTTGTATTTTTTGACACTGTCTTAGAACTTTTTTGTCCGTGCTTGCTAATGTGTGCATTTTGTCACCAAGGTAACTGCTGAACGTTTCTCTAATAGAGCTACATGTAGAACACCTCCAGTGTGATGCCACAGCAAAGTATTAATACAAGATTGCAAAAACTATGTGGCATCTAATACCTCAGAGACAGTCATTTGAACGTATAATTATTTTAAAAAGGCATTTGGGACATTTAGTTTAGTCACTCACCAATGTTGTGACAGAGCCAAACCCAGATGGCTCTGAGTCTCTCCAGCTCTGTCCTGGCTCCCTGTGTGATACTGAGGGCTATGGTCTTCACATCGTACACACACTTCTCCTTCAGCTGCAAGTCAAATTTAAAAGACATGGGACACAAGTTGATTTTGGCTGATTTTTACAGAACATTTGGCACTTCACATGTACTTGTATTTGAGTAGAATTTAATATCTGCTTTTAAAAATCTGTTATTAATTAATTAAAAGGGCTAGTCTTGTTGTGGTGCTTGTTTAACAGTAACAAAGTGAATTATGGGCTAGCCTGATCTAACTGCACTCACTGCACTGTATATAAACATGTTTACAATCTATTAATAATTGTAATCTCATTTCATATATCAATGTATTATACCATGGTCAGTGACGTCCGTGCATTATTTCTTGCACAGGTAGTTCCAGCAACAGTTAATCACTGTTCTATATCACTACACTGTGAGCATCATTATAGCAATATGTAAACAAATTAACTATTAGAAGGGACTAGCTTCAACTAAAACAGAAATAACTAATGCTTTGAACATCCACAGACAGCCAAAAGGTTGTGATACTTAAAAGTGAACTATCTTCCAAGTTGTTTAATCCTTATTTACCTCATTATTTTATCCTTCAGCATCTTTCTGAGGCGTATCTAAGCTATACATTACAACTATTACACACACTATGTAATTTTTTAAATTTTTTTTTATGAGGAGCCCACTACCTGCTTGTTTCCATATATATGTTATTGTTTTGCCTGAAATTTTCATATACAAAAAATATATTCTACTGGGAGCGGCAGTCACCTCTCCATAGATCTGACTTCTAACTTGTCCTTTTGGTGGTACCTACTTATCTCAGTTAAGATAGACAAGTTTAATACCCTACTGTGGAACATTTACAAGAAAAACAATAATATCTCCATGGAAACAAGCAGATGGTGTACCCTGAACCAGAAAAATTACATAGTGTGCCTTTTAAACTGAAAAGCTATTTCACCACCTATTCCCAGCCTCTTACAGCACTTCTATTCCTTTTTGCTAGTTGCAGTTTAATTGAAAGGACCGCATTACCCATAAGCCCCAAGGTTGTGAGCCCTGAATGAAAGCTGCTATTTTTGTAACTGAGCAGTTCATTGAGTAGTTTTTTTTTTTTTTTCTGCTCACTTCAGGATCACCATGACCCAGCTCCGGATCAGCCATGTGCTACAAAAGCTCTCAGCCTCTTCTCTGTTTGTTTCTGATATACAGTAAAAGTATTTCTGAATATTTGGAAATGTGTAATGACCTCCATTTTGTAACTATAAAAATTTGTCAATTTTCCCATTAAGAGCACAAAGGTTTATTTGGTTGTAGACATATAATTTGAAACATTTGTTTACACAAACACTCTTACACAAATGACATTTTGGAACTAACCTTCAACTCTTGTAATTAATTTTTCATTATTTTGTTTAAATATCACATTGCAATTTCTTTTCAGTATTGAAGATCCTTCTGATCCAAAATTTAAGAAGTAATTTGGATTTTTAGGTTTTAGGTTGAAGAAAGGAGGAGGGGATTTTGACCTGAAAAACTCAATCATAAAAGTAAAAATAGCCTGGTTTCAAGTCAATTGTCCTCTGCTAAAGTGAAACAGACAACCTCAGAACCTCATCTCTTCTTTCCATAGACTGGTCCCTGCCATATAATTTCAAATTTGACCAAATATAAAGAATCACTTAAATAAAAGTCTATTCCTGCCATTTGCGTGTCTCCATGGAGATGTTATTGCTTTGCTGGAATGTTCCACAGTTTGGCAAGTTGCACCATCACCAGGTCATGTGACAAGTCAGATCTGTGGAGAGTCAGTCTCACTCACAGTAAGAACTTCTTACTTCTTCTTACTAAAAAGTAAAGAAGCAAAAACACCTGCAATAAATTCAAGATTGATGAGTTCAATGCTTATAGTGTGGAATATTCAAGACAATGCAGGAAAAACCAGGTGGTGGACCCTCCACACATTCTAGATCTACTGGGAAAAATATTCAAGCCTAACCTTTGTCTATACAGTATGCCTTTTTCTCCTTAATGATGGTATACTTTCTAAATCCATTTCTAAACTGATACTAGCGAATTTTTCCATGTAATGTAATGGGACAATTAAACTCCCACATTACAAGGAAATTAACCACAGAAGATCTAAAACCCACTCTTCACCATTATGTAATATTGCAATCATTCTCATATTTCTTCTGTTCAAATATGGCAGCTCACGAGGTCCAACATTTAAAACTGAAAAATAATTTAATTGGAAAAGGATTACAGCTAAATCCCCCATATGTCACTGTCCTTTTGGCACTGGTTGCTGCCCATGTAATCTACTAACGCTATAAATAGTGCTCCTAAGTGGGCTCACCTCAGCTCCCACCCGGATGACATGATCGTCCACTCTCTGGAAAACCTCAGAGCTGCTAAAGAGGTCCTTTCGGCGCCTCCTCCTCCCCGTCACAGCTGTGGTCAGGCCCAACTTCGCTCCCAGGACAGTTTTGGGTTTGATCCCTTTGCTATTGTTGGTATTGTCCTCCCCATCCTTTCTTACTGCGCTCTTCTTCACCACAGTTATAGTCCTGGCTGCACTCTCTGAGGACAGCTGTCTCTTAGCAACGGGGCGCTGGTCTTCTGTCTCTACCGTCAGCTTTTCAAACACACTCTTCCGGGACATTACTGTACATTGAGGGTCTTCTGGTTTGGGACCTCCTTGGACCTCATTACACACCCCCAGTACTTTAACAAGCCCTGGTTCGTTGAGGTTTTCCGGGAGGTTGCGGAGCTCCAGAGGTTTGACCTGGATGCAGCTGTTTGGGGTGGTCTCACTGCACTGGGACAGACCTGGACCACCACAGGAGAAGGGGAACGAGAACTTCTGCATGGCAACCTCAGCAGACATTATGCTAATATCATAGCGTCCTGGATAAGACAAGAGAAAGTACGAGTTAAGATACAAATTCATCTGGTGCGTTCACACTTTGTCGGTTTGGATCTGGTTTGAGCCCAAATTAGTCCCGGGTATGTTTTAAATAGGCAAATAGTGACTATGGTAAAGGTTAGGATCAGTTTCAAACCAATGAATGTGTATGTGTACAGTAAGGAATGCCTTTGTGTTGCGCCATATTCTCCTGTCACTCTTATTTAACCTCACTTACATTATCTTTTAACCATGTTGTTTTTATTGTTATATCCTTGTCAGTTGTCTTGAGCTGTGTGGTTGTATGAATTGTTTATTACAACTAACTGTGAAAGAATTGCCCCTTGGGGTCCTACTAAAGTCTTGAAGTTGAAGTGCAAGTCTGAATGCATCATATATCTCACAATGAAATGTGTGTCTTTTTATCAAATATCTTGGACCTAAATCACAAGCTTTTGGTCACAATTCAGTTTAAATTTTTTTCATTTTTATGCACATAAAAACTAGATACTGTTCCGCAAAAAAGACTGTGAGTGGGATGGGAACTAGGGCCACAGCCCGGGGGAACTGTGACGTCCCACACAGACGCACCACACTCGGACAAGGTGTGCTCTCAGTCAGAGGCACAAAATTTTGGAACAGTCTGCCACTATCAATAAGAGAAACTTCAACTCTTGCCACCTTCAAGTCCTCCTTAAAAGAGTGGCTAAAGAAAAAACAGACTTGTGGACACTTTTAGTATAGATTTGTTACTTGTTTTTGCTTTGTTTAAATTTGTGGTGTTACCTGCCTAGGGACTACAGATGGAAATTAGCAGTCTTGCTATAATCTGGCATATTTACACTGCAATGTTGTAGATGTTCATTAATATGCACTGTCCCTATTAAATAAAAAAAATAAATAAATAAATAAAAAAAATAAAACCCCTCAAAGTAAAGCGTTCATTCTTTATAACAATGTAACATAGGCCCACTGTTGTGATTTGCTTCAGAAATTTTGACAGTGGCATTTGAATGAGAAGCATGAGGGCAAAGTTGGCTACAAGTGAATTATCAGTAGTGACTATAATAGTTATTCTTGTGCCTTAACCTACTAATCCACATTTTAATTGGTCAAATTTTAACACACATCATTTTGGTAAATCTAGTATTAGGCCCCAATTCTACACCATATTGCAGTCTTTTAGCTTATTAGCAAAGCAGCAGGAAGTACATTGTATAGTCTTGTATGAGTCCGGGACATTGATTAAGCTGTAATTACTCTCTGTCTCTTTGTGACCCAAAATGAACACAGAGGTTGGAGTCGTCTGTCACTGTCAGTGTGGAGGGCGAGGAGGGGCTATGGCTTTTTACCAGATTAGTATGACCCTAAAACTTATGTATGATGAACATGGGCTAAAAATAGACAGCAACTGCGGGCCATGCTGTAGTGAGATCATTGTTTTATTGACATTAGCGCTGTTAAGCTAATGCTACAACAGTAAAAAGGCATCACGCTTCCATTACAGCAATAAATACCACTTCACGTTTCTATTGGAAAATGACTTAGGCAGACTGGGCTGGCCAACATGATTATTCTCTGTAAACAATGCCACCCTACAGAATCTGAAATATGGAATAGGCTAATAAATAATTTCCAAACTAACATACCATCATGCTTATTTTAGTAAATTGTTTTAGTAAATTACCTATACAGTGTGATACTATCTGCTTAAATTCAAAATCATAAAGGACTATTACTCAATATGTTACTAACTATATGATAACTACTCCATTATTTTATTAATTAAATAAACTGTAAACTGTGACATTAAAGGGCCCATATTACGTTATTTTCTGATCTGATATAATGTTTCCTCATCAAAAACATACCGGAGTAGTGTCTTCTTTCATTCACCCGAACCCTGCATTTTTATTCACTCACTCAAACAGAAATCACTTTGTTCCACCTTATGATATGGTCATAAGAGGTCCATTGTGTTTTTAAACTTCATACACCTTCACTAGAATAATTTGGATCATTTCAGCCCAAATTTAACAGTCTCTACTTAACAAAAGGTAAAAGGTAGGTGCTAACTTGAAATCTACTGCTTCATGAAATCACAAGGTGGAACAGAGGCTTTTGAGCTTTGGAGATGTAGACAGACTAATAATAAAGGATTACTCAAATGTGTGAATGAAAAAAAAAACACAACTTCAGGTATGTTTTGAGAAGGTTGCTTTCTAGTCAAGTCTATTTTGTGCAATATAGGACCTTTAACAATATTGAATAATCTTCACTAACATTTCCAACTTATTTGGAGTTGTGATGAAATGAATTGTACAAATTTCAGAATGCAACTACATGTGGAAAGTATTCAGTTTTGATCATGCTTGCTGGTTGTGCTTTCCAAGAATGATAGTGTTTTAACAACTCTCCCCCTTGACCTTGCATAAACTCTTCATATTTAGGCCAGTTGGGGTCCGTGCACCTTATTTTAAGCACCAAAATCGCCTCTGAAATGTCGCTGTCAGCTGAAATCGTCTTTAAATTCTTGTCTAGAGCAGCTGTTTGGCTCAGAGCTTTGGAGGAGATCAACTGCCTTGCAACAGGATGACCCCCACTCCAGCTTTATGTTGGCACCTATCCTCCAGGCTCAAGTCTCCTTCACAAAATCAATATTTCCTTTCAGCGCTGCAAGAGAAAGTGCCACCACCGCCCCTGAACTCTGATCTTTCACAAAGACAACCTGCGCCAAGTTCAAGGGACAACAATCTATAAAGCCAGGCTCAGCTCCAACTCAGTAGATTCAAAATAGGTGAGCAGAGGTGAAAAAATAAGTGAAAAATTAACAATCACGTGGATGTTGTGTGAGAATATGCAAAATGTTAATATTGAGTATATAAAATGCATTATATAGAGAAAAAAGTGAAAAAAATGCTACAAAAAAGTTGATTTTACATATGCTGTGAACTTAAACTTAAATTTCTGCAGTTTCAGTTCACGTTTGTCTAGCTCTAATACAAATAAAGACATATTTCTGTTTCCCTCAGGTTTATATGAGACTATGGTGGCTCAGGCAATCCTTATGAATAATTTTATTAAATATATTGCATTTCTGGAGTTAGCCCCATGGATTAGTAGAGAGAGTAAGTGACATACTGATTAAAGATTAAATTAAGTTACTTCCGTATATTGAATAAAACAGAGTATTTTACATAATGCCATTTTATTGCTCAGCTTGTTTTAGACTATAGGGGCAAAAATTACTCTATAGGGGCTGCCATAGTCTCCTTTAATGTATGTTTAAGCGCATTTCTATTGGATTTACCTAATATTATTTGAATATTGTTTAGCGTATACTCCAAAATGTCATTGGTTAATTTCTGTTAATATTGCCAACCCCTAACTTAAAACAAAATGATCCAGCAGTGCTTAGTTGAATATGTTTTTCTTAAAAGGGCCTATTTGCAACTTTTGATAATCTCATTTCATAATTGCAATACAGCCTGAAGCCAAGCCAAGTGAATACCAAATAGTTACAGTAAATCAAAGATAATGATGCATAAAAAACCCAGAGACATTGTTAAAGTGGAGCGGGTCTTAATGAACTGCTTTAGAAGACCACTTGAGTAACTGTGAATTATCAGATTTCAAAACACAGTTCCTGGTCAAGTTCAAAGGTCACAACTTATCAAACATTCAAATTGTGAATGCATGAAGGTCAGAAATGGTTGGAGGTGCACTTACAGTGTTTTATTTCAATGTAATAGGCAAGTAGAGGTAACATAAGCTACTGAAGTGCACGTAGCAGGGTAAGTGAGTTCAGGTGACTTTAGTGGTACTCGTAGGTAGATTTGTTTGGCAGCGTTGACACAAGCTGACAAAAATATTTAAAATACTTCAAAAGACAGCACCATCAAACACACAGGCTCAAACTTTTTAACTAAAAGACACAACTAAATTATGGTGAAATTAAATTAATGAATTATGTATACAGGATAAAAACTGCAAGCCTGTGCAAAATAGCTCTTTATCTTATGTAGTTGCATAGAAAGTCAAGTTCATTAATTTAGTCTTAGTCTGAATCTGAAATACTTATAGTAGATTGGATAGTAATAAGTACAGATGTATCCACTGTCTTACCTTAGTAGTAAGTTTTAAAAATTGTGGGGTAGAGATGGGGCAGAGATGTTTCCAAAGTCCTGAGTGGTCCCCTATTGCAAAGAGGGGAGGCTTTTATACTCACACATAGCCTCGCCAGTACAGGGCCCAGAATAACAGACCTAAAAATACTACAAAGCAGCTAAGTCCAGCCAATAGAGTAGGCTGTAACTGAGTAGTGTGACGTACAAGTGTGGCGTTGTGTGAACTTGTATGCTTTTGTTAATGGGTGTCTATGCATACCGCTCACTCCAGGCCTGTGCAACGTGTGAATGCATTGGAGGGGCTCTGGCAACTGGCATGGCTCCAAGCGGTTTGTGTAATGTTTTGTGTGTTTGTGTGCATGTGTTTCTATGTATGTATGTGTGTATGTGTACGTCTGTGTGTGGGTGTCTGTGTGTGTGTTTTCGTGTATTTTTGTGTGTGTGTGTTTGATGGGCCACGCATAAAGAGGCAGGTGGAAAAGTTGGCGCGTCGAGCATGTGTTGAGTGCAATAGAGCAGATACACTGAAAGAGGGAAAGCATATGGAGAGAGCGGGGGAATGATAGTGGGCACTTCATATTAAAAGACCTGGAGAATTTCAAAACCTAATGTCATATGGTCTAATCAGGCTTGAAATACGGACTAGCGACTGTGACTTCCTACAACTGTACAAAGTGAACCCAATTTGGCATGAATGTTAAGGGGCATGATTTTGTTAAACCATTCAAAGTGGACAGCATCTGAAGAAGGCTCACCTCTACTTAAAGGTGCACTGCACAACTTTTCTGGTGGAGGGTCCGCTACCTACTTGTCTCCATGGAGATGTTACTGCTTTGCCAGGAATGTTCCATGGTATGATGTTAAACATATCCATCTAGCATTTATTCATTATGGGTGTTTCTTTTTCTCACAAAAACACTAATACACAAATAAAAAATATTTTATTCTGTGAATAGGGGCAACTCTCCACAGATCTGAATTGTAACGTAGTGTAGTGCTGTAACCTGCTTGTCTCCCTTGTGAGAGATAGGTTTGTGGAACATTCTAGAGACAGCAATAACATTTACATGGAGACAAGCAGGTGACAGACCCTCTGCTAGAAATATTATATAGTGCACATTTTAATCTAGTAATATTTTGTCTCAGCCATAATAGTTTTTTTATTTTTTCATCTCATTGAGCATCAAGCCGTGTATTGCAGCTATTAACAAAACAAAAATTAACTTCACATTTCAGATATAGACCAATTAAAAGAACAAAGAAATAAATTAAAGAAATCTTTCTTATAATAACCTCAAATTGTTAAATATTAATATTACTTCTTATGTTTATGACAATATAACAAAAATAAAGTATCATTTGATCAACAAATTTTTCCATCTTATTTTTAGACTATGGGGGCTAGGATAAAGGGGGGGCGTCATCGTCTCTATTAAAGGAGAAACACTTGTATTAACAAATTAACACTGGCTACAAAGTATGGTTTGAATATATTATTTGACCAGGAAAGTGACTCCCAATCACATTTGCAGTAAGGAGCTTAAACCACCTTCATATAAATTTTTTTGCAAGCAAAGAGGGTCAAATGCAGAGGACAATTTTTTTCAATCAATATTTCAAACACTAGACAGCCCTCATTCAGAAACACATGATTAGTGAATTCAACTTGTTTTTTCATTACTACAGGTTCTCATGTGATGTTTGCCCAAATTCTTTTAGTTGCAAAAAGCACCCCAAATCTAATAACACAGAGTACAAATGTCCTATAGTACCTTATTGATGCCATATTTCCATTGTAGTGTTGGTGAAAATGCAGAGTCTGATTTTCCAGAATACACACATAACGTATAGTAAGTGTTGCAGTATTTGCTAATCTGACATCTCTCAGTTTTCTTCAACCTAAGTATTTGGACAAGATGCCATAAACTCCAGTGTACAAATCAGTAATATGAGTAATAAGACAGTAAAATTTGCTTTTGGAGGATGATTTATCAGTTTGAATGTCAATTTTCAATAGAGAAGTGTGTCAGAGCGATTGGAAAAAAACTGAACAGATTTCTGATTGAGCATGGATATGTTCTATTAGGTGTTATACTGTGTACCCCGTGAGTACAGTATATCAGGTCCCAATCATAGTATTTGCAGTTTGAAGAAGCTTATAACATCTCCGCATCTGAGTTATAGCCAGCTCAGCACAAACGCAGGTACAGAGGTGTAGATTTAGAGTGCTGAGAGCACCTCAGATATACAGCACCGACCGCTGCATCGCTTTCCTGTTTATCACAAGTGCTTTGAACCTGAGCCGAACCAATCCCGGTCTTTCATGTCTTTCTGGGGGCTGTTTCCTCCTTGTGGCTCAGCATCAAGGTCCCCTCACCCATACATCAAACTTCAGCCTGGATTCCTTCAATAGTCTGTAAAAAGAAATAGAGGACATCAGTCCTAAAGGGATACTTACAATATTGTTTTTATTGTTTAACTTTTAGGCCTGATTGTAGAATAGACCTGGGAGATATGTCAAAAATTTATAATTGTTGTTTTGGAGATATACAAAATTAAAATATCAAGTTTGTTCTCTATATTAAAACTTTAAAATTACTTGAAAAAGAGAAACATCTATTGTAATTTTCCAAAGAAGGGTATGATTCATTTCATGGTCGTCCAGGTTTTGTGCTATACTTAAAGGTGTACCGTGTAATTTTTTGGGTTGGGGTCCGTCACCTGCTTGTGTCTATGGATATGTCTGCTCTGCCTGGAATGTTCAACACTATGACATTAAACCGCTCTACCTTACATTTATTCAATTACAGATGGATTTACTGCTCAAAATACCTGTAAAAATAGACATTCAGACTGTGAGTGGGGTTGACTCTTCACGGATCTGACCTGTAACTTGCTCTGGTCTGGTCTCTATGAAGATAGAAAGGTTTAATATCATACTGTGAAGCATTCCAGACAAAGCAATAACATTTCCACGAAGAACAGAACAGAAAAGTGACATAATGCACCACCCACTCCTGATACAAAGTTAAAACATCAGCTGAATATTGTAATCAAGAATATTACAATATAAACTTTTGTCAGTATCACTCGCCTCTCCTTTTTATAACCAAATATATATAGTTTGTAATTTAGAAAGAGGCAGTTCAATCAATACTGCACATTTCTACTTAACATTGTGGTAGTAGATTTTGTATTTTTTCTTCATAATCCAAAAATGTTTAACAGTGAAGTAGACAAAGATGAATACAACGTGTATATCATTCGAAAATCTGTGTAGCACAAACTATCTTAGGTTGTTTATTTTTGGTTGAAGGCAGTCCCGTTTTAGTTGTATGTAAGCCTATTTTGTAAAGTTGACTGTTGTACATTATGAGCCCTAAAGCAATCTCTATGGACCAGAACATTTGGTGTTATAATTATCTAGCATTAAATTGTGAAGTTTGAAGCATCCTGTGAGTTGCTGCTATAGCCTTTGGCAGGTGTAGCCTAAAGACACAGCAGCTGACGACTTAAGCCACTAAAGCCAGTGCACATTTGCTGTTTGGCAATTTTAAGCTGTATCTTGTTTAAGCAATTTCTTACATAACTGACAGTTTGCTTAAATCATAATATTGCATAAAAAAAAAAAAAAGAAACAACAGATCTGGCTGTAGTAGTAGTAGCAAAAATAATCGTTGCATTGTAATTAAAATAGATCTAACCCTTCATGGTAAAACATAAACAAAAAATGTGTCTACTGTTAAATCACTATATTTAAGCAAACAATGCTTAAGTATCCTTAAACTAATTGGCCAACATCAACACCTGCACTATATAACTTTTCTGGTGGAGGGTCCGCCACTAGCTTGTCTCCATGGAGATGTTATTGCTTTGCCTGGAATGTTCCACATAATGACATTAAACTTGTATCTCTATCTAGAATGCATGTTTTTTTTTAGCAATAAACTCTTGAACAATTAATAAATCAAGTTAGTTAGATATGTGTATTACCCCAGTAGAACATTCTAGGCAAAGCAAAAACATCTCCATGGAGACAAGTAAGTGGCGTACCATCCAAATGAAAAGTTACTTAGTACACCTTTAAAAGCATGAGAGAATTTGAATGAATGAGTTTAATGAATTATTAGGGGAACTTTCTTGGCTGGTTCATGGCAACATACCACCACCAGCAGCAGCAGCAGCAAATCCCGTATTACATAACACTGCCATATGCCAGTATTGATGTGGAAGCCGGGAGCTCCTGGTTGGACCTCCTCCTCTCTTCTCCTTTTTCCCCTCTTCTCTCTCCTTTCTTCTCTCTCCTCTTCTCATCTCTCCTCTTCCCTCATCTCTCCTCTCTCTCTCCCCCCTCCTCTCTCCTCCTCTCTTTCCTCTCTTTCCTCTCTGCTGCAGTCAGTGGTGAATCCTGGTCGACACTGAAACGGCAGAGTAATAATAATGCCATCTGGAACAGCTGTCAGCCCGGCCCTCTCACCCAGGCTTATTAGAGAGAGCGAAGGAGAGGGGGGACATACTTCATCAACGCACAGGGAGGTGAGGAAGCACATGGACACAAGATGAGAAGTATGGTGATCACGCTGGGATGTAAATGAGACTAGGATATGCAAAAAAGTACATTAAGATAGATTTATATACTGAAATATCCTGGTCATTTGCATAGATGGTTCATATTTTCTGTATACACATTGTAATAAAGGTTTGATAAAGCATGTCGTGTCCTCTGTGTCATAGTGATGAGAAAACTTTAAAATTGATTTTGAAGTTAGAGAAGTACAAGGTATTAAGCAGAAGCAGATAATTATGCAGGTGATTTAGCATTGCAGTAACAATGGGGAAAATGTATATGCCTTATCCTTGAGAATATCTGTTGTTATTTGGAGATAGCATACCACATTTTGAAGATAACCTATTTGGAGGGGTATCATACTGCAATATATAATCTCCGTGTGGGTCCAGCTGTGCTGATGTGAATCTACAGGCACAACCAGCCTTTTACCTTGAGATCTGAGCATCCCACTGAATAAATAATCTCAAACACATCAAAAGCGTCTCAGCTCAAGGTGTAGGCTATATTTTATTTATGAAACACAATCATTCAAACTACTCTGTTTATCTTTGTGCATACAGGTGAGACGCTGTGCTACTGATGTTACAGATATAGGCTAGACTCTGTGAAGGCCTACACATTTCTTTTAATAGCCTGGGATTAATCTGGTGGCAGGATAATGAGGAATTGAAACCGGTAAACTTGGCAGTCATAAATTATATTAGAAATTATGGAAATTGTAGGCCTATTATGCTAATAACAAGCCAATGAGGAATTATAGACTATTGGCTAAGGGTACGTTCACACATTTATTTTTGGGTCCTGGTTTGAGCCCTCTTTAGTCCAGAATTATGTAGACTTTGTTTGGTCCTCTTCTAGTCCTATTTTCGTCCTGGCAGTCCAAGATTAGTTCCGAATTTAGTCTCACTTTAGTCATAGATGTGGTCTATGCGCAACAAAGTAGGTCTACATATTGACCTATTATTGACCTAACTCACATAGCTTAAAATACCTAACGCCGGGTCTATTCGCTCTCCTGCCCGCTGCCCCCTCACCTCACACCGGGTCTAGTCGCTCTCCTGCCCGCTGTCCACTTCACTCTGCTCGGCGCTTCTTCGGCCGTTGCCATAGTGATTGGAGGGAAAGTGGGCGGAGCATGTAGCACGCGCGGCCTCGTGGCTCGTCCTGTCATTAGCACCTGAAGACCGTTAATTACAGATGAATAAAGTTAGCTACTGCTGCGGTAAAAAGTTATTTAGCTTGCTCCGTCTTTTAGTCTATTTTAATCAACATAAACTAATGCAATTTAGACCATGAAAACTTTGAACAACGACGAGGAGGAAGAGATGGCAGAGGAATTTCTCCGGTTCAATATAACAGGTAACGATTGCTAATAAAACATCTTTAGCTTAGTAGCTAACTTACAAAGCTGAGGTAATAACTTACTTTAAAGTACAACTTTTTAAGCATTTTACCCTTTCAGGAACCAGCGTAGAATTCCCTGAAGATGATGAAATGACTGAAGTTTCATTTGAAGCAGGTAAGAATTAGTACACCGTTACAGCAACAGCTCAAAAGTGAATAAATAAATAAATAAAAATAATAAATAAATAAAAAAACTGAACTCGAGATTAACCGCTAAAAACTTTACTTACCGGCCAAACATCCATAAAGATGCATTACAAAATACAATATACAACAAAGTGGGAAAAAAAGTGGAACAATTCATTATAACTAATAAACTATCAGTTTATCTGTTATATTGCCAGAACAGTAGGCCTACTTTGGATGAACGCTATGTTTAGTATTTAACAATATCAGGGCATGTTGTAGTCTTACATCTATTAGGACAAAGAGACACAGGTCAGGCCAATTCCTATGATACATCAATGTTTCTGGTAAGTCAAATTGCATTGTATTTCCAATTACAATGTATACATAATAATTCGTTTTCCTGACATGAAAACATATGCCCATACTGCCAAGATGTCTGTGAAATCCAGTACACTCAGTAGCATGAGTAATAGTTCCCACACACCATAAGGAACAGGCAGTAAGAGGGTGTGAGTGAAAGACCAATTATATCATGCTTTGTTTTGGTTGGAGGCTCCTATTGTCTTCTTTTGCATTGCCACTGATGAAATTACGCAACTAACAATGAAATTCTGGTACTGTGAACATACTCCAAATCAGAAACAAGTCAACCCTTACACAAACGCAAAACAATAATAAGATAACAATAACAAAAATAGCTGCATAAATAATACATTTTGATTGAAAAATGTTAATATATGTATATATGTGTATATATACACACACACAAACACACACACAATAATACTATCTAATAATACTATCTTGTTACATGTTACTTTTAATACAGATGAACATTTTTCACAATACAGACAATTAGCTAAATGAATAGAGTACAGACATATTGCATTCCCAGATACTCCATAAAGTTAAGAGCTTACAAATGTGTTATTGCTGGAGGTTATCCACGAATGTAAAATTTTAAAGCGCAAGTCACATTTAATTTTGATTCTCTTTTACTACACTACTTAATTCCTCATAGTGATGTGGTTGTAATGAACTGTTCACTGCCTCGCATACTATTAACCTTATGAACCTTCCTTTGCTTTATCTCTTCGTTTTAATTGGTCTTTTTCAAACTGTGGCTTTAAAGTTGTGTGAATGGTGAAGAGTGACCTTGGGTTTGTCTAAGCAGCTTCGTGCTCCTCATCGTCAGTGCGTGTTATTGTGAATAAGAGGCGTTTTTCCTGTGCCATTTGGCTAGCACTTTGAAGCAGCCCTGGTGGAGTTCAGAGTGCATGCAGCAGGACATGTTGTTGTTTAGCTCCTTTGGGAGAGCAGCCTCTATCTGTAGCGCTGTTAACACCACGCTGCCGTGTCCACAGACCCCTTGGGATTACACCCAAGACCTGCTAACATGGAAGGGTCACACCATTAAGAGTAAACAGCCAGGGGTCAGCAGTCTTTAGGGGTTTAGTTATACCTTTAGTGACACTATACAGGACTTTGAAAAATATTATTCAACTATAACTGTTTTTGATTAAATTAATTTTATTACCTAACTGTGCCCATATGAGGCAAATATGTTCAAAGCAAATGTTTGAGTTGCTGGATTTTGTTTAGGATTTATATCAAAATACAGTGTACAGGTATTATTTGCTAAAATTATGATGTTTGTGATGTTTCTCAGTTCTATACTAGTGGATTTTCCTCTGAGGTGCTTAGGCAGTAGACAGCACATAAAATATACAATGATTTGGTGTTTACTGTGATCCCAAACCAGATGATGAAAGGAGGCTGTCAGAGAAGGTCGCCCTCTGCAATGGACTGTGGGGCCCTTGGGAGTAAGGTTTAGTGTTAATTGTTTTACTGTCACTCATTAGACTTTAGTGGTGCAGCAGTGAGCAGAGAGTCCATAGATGAAGCTGTTAATCAGCAGTGATGGAGCGACTGGTCAGGGCTGCTGCCCTCTGAGGCCTTTTATCTGACAGGTTAAAGACATTACCCACTGCAGCAGGACACGGTGCATTACATCACTCAAACACTTAGCAACATATTGATTCATGTTGTCTGTTAGCCGTCACAGATACGCTGCAGCGTGCTTGATATCTACTGTGCTATCACGATGTTTAGCCCGCTCAATGACAAATTCACATTGACCCATGCTTCGGTTTATTGTACTTTATAACCACAACAAATGCACTTCTGCGAGAAACAAATTGGCATTATCAAGCCCATCGGCTACAGCGCCTTGTTTATTTTTCAAAATGTGTGCAACCTTTTCCCTGGGTCTGGGGCATATTTGTCTTGGTTTGACACGCGGCAGTGACAGCTCACTCAGCGCATGGCTCAGTCTGACAGATAACAAGACGCTTGTGTGATCTTATACTCTGTGAAACATATAAATAAATATACACCTGACAGTAGCAGCACACATGTTTAAGGCTCTGCAGCAGGTCACCTTGGTCTACAGCACAATGTCATCTCAACATAAAAAAACTCATGCGTCCTCACACCAGGCCCTGAATTTATATCACCTCTTCAATCCATAAAAACTTTAACACTGTGGTGTGAACTCAGTATGGCTGTTCACTCAGGTCTGAACTGAAACATATCAGTTGTTATTATTCTCAAAACCAAGTCAGAAATAGTAAATATGGCTCTGAGTTAAAAAATGTCTCTTTAAAAATAGCACACATATACTTTTATAATACACGGATCAGTGGTGGGTGTTTCCAAATAGTGAAGACAAAAAACATACAGATTATTTAGTCAGAAAAATACTTGATTACATTTAATGATCTTTTGCTGGCATGCTAGCTAGTTGACTAAGAAAAGGTGCATAGCCTGTTTCAGTCTGCATTCAAATAGCATGTGGCATTTCTAGTCCGAATACTAAAATGCAGTGTTTTTTTGTTATCCATAAAGAATACAGTCCTCCTGGCTCTTTTGTATTTTTCTGTTTGGAAGTGGCATAGTGTTGCATGTATAAATAAGCATAATAATGATGAGACTGTGCAGGGATGAATCACCTTGGCCCACATTCAGGGACTGTTTATGTGAACAATATCATACATTTAGCTTGTGTTGTTTCTTGTGTGTATACAGTTGAACACGGACACATATTTGGCTGTTGTGTTAGCGATCCCTTTTTGGCGTGGATGTGAAAGTGGACAATGTGGAGAGGAAATCCCACCCACTGTTTGTCCACTCAGTGTCTGTGCTGTCTTCCTGCCCTGGGACACACAGTACAATACAACAAGGTGCCCTTTGCTGTTTATTGCGTGGTTTTAATGCACCCCAGAGCTGGGCTGAATTTTAAATAGAGCTCCAATGACATTTTTAGAGATGGCTTGCTCAGGTAAAAGACTAGGGACTTTCTTCTTCAAAAAGAGCCATCTTAATTTATTTTGTGTGACACATACTCCTGGAGAATTATTAATAGCTCAAAGCGCCATTGTAAAGTGGTGAGTTATAAAAATAAACTCTGGTCCTGCCCAAGGAATATTGAAAACAGAAAGATCTGAGATGGCTTCATGTTACTTCCACAAAAGACAGTAAGGTATGAAGTGTGATATATTGCTGAAAGAAATATAGATGTTAAACGATAATATTGAAACTAATTTATACCACTGACACATTAAGAGCAGATTTAAACCAAAAAACTATTCTAACTCATGAGCTGCAATAAATAAACAGCAGAATGAAATGCTTTAGTACTTAGTTTGTGTCTGCGCTGAGTCACAAAAGTTTTATATTCAACATTTTATGGTATCATATACCCAAAAGAAATGACCAAAAATGTCCCAGTAGTGCAAGAAAATGTGCACACCATAAATATTAACCCCCAAACATATAGTTCCAGCTTTCATATATTCAACAATATGTCAATTTATTAATTATGGTGACTTTAAGGCAACAAGTGTATGCACCATGAGGGGTCTAACTATGGGCTTCTGTTTAGATATGTCCAATGCTTCCCATGTGTTGCCATTAATTGGTTGCCACACCTCTGCTGCACCATTCCTGATCTCCAGGAAAAGCTTCCAGTGGGAAGAGCCTTTAAGGGATTATTCTTTCCTGATTTATATCAGTCACACATTTCATAACAATGTGATTAGTAGCTATCACACAGCATAATAGTATTTTTCAATAGTAAGGAAAAGGTTAACATGTAAATACCACTATGTCATTTTCAACACAAAATAATCATAGTATCTTTGAATTTGTGGTCTTACATACAATTTGTTTTAAAGATAAAGTCTATTCTGTTGAAACTATCAAGTAAAGAACAAATTTGTCCTGTTTATGTAATGCTTTCTGTAGCAATACTTAATCAATTGTATATATGAAATCTAGTTTCAGTAGTTTTGGTAGGCCTGTCATGACAAATACTGTATCGATTTATTGTTAGAGAGATACAGTATTGCAGATGGAACAATAATTGTACCCTTTTATTTGTACTAATGGAAGTTTTTGCTTATTTTTTCTGTGGTATGATACAATTTGTGATGTAGAGAGTTGAATTATGAAACTAAAACTGTCCAGTCAAATTACTAGGTGTACTAAGTGTTTCTGCTAATTATTCATTGCAGTTCATGTTTTTAACAATATTGTACATTTAGAACACTTGGGATAACTCTGCTTTAGAGTTTGGTTTCAATATTATTGTTAATTTACGTGTATTTACTTCAGCTTTATGTAGGTTTTGGTAGATTAGTTTGGACATACATTGCATTTTTGACACCCATATGCCAAGTAAACTACAGATCATGGCAATAATATTAAATGTATCTGATCTCGACAGCAGTGAAACTCCAGTAGACTGTTTTATCGGCACAACAGTAAATCTCTTTTATGGGGTGATGTGGAAAGCCAACCTCAGAGCGCGCTGTGTCTGTGTCAGCATCACTTCCTCACGATGTCTTTTGAAAACCTAAAGACAACAAACATTTCCTGCCGAGTCGTGTGTGTCCGAGTGCCACATGAAGAGGAAGCACAGGTCAGAGGACACCGCTGCTGTTTCTGCTTTTCTAAATCACTACAAGATTGGACTGTGTTTAGGGAGATAAAAACAAACTATTTCACCACCAGCTGATAAGACATGTCCTGCTCGTGACTGTCCTCTAACCAGCAGAGGGCAGTGTCTCAAAAAGTCTTTGCACTTCATAAATTATGAACTTGCTTTTCATGGACAGTTAAAAGAATTGTTGTATGTACATTTTTTCTGCTGCCTGAGAAATTGACTTTGTCTGGATTCACTGACGTTTTATTTATTCAGTTCAGTTGTATGGACAATATACAGGTTCTTATTGTGTGTTCCAAAACTAATTGTAGATTTTTCTTAAGAAGTGAGTACATGACGCATAATGATTCATAATAGTTTGGGTTTAGTAAAGTATATTACTATTACTATTACTTGTTCAATCTTTCAATAGGTGATTGATGCAACAATATTTTGAGGCTCAGTATTTATCATAGGTACTTGTTATAATTTTGTGTAGTGGTGCTCCGATCAATTTGCAGCCAATCAAGGCAAAAATAATGTGATAGTGATCAGCAAAATGGACCAATCATACATACTGATCACCCACATAGGCAACTGATGGACAGACAGAGGCGCATTATCTGCTTAAACTGTCATAAAAATTTCATTGATGCTATAACGTTTTGGTCCAACTTCATATCATCAAAAGTCTGTGCATTTTTTCAAATAATAAAATACTTTGCATCACAATAGCCAAGTGCATGTGATCGGTATTGGCCCATCAAAAATTCTGATGACCTTTTAAGATAATATATAATAATTTACTTTGTTATTTAATATACTGAACATTAAAAACAACTACTTGGATTCTCTTGCTTTAGGGTTGCTGTGTCAGTGGCATGAAGTAGTTTCAATATATTTTAGCATAATATTTTCTGAAGCCATGTCATGCTTCAGAATGTGTTATTGTGACAGGCCCAGAGATAATTAATGGTGGCGGAGCGTGCAGTCCCCCTGTCTCTGTGTTGTGTTGTGTAGTTGAGGCAATGTGCCGTCTTCTGCAAACTTGAGGTCAGTAAAAGCCAAAGGGTCTCACACAGTGTCAGTGGCTCCAACAAAAGTACTTCTAAAGTAGCACACATGGAGGTATCAGTGAATTGGGACCATACACTGTTTAAAGAAGTAGACTAAGGGAGTGTGATGTCACCCATAGTGCTCGGCTCCAGGCAAATGAAGCTCATGTGACCTGCAATTATAGGTGCGAATTTGGAGTAGAGTTCCATATTTATATACGGACAAAATTGTTAAATAAAAACACCAGGATCACGTAGAGTCTGTTAGTATGAACATTTTAAGACCAAAATGATCATGAGTAACGGTTTCAAAGAGAGGAGTGACAGTTTTTCAGTGTAAAGTAATTTGGAAACGTTGTCAAAGGAGCTAGAAGTGCCCCCATGCTCCTATCTGGAATGAGCCTCATAGCAGGTTAGATATGTCCATTATAGAGTCTATGATTGGGACCTCCATGTCAAAAAAATAAAATAAAAAAATAAAAAATTCTAACTTTTGACCTTACAGTGTCGTCATTTGTCAATCACATGATAATGGCCAGACTGCTTTAACATTCCAGTTCATGGCAAATTTTTATTTAAAGATGCACTATGTAACTTCTAAGGTGGAGTGTCTGCTACATTCTTGTCTCCATGGAAATGATCTTTCTTTGCTTGGAATGTTCCACAGTATGGCATATCTGCCTTGCATTTGTTCAATTACAGGTGTTTTATAGCTCAAAAATACTTTAAACATGAATTCTTTCCATGTGCAGGCGTGTTTCTCCATAAATCTGATCATTAACTTGTCTCCATTGTATTACCCAGTTTATTTCTATATTGTTAAATAATCAAGGCAAAACAGTAATATTTCCATGGAGGTCAGCAGTTGGCGGACCCTAGACTAAAAAAATTACACAATGCACCTTTAAATTTGAATTGCATGTTTTCAATGCAATTGTGAATCAGAAAATACAGTTGGAAAGACACAGTGCCATCCTAAGCTTATTTAGCTTAGTTATTTTACATTTTACAAAACAATTATTACTCCGCTGTGGTGTAATTGAAAAGCCAGTGTGCAAATGATGTTGCATAGTTTGTGCTGGCTGTACGGTAGCGTACGGCTCCAAAGATGTGTATTCTTCTGTGTCGTCTCTCTGCTTGAGCTGCCTTTGCCTCAGAGAACCTAATCAAGTTGTTGGTCTCCAAATTAAATCTGGAGCTCGTTTGTGACCTGAAATATGCCCCCATCCCATCTGCGGCAGTGGAGTCCTGAACACTGGCTCTTATAGTGCTTTGTGTGTGTGTGTTTTTGTGTGTGTATGTGTATGGGCATGAGTAACAAGAACCAGCTGCTCCTCCACTATTCCCTATTTTAATCAATGAGTCACGTTTAATCTTAAGATATTTATATAACATGACACATCAGTTTTCATTTCGTTGTGGCAGCTTTAACTACTTTTTTTGGCTAAATTTGGGCATATTTAGAAAAAATGGCTAGTTCATGTCTTAGGAGACATGCAAAATTATGTGATGATCTTGTATCAGCCTCACGTCTTCTTGAACTGTGAAATGTTATGAAAAACCTTATACAACTGTTATGTGTTATTATTACATCACCATCAGTGTAAGTTAAGATAACATGCACTTTCAGTTAGGGCTGAATGATTTGGGAAAAAATCAAAAACACGTCCAGAAGAATTGACAAAAAGGCTCAAATGTGAACTGACATGTGAATTAATTCAAAAATCACAATTCAGAACATGTTTGTACAGATCTAAACTACACGGTTAGCAGTTTTTATGCAGAATAAAACGGGATATTATGTAGTTTTTGAAGAACATTTTGTTACATTGCAGCCTTTGTGATTTGCTTTTTGTGTCCATTTAAATTGTAATTTCGATTTGATTACAGTTAGGGGTCTAATGATATCCAAGTCTCACGGTATGAACCTCACGGTATGATATTTATTGCAATATTGTGGGAGAATGCACGATATGGTGGGGAGGCTCATGATTAGGGATGTGACAATATCCAAATCTCTCGGTACAATATTTATTAATGTTAATATGCTACTTTTTCCTCTTAAAATGCCTTGACAAGACTTAATCCAAAGAACTAAGACTTAAAAGTGCTTAGAACTGTTATTTCTTCTTGTAGTATACAAAGGATAATGGTCTATGTTTTTCCCTCTGTCTTTTTTTAACTATTGCTGCACAATAATTCTTAATTTAAGCAAAGAGGCTTATGATTCGATATTATTGTGAGAACTTTGACGATACAATATCAAGATATTTCGGTTATTATTACATCCCTAATTGCAATTAATCTTGCAGCCCCACTAGGCCTATTGCGATAATTACTACATTATTGTCCAGTATATGAAAGATTTAAGTCATAAAAGGTTGAATTAATAACTTCAATGACTCATTATAGTGTTTAATTTTTAATTATTGCATTTCATGTTTTTTTTTTTTTTTTTTTTTTTTTTTTTTACAATATTGTCTATTTAGATGAATTTTTTATGGTTTAAATCTGCTCTTAGTTTATTGTGTCAGTCAGTGGCACAAATTACGTTCAGTATCATCGTTTATCATCTACAGTATATTTCAGCAATCTATCACATTCCAAAACTTTTTTATGATGACAGGGCTCTCTGCTAGTTATATTCATCATAATAATATAATTTTCTTGCACCAGTTTGAAATTCAAAAGAAGAATAGTCTTCTGCTGATGCTTGTGTGAACTGGAAGACAAAACTGCCAGTCTCCCACACAGATCTGGAAAGACATAATACGAGTTAGTTGAAAGCAGCCCAAGCACAGAGCCACCTACTGCACATACACAACACCCACAGACGCTGGCACTAATGAAGGTTGTTCCCCGTCAAAGCAGCGCAGGATTCCCTCTCTGACTGATGACTCACGGAGCTGTCTCTGCTCCTGTTTGTGCATCATTACTCACACCGATGCGTTACCTTTATTACATTACAATCGTGTGGCGGAGAGAGATACCTGCCGAGCATCCAAACACAGTGTCAGTGTTAAACAGAGCTAAAGTGATGATTATGTGAATAGAGCTATGGCATGTTGGCATCCTAATAAGGTGCACATAGGTCTGTCACGATAACATGTTTTCAAGTATGACATATTGCTACAGGGAAATATTGCAATAAGTGATACTACTGAAACTGACACAATTAAAATAAAGCAGGATAATCCCAGTAAACCATATTTTAAATAGGCAGTATAAAAGGCCTGAGCTGCAACAAATAAACAGTAGAATGAACCAATAATTAGTGATAGAAGTTATTTATTCTATTTTCTACAGTTCAAGTCACATTACACAAAAATGGGAAAAATGTCCCCACTATTGCAAAGAAAATGTACATGATAAATATTGAGCCCCAAAATATATGGTTTTTGCTTTTAAATATTGACCGATAGTTGTTCAGCACTCATATGACGTCTGCCACAAGGGCAAAGGGACGCACTGCAGCAGACTATACAGCACACCTCCAACTACACAATATTACAATAAACATCTTCCGGCATTACATAATAACCTTTGAAATTATGCAATCATGGCCATTATCATCATGAAATACTGCATGGGAAATGATATGGTAAGCACAGTTTAAGTAATGCATTGTACATTTCAACACTTTGTAATCAGCTGTGATTCATAACAAAACAGCCACATTCCTGAATACATTATTTTTATGTACCAAGCGATCTAATCGAGTTTCGTCGGATGAATATGGAAGATATATTAATGTTGGCCATTAAAGCATTACAGTGGGATTTTACATTGCATGATTAAATTAGTTGCTTTGATTACTTAAACCTTGTAAAATCATTAGCTCATTTAACTGTAATCATTTAGACATTTTTGTCTAAGCTGTTCTTAAAGAAGATATGTTTTTCCCCTTCGATTTGGTAGTACAGTTAAATGAACACACACTTGTGCACTATGTACATTTTGTTATGTTATTTGATCTTGAATCACTTGATAATAGAAACAAGTCCATTGACTTAGTTCAAAACTGCAGAACTGATTGTATAATACTGTGCCTGCCTCTGCATAGCAGCATTTTGTTGTATCAAGCAGTGCATTTTACTGTCTTTATTTTTGAAAAATGGCTGACACTGTTTTAATCCTATAACCTAGAGCCTAGATTTTACAGTGAAGTAGCGTGGGGAATAGGGGTAGGTGAAAACTGAATTTTTCTGAACTCTCAAGCCTCAAATGCAGGGCAATGCATAATGGATAGGTTACGTAAAGGTGAAAAACAACGCTAGTTAATTTTAAAATGTTTGCAGCATTCCAAACTTATTCCTCTCTTTCTTACCACATTCTTTACCGCATTGAATTTATTAGAGCTTTCACAAGTTTCAGAGGCCAGAGCGGTGTTTTTCTCATAACAACTTTTTTTTCTTTTTACTAACAACAACTAGCCTGCTAACTGCACACCAACATTACTTCCTGGTTTGCGGACAATAAAAATGCTTTATAGTTAGATGCAGGCAGCACACCGTAATCTTGTTTTGCCCAAAAAGAGCTTCTTTTACAATACATCTATAAGGACAAAACAAACTTTTACAAAGCTACATGGACACCACTTTAAACATGCTTGAAACAATCAATACAATTCCAAGAAAGTTTATACTACGGGAAAATCATTTTAAAATGGTTAAAAGCTTAAAACTGTTCTTATAACTGATTTCAATAATATGTTTGAAATTCTTCTTGTATCATTTTAAACTGTTATTTCTTGTGGCTCTATTGAATCTGCAGGATTCACAGGGGGCACAGGGCCAGGGTCCGAGCTGCTCATTACTGTGTGCTCTTTAATCTGTGGTGGTGATTCAGCACTCACCAATACACACCCCCACAGACACACTCTCACACACGCAAACACGCTCACACACAAACAAACAAACAAACACACACACACTCCAGGCCGGGAGCTTCCTGGAGCCATTCACTGTGATAACTGCTGCCATAGAGAGGCTGCCCTGGGCACTCCACATCACACGGACTACACCAGCCTGATACACACCACTGCAAATGTGAGAGCACCACTCTACCTGTGGATACCTCTAGGGCAGGACTAGATATTTCATTGCACACTACTATTTAAGTCAGTGCCATTTAATGCAATCTGTCTATGGGAAAATAAGAGCTACTGAGTAAGAGCATGTCTGCTGTAGAAAACACACTAGATGATGACTGACTCCTTTTTACCGCTTGTTGATCTTGTCACAATTTACGTGAGGAGGAAGTTCAGCAGTGACAATGTATCTCTGATGGACACTGAAATAATACAGTGGAGTGTACGAATGTCACTGTTACTACATGAAATACCTTAAAATCCCTCATTATGTACTACTAATAAAAACACATAGAACAGTGATACAGTTTGGTACTAGAAGCAAGTTGGCCTAGTGCATCCATTATGATGCACTAGCTCCACATGTTTGGACAGTGTGTGTGTGGGTGTGTGTGTACGTATATGTGTGCATGTGTCCGTGTAAGTGTGTGTGTATATTTAAATGAGCTGTGATGCCCCTTGTGTTTAAGCACACGTCTATATCCAGATGCCAAAGCCGCAGGTTGGCGCAGGGCGAGAGGTGTCCCGCAGGGGCCCCATGCTCCTGTGTCTCTGACTGACGCATCCCTCCTCACAGAGCCCGGGGCCCACAGCACACACAGTACTCACAGCACACACAGCACACACAGCACACACAGCACACAGCCCTATGCAAATCAATGACCTTTCACTCAGCATTTACATCACTGTGGGAAAATAATGCTTTGAACGCCTCCATATATGGCTTCAAGTTTGATCAATCTAACGAAGGTCTTTATGAGAACATTATTTGTAATACATTATGCTGTCATGATGAAATAAGCAGTTGAGAAAACTCACAGATTAGACTGGAGAGATGCTATTATTTATCTAATGCAGATCATACATATTTATCTGCTATGACCTTTAAGATTTAGAGATATAATAGCAATGTAAATCTATGAATGAATCATGAATTAGAGCAGCATTAAGGACATTTTGAGTCTGAGTGAATATTTTGGATGATTTTTGGTCAAAGTGTGCATCATGTGTCACAGCAGATTGTCTCCACCAGGACCCTGTCACTTGAGGTTGGTTTAACGCATTAATCATCACTAAACATGAGACACACAAGAGGAAGCAGAGCGAGGTTGTGAAAGGTACGCTTCGCCCTCTTTCCACCGCACTGTTCACAGCAGTACAATACACAGCTAAAACACTTCCTGCTGCTGAAGAGAAGGAAAGACTCCGTACTGTTCTGAGCTGTCATGTGCCTTTGTGTGGTGCCACAACCTTCAAAGTCAGTTTGAAGAAAACTGTACACTGCTTTGTTTTTACCTTGAAGAATGATCAGATCAATAATAAAAAAAAAAAATCATGAAAAACATATTTAACAAATTGATCCATAAATTATTATTGAAGATCTCTGCAGTGTTTATTATTAAAGATTATTAAAAGGAGGGAATGTTTTATTTATATATAATAAAACAAACATAATACCAAAACAAACATTTATCTTCTGCTAGTGTTTTTAGCATGTCCTGTTTAAATAGTGGGTGAGGTGGTTACACCCACTGGTAATTACTAAACATACACAGTTTCATAGTTTATCTGTAGCCTCTTGTGTTGTTCACACTGTAGTGAGTGTGTGAATAGCCTGTTGCTGCACCGTGCATCACTTTGACATTGAGTTTGAGTGCAGTCAGAGCCGAGCGCAGATCCAGATGTGAGAGGATCTGTGGTCACATGGTCGGAGTGGACGCTGCCCAGGTGTGTCACATGTTGCATGTGGGGCTGTGAGCAGTTGCTCAGAGCTGGGAGGTGTGTCGTGACGCCTGCTTTGGCTCTGTGAAGGAGACTCACCATAGGCTGCTGAGTGGTGGGCTGGAAACAGAACGTAGAAGCCTCTAGGACCCAGCGGACAGACGGAGCGCAGGCAGCCTGAGCGGCTGAGTCACTGCATGTGTCTGAGGCAGTCAGAAACAGAGCAGAGCAGGAGCAGAGGTGATCTCACACTCATCAGCACAGGATAACACAACCATGATGGGTTGACTGGGGGAGCGCTCCAGAGGAAGTGTGCATTCGGCCACCGCTCGCTCTGCCATGGAGACCAACAAAGTTCTTCATTTTGTGCCTTCGGGTAAGTGCCCAGAGCTGCTGTGCTGTGTGCATGCGTGTGCGCTCCATGGGAGAACCTTGGGGTTCCCTACCTGTAACCTGAGAAGCCCAGTGAAAACAGGGCACTCCGCGCGGCTCACAGGGCAGATGTTTGACTGTGCACGCTCCCGCTCTCCCACTCATGTTTTTCTGCTTTTCTTTCCGTGTAGTTTGGAATGTGGCAGTCTCCATTAGTGCCCAAATTCCTGTTTTCAATTCTTGTTTCAGAAGAGGTCGGAGTTTTGAAGTGCTTAAGAAATCCAGATGTTTTTGTGCATTTTTGAAAGCGAATATGCTTCCTTTTTTTCTTTTTTTCCTTGTTTATATGTGGTATGCGACAGGAGGGCTTCCTGCGTCGTAATTCTTCAGATGAAGAACTAAGCCTTGAGAGATCAGGCTTGCATTTGAAACCCACCCAGAGACCGTCAGTCTACCTGTCGAACATGGACAGCTGGAATGCACTGAAATCAGGCGCAAATGCACTTTTTCATGTGTTGCTGACAGGGCTCGTGCAGGGGCATGTGAAGGGTTAACGGCAGCAGAGGAAACAGCTTGCATAGATCTTTGTGTTGTGGGCTTTATTATCTTTTTCACTGAAGGACAAATTGAAAGAAGAATGTGTTGCTCTGTGTCAGCGTGTGTTGAGCTCCCTGCAACATGTGTGAGCTGGAGACACGCAGCAGTAGATTAGTGTTGGTGGCAGTCACAGGAGACCTTGCTCCTCTGAGACCCAGAACCCATTTGGAGGTGCGATGCTTTAGCCCCACTTTCATTTTGTCTGGCCCATCTTTGTCTGATCAGGACCTAATATGGCATTGTTCTCGCTCTGTGGGTTTGTGTGTTGTGTTGAATACTGTTCTATGCATCACTAAGTAGAAATGATGGACATGGCCATGGCTCGTCCTCTGAAGAGTCATTTGCATTCATTTGGTTATGAGCTGATTAAAGGTGGATAGAGCATATTTGATCCTGGCAGCAGAGCTTGTTATCAAGAATGAAACATGCTCAGAGCCTTCAGTACGTTTGATGGAGACATTTTGGATTTGTTCAAATGGAATGGGTCTGCGTTATTATGTCTTTGAACCTAACCTTGACTATAAATCTATACACATTGGCTTTTTGTCCTTAGACAGCATTGGAAACCATCTAAATCAATTTGAAGGAATGTCTGTTAATCATGAAATCAATGTTGGAAAATTGCTGGGAAATCCAAATTTGCTTGGAGAAGAATTTGACAAGTCATAATACTCGATGACAGATATGCACTACGTACGGTTTACTGTGTTTTATTTCCTAGCTAGCTTTGTTTCTTTGCAGACCTTATAGGATTATTTTAACGTATAACAATATTTATAATTTATTATAAATATTTCAAATATATATATAATGATCATGTTGAACACGGTGCACACAGTTACATTGTACACACAGTTACACAGTGAGCACAGTTACAGTTACACAATGCACACAGGTACATTGTGAATACAGTGACAGTTACACAGTGCACAGTTACACAGTTATATGGTGCACACACTGAACACAGTGAACACACAGTGAACACAGTTACAGTGAGTAATGTGAGTGATGGTTCTGTCATTATGTGAGGAAACCTGCTGACAGGTGAAGGAGCAGCTGGCGTCGTGGGAGGAGGTCAGGAGACGGGGGAATCACTTGATGCTCTTGTAAATGAGCACACGGCTTCCTCATGTAATTACACTGGGATGATATTGCGGCGAGTTTTCACACATTCACCTTTAGAGATGCCGTAGAGATGCTCAGAAAAATGCCAGCTGTCTTTAAAAGGTGCAGCGTGGCTAAACTTGAGCTTTGGCTTTGGGAATAAGCTCTTTCAGATTGACTGTATTTCCCTGGGGTTTTGTTCACGATTCATTACATTTCATAAAGGGATTACTCCGAGCTGCAGATGAGCAGTAAGTCATTACAGTATCATCAGTATTAGTGACTATTGTAATGGCATTCATTGCTATTATGACCGGGAAATATCATGACATTTGAGATTTTGCTCATTTACATACTAAATGGTGTTTAATGACACACAAATGGAATTCCTACCACCAGGGGTCTCTCAGCCAAATCAGTAACAAGAGATGTACTTGACCAGTCAAATAAAATTGCTTGTAATACTTCATCTTTAGTCAAAAAGGTGTTTTCATAAAAAAGTATTCGTTCTTGTGATACTTTAGTGTATTTCTTTCGTGGAATAATTCTAAACTAAATGAATATAGATGACTTCTGACTCTCAAAATAGTGTGATGAAGATAAATGTAGTCCTTTTTTAAGTGTGTGTGCCAAACCCATACTCTTCACTCAGTAAGTCAAGTCAAGCATTCATCTTTAAACACAATTGAATTGTAGAGGTGCTTTTTTAACTGGTTGTCAGCTCTCGGACACAGAGGAGTGTAATGTGGTGCCGCTGGTCTCTTCATGTGTGAGCGACAGACAGGCTGATTAGCAGCATTGCAGCTGTGACCCGTGCCCCTCACATCAGCATGGAGGCCACACTGCGTCGCCGTGTGAATTAGCAGTTGGACCATGTGGAAGTGGAGGTGTGCGCCAGGCAAGATGGATGACGCCTGTGTGCTGTAGAAGTGACAGTGATCTCTGATCAGTATTCACCGCTGGCAGCAGATCGCAGAAGCTCCAGCACCCAGCACACCATCTGGGCAGAGGAGACACACACATGGACAGACAAATTATTATACACCCCCTGTCCACACACACAGACACACACAGTGACAGACACATGCACTGTTACACACAGACACACACACACACACAGTGACAGACACACCAGGCTGGAGCACTAGCATGTTTACTCCTCATCAGCACCACACATCTTCTTCAGCTGTTAATATCGAGCTGTAATGATGTTTCTGGTTCAGAGCATATTGACATTTAAAATATGGCCAACTGTCTCTGAGGAGTTAGTGTGGAGTCATGATTTAGTAGCTTTTTCAATAAGCAGGTCTGTGGATGGAAGTGCTAGGTTCTTAAATTGTTTAATATACTAATAGTTTATTATATTAAATCATTTTCGGTTTTATAATGTTTCACTTTGCAATCAGCACTGAGTCGACATTTAGTCAAATACTAGCATCGAGATCAGCTGCAGTTCTAGCTTGTGCCCACGATGCTTGTGATTACAAACACAACTGACGGCAGCTGCATAATTTGTTGGTTTACACGAACACAACAATTATGTGGACGTGTCAACACAGACACTTATCATGCACAGTTCAAGGAGCATCGTGAAGACCAGACTATATATTACAGCCACAGCTCACTGCCCCCTCTGCTGTCTGTATGTCTCTCTTTAACCAGTGCTGTATCTCCTACACACGTTCAGACATTTTATCTAAATATTGTTTCCACAGAGCTGGCAGTGTGGCGTATCATGTCACAAATCACTTTGCATTCCTCCACATAACAGAGCTCATTTGCATAAAGGAGACAGAGAGCACAGACACCGCAGGAGTGTGCTTTAAAATAGGATTCAGACAACAAACTGCTACACAATGTACCTACAGAGGTTAAGGTTGTGTGGGTATTATGTCATTTTGTTCTGTTTATGATGTTATGTTATATATGTCTAAAGCCATCCCACAAGCAGCACTTTCTATTGCTCATATTTTTTTTTTTTTTTTATAAGCATCCGCCAAGATGATTGCATATTATAAATTATTATTGGAATTTGATGTGATTTGATGAAGAACAGCAAATCCATAATGGTACTCTCAAATAAAGTATTTTTTAAAGATTCTTTATTACATAAAATTGATTCTTGTGAGATTTAAACCTTGTTACAGTTTTGAGCTTTGGAGGTGTAGACAGACTGATAATAAAGGATTACTCAAACATGTTTTTGATGAGGTAGAAAAATTTTCTGTTCCACCTTGTGATACCATGTAGTAGTAGTTTTCAAGTTGACAGCGACTTTTACCTTTTGTTCAGTAGAGATGGGCAATTCCAGAGCTGAAATCATTCAAGTGATTCTAGTGAAGGTGTATGGAGTTTAAACACACTTTACAGTTGAGCACTTCCTGTATTACCACATGACATCTCAAGGTGGAACTGAGTGTTTTCCATTTGAGAGAAGAACTCTGCCTAAATATGCAAGGTTTGTGTGTTAAATGTGTGAATGAAGCAAAACTTTATGTTTGTGATGAGGAAAATAGCAGTGTAACATAGATTGTAAATTAGCATAAGATAGGCTCATTAAGGAATGAGTACAGGGCTAAATACCGTTGCATAATAACTAAACGTAAGGCTTTCTTTTGTCTCTGCAAATGTTGAATGATGATTGGCCGAAGACTGTCATGTTGCTAGAACATGATCTATTTGCACCTAAACAATGTAAAACCACAAACTGAGCTAAAAGGGTTGTGGCTTGTATTGCTTAAGACAGGTGCCAATTCAAAATGTAGCTTCAGATGATCGCACACCAAATGGGAAACTAGATGCTTTGCAGTTGTAACACGTGTGAAAACAGCACTTCCTGTTGCTAGATCGGTAGCACTAAAGAGTCCTCACATCTTTAATTATTGAACACATTTTAATCAGCTCACACGGCTCTTGTTAAGTCGTGTTTCACTCTTAAATGTTTTTTTTTTACTGATGCTGGACTCATTGTGCACCATTAGGGACCACTTTAGAGAACGAATCCATGTCAGCCTTATCTGTGCTCTCGCTGTGGATTGTGTCACAGTCTTTAACGGTAAGGGGTTTCCCGCACAGTTATTAATGGGCTGCTGTTGTCTCAATACGGGAAGTCAATATCAAAGAATTAAAGAAAGGAACATAAATGGACTGGCTTTACATTTGACAAAACTGACTGCATTTCATGCCAGTACGAGGAAGAGGATAGAGAAATATTTCAAGGGAATTTGCAGTACTGGCAATTTTAGTTCATACCTAATATAAAAAATACCCAGACACTAGGCCTAATTGAAACTTAAACTATCAAGTAGATACACCCTGTACAACAGTACGGACATAAATAGAATACATAAAAAGGACAAATCTGACCTTTCTTGAATAGTTTTAGTGTGGTCTTCTTGAGCATTTATCAGAACTACAACCACATGACAATATAAAAAAAGCCCATGTGAAACTTGAATTTTATGGTCTGAAAAATCGTGTGCTTTTTTGTAGTTGTGGAATCAAATTTGGTCTTGGGCCTTTTCCATTATATAAAAATAAGTTAAATTTTTTGTATTGTGACAGTGTCTTTGCAAATATACAGTTCTGTAACACGAAAATTATGTATGTTAATCTCTACAGTCCAAGTGTTTTTTGCTTATCACACATTTATCACACTTATTACCCCCCATTTTCTTCTGAGATTAATCCTAAATCTGCATCTTAAATCAAAAGTTTCAATACTATGCACCATGCACTGTAGGATCTATGAAAACAAACTAGCTACCAAATATTCATTTTAGACTTAGGCAAACTTTATTGATCCACAAGGGAAATTATTTGGACACAGTGGGCCCCATCTTGCTCCCAATCTTAGCACTAGTGCTGTCGCTAAGGAGTGGGCATGTCCAGGTCGGGCAGGTACTTCGCTGCTGGAGGTTGGAGTGGGACAGTACAAGTACATGTATGGTGATAGCATCTGAACCAATCTGTGACTGCTGTGGCATTTAAAAACACTGCCACTGTGGGTAAAGTCTGCAATCTTTGCCTCATTATCAGGCAGCAAAGCAGAGTGTGGGGAAGAGTTATATATGTGACAATAAAACAGGTCCAGAGCCCCACGATGCAAGTACACACCAGTAGAGGCACCAGGAATATAGAATTTTGTATGGGCCATTATAGAACTGACTGGGTTTGTGTTCCGAACACTCCGCGCGCATGTGCGCCCCTCTCACACATGCACACATCAACCTTTTATAGTTTTATCTGTGTTTGTTTAAGACCAGTATCTATCTCATGCGCTCCCCATCCCACAGACCCGCTGCTTTCTCATACCCACTTCCGTCTGACCTGGCAGTCCACTCCCACGGACCCACCTGAGGTACAAGTGTCCACCGCTGCTGCAGCTGACCGTTCACATTCTCGTCTCACGGGTGTCCACTGCATTTGGTCCCACACAGATGGATGTCTCGCGGATTATGGAATATGTTTATTGTCATATAAGTGTTTCTGATGTTACCGCTTTGCGCACAGATATGATACGTGCATCTGCTCCTCTGTCACAGCTCTGAGCTGTCAGTGACTGCACACGCTGATCCCTGTCAGAGTCTGACCGTGCGAATCTGAGGAAATTGACATTGCAGCATTAGGAGTGCAGACAGAGTAAGAAAACAGCACAGGGTAAGAAAACAGGACAGTGCTGTAAATGGCCTCATGTGAATGAGCAGCTTGTTAAATGCTGTTTTTCAGTTGACTCGTTTAGTAATTATTTTTAAGATTCTGGCAATTCACTGAACACGCCACACCACGCCCTCGTTCTGCTCCGCTCCACCTGATATTCAGTTAGGGCACACCTCTTGTTTAGTGCTCCACATTACACATTTGCGCTAGTGCTAAGATTGGGGGCAAGATCAGGCCCAGTAGCTCACACATCACAATATAATATAATAACAAAGAGAAAAAAACGTATTTTAAAAAAACATGTATTGTGGTGCTAAATTTCTGTTGTAGATGAACCCGTGGCACATGTGTTCTCATCAACAGCTGCTCTAGAAATACCCTGCCTCTTCTAAGTGGTATTTAACGCGTTACTCCACAAACCTTTTAATTCCACGTGTCTTCACTGCTTTAGAGCTCCTTGAAATGGAAAGCATATATTAGCGTGGAGATGTCCTCTATTTATAATACCTATAAAGCTGTTTTTAAACACCACTATTCTACACAGAGGAACCAACAGCCCTGGCACATCTGAGGGCTGGTCCCATCAAGCTTTTATTACATAACCAGAATTATTGCCCTGTTTTATTCACAGAACTGCAACTGTTTCCCCTTCTGCTGTGTTTTTGTCCTCAGATTAGAAAAACATTAATGGATAATATAAGAAAAATAAGATTAAGTGTACATTACAGTGTCAATGTTATACACTTTAATTTAAGAGAGTCACATCTCATTCCCTTTTCAAATGTAGTAAATGCTTTTTGCACGGATTGTCGGCAGCTTTTGTCTTTTGCGAGATGAGCTCTTAAAGCTTGCACAGTCATCGTTGTGCTTTTAATCCCTTAATCTCATGTCAGAGATGATGCAGCCACTTTGAGTGGCCCCAATCTCTTTCTGCGCTGCGTTGGTGGTCGTCTGGAGCCGCTACGACAAGGCGCTTTGCTGTTGTGTAATTAGAAGCCACTTATTGCTGCCTTGGCTGTGTCGTTCAGCTCAGATCTTGAACGCTTCCTCTGTAGGTCACACTCACTTTCTTTGTTTCACTTCCTACTTCACAAAGTAACAGTACAGTAGCAGAGTCACGGTATTGTACCTTCAAACAATGTAGACTTCCAAAATCAAACCAAAATTATTACTTCATTGTATTACTCAACACAATGTAGTAAACACCATTGTCAAAGTTGCCATATTTTAGCCCTTGAGTTAAATTCTCCATTCCACTTAACATTCCTTATTAGGGTGAGGTACAATTAAATGGATCCTGGAAAAAAGGTTAAGGTATACAATATTTAATATTTAAATCAAATATTTATCATACCCACTTTGTCTACTAAGCAGAGCCAGCACAAATTAATAAAAAGACATTGACAAGCCCAAAGAAATACATGGAATTTATGAACATTTTAATTATGTTTTATTTATAGATAGCAATCAAATCTGCATAGTGAAAATGTACCCTCTGGCTACTGGTATCACAAATCAGGTATTGTTTTACGTTCCCCTTGGGCCAGATGCATTGTTGATATGCTACTGCAGACTGCATCATGTTGTGTCTTTTTACACGGACTAAAGCCATTCTGCCATGTTTTTCAGCTGTTTTTGTATTAGTGACTACAATGGTGTCATCACAGTTACAGTAACAGTTGGAAGGAGTGACCTCTCCACATTTTTTCAACCCAGAGGAACTCAGACAATTGTATAAAGTGTCTTTAATGTTCAAGGGAAAATACTTAGCCAGCATTATGTGATGTAATGTAGCCATTATAGAAAAGTATTGTCAGCCAGTCCCTTCCTACTTTCAATTGTAGGAGGCTCTGGAACAACCATCCTTATTTGTGACGTTCCAATTATAGACTGTAATTTGTACCACATGTCTCAAATGTGGAAGATAGCTCTCAAATGTACTTCTTTTGCCTCAGATACATAAGAGTTCAGTGCTTTGCTTGTTGATTCTGCAGATGTCCGCCACGCATTTCTCTGATTGGTCAGTCCAGGAGTCATTCACGCCAATCAGCAACTGGAAGGCGGGATACGGATCCAGACCCAAAAATCTCTGTAAATATTGTGAAAGCGTGCCTTCTTGTACGGCCAGGCAATTGTGGCAGAGCATGTTCTTCAAGTCTGAATGAGCATTATGAATCATAAAGCAAACACTAAATGAGTCACAAAAATGTTTTACTAAAATATAGATAAAAAAAAAAAGTATTGCTTTGTAACAGTTAAAGATGCTATGATTACCTGATTTAGATCCATTTTTTGTACACTGCTATGAATGTGCTTGTGTATGTGGTAAACAGTGTCCTTACAGATGCCATGGTCACATTGAGCTCGGCTCACAGCAAAGGCACAAAGCAGACGGTTTGCACAGACTGGCTGTAGTACAGTCTGACAGCTCGGAGCCTCCTCCAGCCTCTGTGTGGAGTGTGGAGTGTCTCCTCGTGAATTCTACACACACAATGTCCTCGCACGAGATGGAAATGTTCGGAGTGACATTCAGCCAGACTTTGTGCGGGCATTTTCTCTCCTGCTGCCTCAGATCGATTGGTTAGGAAACAGTGTGTGTGAGAGTGTGTGTGTGAGTGTGTGTGCGTGTATGTGTGTGTGGTTCAGTGGGGGACACCGCTAATGAAAAGCAGAGATGTGTTGTGGGAATGGCAGAGAGACTCCAGCACATACAGTAAAGAAAGAAAGAAAGAGAGAGGGTGCCAAAGCCGCTCGGAGACGGTGGCCT